>NW_020450621.1:3633040-3920329 GCF_003343035.1 Apteryx rowi
CCAATAGGGGCGCAGCGGCCCCCGGCGTCCCTCGCCACATGAGGCGGGCTAGCCAATGAGGAGTGAGCGGCGGCCCCGCCGCCCCGCCTCCGCGGCTCCGCTCCCGGGCCCGGCCCGATGACCCGCACTGTGGGCTCGGCGTGACGCCTTCCGTCACGTGGCAGGGCCTGCCCAATCGAGCCTGCGGGCACGCTGCGGCGCGGCGCTAAGCGGCCGCCCGCGGGTGCCTAGCAACGCGTGGGCGCGGTGGGGGGGGAGGGGCGGTGCGCGGCCTCCTCCTGGCCCGGCGCGCGGGCTGCGGCGGCCGTTGGCCCCGGCTGGGGGAGGGGGCGCTGCCGCCTCAGCCGTGGCCGTGGCCGCCCGTGATGCGCCCGGCCGTCCCGCCGCTTCCTTCCCCCCACCGGTGCCCCCAGGCTCGCTGAGGCCGGGGGTCCCCTCAGCAACTCCCGCCCGTCGCTGTGGGGATGAGGCGGGGCCGGGGAGGCCTGCGGGCCGCCTCGGGGAGGGCTTGGGCCGAGCCTGAATGCACGGCAGCTCCTGGCCCGGCGGCCGAGGCGGGATGCGCAGGGCCTGGGCGCTGGGCGGAGAGGCGCCGAGGTGCCTGGGGCTGGAACACCTGCCCCGTGAGGAGAGGCTGAGGGAGCCAGGCGCGTTCAGCCTGCAGGGGAGGTGGCCTTGGGGGGACCCAGCAGCTTTCCAGTACCTACATGGAGGTCAGCGAGAGGCCAGACCCAGCTCTTCACAGTATATCAGCAGAGGACAAGAGGCATAAATTAAATTGAGAGAGGCTCCAGCTCAATATAAGGGAAAACTTTTTCCCTGTGAGGACAGTGAACAACTGCATCAGGTAGCCCGTAGGGCTGTGCAGTCTCCCTCCTTGGAGGTTTTCAAGATCAGATTGGATAAAGTCCTGAGCATCCTGGTGTGGCCTCAGAGCTGACTCTGCTTTGAGCACAAAGTTGGACTAAGGGCTTTGGGAGATCCCATCCAACCTGGATTATCCTATGATTCTTTAGCCTCCTCCTCACAGTTTCCTGGTTGCTCACAAACTTCTCTTCCATTATGTGCCTTGTTCAGGACCTGTTTATGAATACTAGATGATCCAGGCCTTAGATCTGTTTATTTTTCAACTGTCCAAATCTACTGTGATTTCTTAGGCTTCTCTTGGGCTTTCTGTTTGGTTTAAAAAGAACCACTAAATTTTACTGTAACCAGAGTACCCCAACATAAACAATGCTAATCATCAATAACCCTTTTCTTCCATACTTTCAAAGGCAAACCTTATCTTTCCCAGTGCTTTGCTCTCCAAACACTGTCTCCCTTTATTCTTAGTGCCAGAGTTCTTCCCTTTCTTTTCCAGTGATCCAAGCAAACAGTTTGAGTGGACCTGTCCAGGAATACAAACCTCCAGATCTTGCCATGGCTATTTACAGATGTTACAGATGTTTACAGATGTTCTACAAGCCTTTTTGTTCAGTCTGTCCCAGACTATAATTCACTTACAATCTCTCCTTCTGACTCCTATATCTTCACRCAATAGTTCAAATTAGCAAGGCCTTTTTTCCTGGTTCCCCCCCAACTCCTGTATGAAATAAAGGGAGTGTTCCTTTGAATAGCAGACTCTTTGTTCATGCACATTTTCCACATTACAGTCCTTCAGCTTAAAGCTTGCTGACAGCACTTGGCTCTGCTCCCTGTAGCCAGACAGGGAAACATCAGTTTAGATCTCAAATAGCTTCCCAAACACAACTGAAGTTTCCTAAAGGTGTGTGCTGTATCACTGCATTCCTTCCCTCTGCTGCATCATTTCCTTCCTATGTTAATAATCTTCTGCTCAGGTGAACAATCAGAAACTGTGAAAACATTTTTAGTGTGCACCTTTGGGACCACTGCAAAGCTTTCTTAGGGCTCTGACCAGCTGGCATGGGATTTCCAGCCAATGTTTCTTTAGTTGATGAAATAACTAAATGACGGTGTGTGTTTTTTGTAGTCTAATGAATCCTGGCACTTTTGTCCAACCTCAATGGCACCATTTTTATGTGCACAGTTCAGTATTTGGAGCTGTGACTTCACTAAAATCAGTGRAATTCTGTAAAGTTACAAAACTATCTTTAATATCCTGACAGTCTTACGAGGATTTCATAGAAAGTGGTCAAAAAAACTCTGAATCTTATCTGAGGTTCATATCAATGAATGCACAGGACTGCCCTTTGCAATTGCAGATGCTGTGTCATTTGAGCAGCTCACATTTTTGAAAGGCATTTCAAAGAATGATTCGGGTTCAGCAGGAAATGTCTTGACTTATGGATCTGATTCTTGTTTTGGGTGAGAGTGGTCCTAGACTAACAGATGGTTTGGCAGAGGAGCAGAGAGATCCCAAAGTTTAATCCCTAAAGTACTTAAAAGAGAAAGACTTGTGTGTTTTGCCAACTTACCTGTTGTCATGATTCAAATTTCCTTGGAAAACAATCTGTCAGCCTATGCTTGGCTTAGYTGGGAAAGATCTTGTGTTTAAATTTGGCACATGATCTTGTGAAAGCTGGGAATAGTTCTCTCCCTTTGCACTCCTGGATGCAGAAGTTATCCCTTGCTTCTCAAAGTCATCTGGAATAACAGCTGTGATTTATTGCTGCATGTTTTGAGAGCACAGACGCTGTGAGCCTTGACTGGATTGTGAGAAAGCACAGGAATCATCCTGAACCTTTAATGTTGCAGACAACATCTGTATTTCTCAAAATCACAAGATGTGGTGCTACAGGGACTGAGTGAAATGGGCTTTTGCCCTTCAAGCCTCCTTTGCATGTAAGAGGTCCTGCTCTGAAACGTTGTACAGGTCCTTAAAATTACAAAGCAGGCTGTCTTACAACAAGTGCTCTTGTGTGTTCTCTGTGGCAGATACTAGAAGTACATCCAAGAAAGAGCTTCCTGTGAAGAACTGAGAGCAGAGCAAGGTCAAGGCCTCTTCCAGGAGGGGCCCTCATTCCAGCTCCCCAGGTAGCCACTGTTGCCATATCCTATGTGGGCATCTCCATCTGCTCTGGAAGGGGAGTGGTGCAGGATAAAGGTAGAGTTTGCTGCAGGTGCTGCCATTTGACACTGCTATGGCAATGTGCAGCACCCATCAGAGAAGGAATCACCCACCTCTGTGTCTGATACTGGGCCGAGGACTTGCCCTCTGGTCTAATTGACACTATAGATATCAAAACCTGTCTCCTGCCCAGGGAAAGCCCAAGCCAGTTTGCAACCTCCTCTGCCCTTTTGTCTGCATGTTCTGCTTTCTGTGCTCCTCTTGTCTATGTGCTTTCTGTATGAGGCACACGGCCTTTCCTAGTGTCTTTCTTAGCACCCATCTCCTGTTACAGTACCAACACTGAGATATGGGCTGCTTGCAAGTGACTTGCAGTGAACTGGAAAGCCACATTCAGTCTGAACTCATGTCAGGCCGTGGAGGGGTATGCAGCTGAATACCACTCCAGGAGCAGGCAGCACTGGAACAAGTGGGTCGCCTGGAACAACTCTCCCAGCCCTTTGGTAATAAATGCTAAATTACAGTCTAATTTCCCCCTAATGCCTCATCTTTCCAGCTTGTGAAGATCACATGCAGTAATCAGCTCCAGCTTACAGAGTCATTATGAAACCAGCATTGCCTGAGGGTTGCAGGGAAATGTGCCCCATCTGGCCCATTAATGCTTAAATAACACACAGTAATGCAGAGTTTGGTTAACTAATTCAACCAAAGCAATAGCATCAGCCATGTCATGCAAGAGATTTAAAAGTAATATCCCAATACCATGAATAGACAAGGGAGGATGTTTATTTCTGAGAYTTCTCCCTAGATGATACCAATGCTTCGATTTTTTTGCTATCATAGGAGTGTATATTACACGGATTATCCATTGTGCCCTATAGTTTAGAGTTTTATTAAACGAGCAGATTTATGTGTAGATTAAAGATGACATAGGACAATATGAAGAGCTTAGGTGACTCAGCAGCCCACTCAGGCTTCTTGTGAAGATAAAGATGTAAAGATAACCTGTCTAGCCAAGATAAGAAGCAAAATTAGCAGAAAAGAGAAGACCTTGAGAGCAAAACAACAACCATAATTAACTGGTTTCAGGCAAGGGGGTTCACCCAGAGAGCCCAGGGGGCAGGAGAGAGCACTGGGAGGAACAGGTCTATCCCTGCATCATGATGGTGTGACACTGTAAGAGACTGGTGGTCATGGCTGCCCTGTGGCAGGAGGCACTGGGGGACGAAGGGGGATGGTGTTGGGAATGCAGTTAGAAGAGTCTGTAGCTGGGATGCTGTGCCTCTGTCCCCAGTACCTAACTGGCACAGCACTGCGGAGCATTTTCAGGTGCCAGTCTTTGCCCTTAAGGTGCTTCAAGGCCTGACCAAGCAGAGGAGACAACTCTCTGTACCTCAGGAGTGAAAATAATGGTCAGAAGCATCATGTTGACAGTGTATTAGAGGCTTCCTGGCAGAGCACAGCATTATCTCTGGCATTGGTAGCCCCAGCTGTCCCAGACTCCCTTACTGGCTGCCCCTTATGCCAGGCATATTCCTGCCTGCCCTGCCAGCACTTCAGAGACAGTTGCAGCTTAAGTAAACTGCACAAAACTGCGTCCCAAATGGACTAGTGTGTGGAACATCCCCCGCAAGCTGAGAGCATGGCAGGGGTATGTCCTACTCTGCTGCACAGCTGAGGGGGATATGACACTGCAAAAAGCTGAGACAGACTGGAGTAGAATTTCCTTGGCAGTGCGCAGAGCCAGGGCCAAAAGCCAAAAGCCTTCTGAGTTGGGGGTAGAGGAGGCTTTGCCAGGAGTGATGCTCTAGTGCATTTAGCCTGTGCCTTCTTGCCTTGGTCAGTGAGGAAGCCAGCATGGGTCTTTCACTCCTTTGCATGACTGCAGGCCAAGTGGGTGATCCCTAAATTTTGTGTTGCTTTCTCTGCACTGGATGTGAGACTGTAATGTTAAGAAGAGCTTAGGGATGGTCTGGTATTTTGCAATGCTGGATTGCAAAGAGCTCTTTTCCTCACTCTCTGTGGAGTCCAACTCAGATGAGCAGGGTAGGGGACTCAGAGCTTGATCTGCTCCTTCTGGTCCTTGACAGATCGCATGCCAGTGTGCACCATCCTTTTTAGTCCACCATTATGAACACACAGCCATGGCTGAACCCAGCTCTAGTGAACAGTAGAGCAAATGGTGTGCAGAAGAGCAGTGTTACTAGTGAGCTCAGGAGATACCTGTGTGTGCAGGGGGTTTACACACAGATAGACTTGGCTAGCCAGTATTCAAAACCTTCTTGGATATTGTGTTGTTTTATCCCATTCTTCTTCCCACCTCCATCACCACACAAACAGGCCCCATGCAGCCATCAGTCACCCACTCCACAGCATTCAGTCTCCTGTTTCACTGCAGAGCCCATAGCCATGTAGAGGCCTGTGTTTTCACACCAGCCCAGCATGTTCGTAGGACGTTATAATCCCCTAAAAAAAACCCCCCCGTTATAACCCCCTAAAAAAAGGTATCATTTCCCAGTCCAGAGGGACTGAGAAAAGGAGTCCACAGTGGCCTCCAGCTTCACACCAGTCTGGAGACTGAAATGACTTTCCCTTCTTAAAAAGGGTGTGATTTTTTTCCTTGAAGAGCCTCAGCTAGCCCAAGGTGGGCCTGCGGTTTTGCCTCCCATTTGTCCTCACACATTAGTTACCCAGAGATTAAAGAACTCTCCTTTTTCAGCAATGCAAGTCAAGCCATAGCAGCCTGTAACTTATAAGGAAGAGGAGCTTTGCCAGCTGCCTGTCAAGACTATGGTGACGCTGGCCAGTAAAATGGAGTTCTTGAGCCAGAAACTGCAGAAGCCTGTGACTTGACATTCATTAGCGAGCCAGGAGACAGAGCTGTGGTGAGCACAGTGCGTGCCCAGCACAGTGAAGGTAGGGCTGCACCAAGGGAGGGGAAGACTTCCCTGCCACACCATGGCCTGGCGCCACATTTTGCCCAGCATCATGAGGAACAGCGGGTGGATGGTGCTGACAGGAGAGAACAAAAAATTGGAAAYGCTCTGGGAGTTTATGCTGATGGCTCTATGCCTTTCCTGCCATTAAAAGACCCATGCTGATATTTTTGTCTCGTGTCTTACTTTTAAGGGTCTGTCCTCCAGATGAGTGATCCAGTAACCCATCTTCTTCCTACTAGCTACTGTCCATCCTCCCATCCCCAGTGTGCACCTTGGAGGGGTGTTCAGAGCACCAAGGTCATATCTCTGGGTTGTTCCATGTTGACACTGCTGATAGCAGAAGTGTGGAGACAAGGTTCCTTATGTGCTGTGCTCTTCCCATGCCTTTGCCCTCACCATCATGGACAGGAGCTTGTCTGCAAGGCAGTTGCAGGGCAGAAGCATCCACAGTGCTCACTGGTCCGTGCTACTCCTGTCTGTGTATACTGTTCACATCTTGCTTGCACTGCAGGAAGGCCAGCATGCCCCTTAAAGCTCTTAGCAAAAGGAACATCAAGAAGCAGCATGATTATTAGCCTACACACCTGCAAACAGAGAAAAACCCAAGTGCTAATGGGCCTTTTAACCTGGTAGCAAATAGCATTATCCACAACCCAGGAGTGAGCCAGAGCATCTGGCTGCTTCTACCCTGGTGATTATAAATAAAACCTGGAGCAAGAGGGATGCAGGGAAACCAGCCATCGCACGGAGGCCTCTGGGCACTAGCTCTGCTCATGACTGAGCCAATTCATGGATGTATGGAGCCTGAACTTGATTTAGCTCTTCACCCCAGCCTCTCTGGGGGAGGAGGAGCACTGCACTCCAGGATATTAGTTTGCTGATGTTATACTGATGCTCAGTAGGGCTCTTCAGCCAACAGCAAACTCTTCCTGGGCTAGAACGAAGGGACTAAACAAATATTTGCAAAAAGGAAATAAATCCCCAGAGAAAAGACACAAATGAAGACATGCACTCTTGCTGCAGCTAAATAACCTGTGGAGTTACTCTGAGAGTGACAGCAGCAGCCTGCCATGTGTTTGCCTTACACAGGGTAACCTACCCATTATGTACGATCAACACAAGAAAGGCTGGAGACTCCCTGAAAAAATGCTCGTCTCTGCCTGCATCTTCAGAAACAACAAATGCACCATGACAATGACTTTCCAAATGACAGTGAATTGAAAGAGGGCCAACACTAGAGCCACAGTGTCACAAACACCATCCTTGGAGCAAACTATCTGCACCCACAATTCTATATAGCTGTCAGAAAGGGCTGCTTTTGTGCGAATGTGCAAGAAGATTTATTCTGCTCTAAAGCAAGGAAAGTTTGTTGCCTCTAGCATCCCTTGACAGGGAATTACATGTGAGGAAAACTTCCTGAGTGAAGAGTTTGCTCCCTGTAGGGCTTCTCAGACTGCCTTCCAAGAAGTGAGACTAAAAATCCAAATCGGTTTTGAGGTGCCTTGTGGTGAGCTTGCAAAATGGATTGCACAGGGCAACAGGACAGCAGGGTCTCAACACTGTGTCCTCTCTAGTCCCTTCTAGCTCAGTGTTGCAATGTGCAGAATCAAAAGCTCAAAGGACTTCACAAACATACTGTAAAGTTTGTCTCTACAGTACAAAGGCTGTGGATGTGACCACCACCAAACCTAATATTTCTGACTGACATAGTACTGCAGTAATGCTTGACAGGAATCAAGAGAATCCAGAAGGAAAAATCAGTTCAATTTCACAATATCCATGTTGCTTTGAAAATGGTATTTGAACTGAAGTAATTGAAGAAATTACCTCAGGAAATGAATTTTCAGAAGGCTTATCCCCCAGATCAGTGACATCTAGTTGAAGAAGGCATATCTCTGACTGACAAATGATAATGAACATATTTGATTGGGGAGTGGGGGAGATTCTAACAAAGTGACTTTGGGCACCACAGGGATTGCCTTGGCTGATGAAACCTTCAAAGACAAACAAAATAAATAGGCATAAGCAGCTAATGGGGAAAGAGAGACAAAATTCTTGGGCCACACATATACATGAATTTAGAATGATTTTAGGGAGCAAAGGCTAACAGCAAAGAGTAACGTAGGGAGCCTCATTAAAAGAGAGTTTACATTTCTTACCCTTAATCTCATCAAGAACCCCCTAATCCTGTCTTTGCCAGAAAAGCAGATGTATGGATATATCTGACTCCCTACAGAGCTCTATCTCCCAGTCATCTGCCTGTCAGGGGGTATTACTTTTTGCACTTTCAACAAAAGTAAAGCAAACACCCAGCACCTAGCTGCAGGGACTGTTGATTATTTTCAGTTCTGACAGTCAAAGTATAAATTAAATCAATTCCTGCTGGTCTGAGCAGGAACAGGGTCCTCCCTGCTACTTTCTCCTTGTCTGCTGTCCATGGCACATGAAAACCCAGCCAGCATCATTTAACTGAATTTGTCACAGGTTTTAAATGAGTTAAGTGAGGAGGAATATAAACAGCTTCCTGTTTTAGTGCTGGAGACAGGGCAGTTGCAATGTACAATCTGAGGCTTTTCCCACCGATGATGACCTGTAAACTCTGTGACTTATACCTGAGAGAGGGGGACAGTTCGCAGTGCTGGAAAGAACAACTCTGTCAAGGCGAGCTGAGTATCACAGTAGCATGTATTATCAGGTATTAACCTGAGAATGTGCACTAAATGAACAGCAGCAGCAGCCTGTTCCTTAGGAAAGGGCAACATTCTGCACAGAGGAGGAGAGTGCAATTAGCTCAGTGTTCTCCCAGCTCCTTCTAGCCATTCTAGCTGGCATGATCCATCAGTACCCAAAACTGACTGTGATCTGCATGTGCATGATGGATGGAGTGACAAGTGCTGAAAGAGCCCAGCTCCAAGACAGCCTGTGCTACGGATGCAGATCTAGAACAGCTCTGACACTCAATAGTTCACATCCCTTTCACTGGGAAATGCCAAGTGCTTTCTGCTTTTTCAAGACAAAACTTTGTTAAGCTGGAACTGAAGCTAATACCATAGTTCAAGAGCATACGGGTGAAAAGCCCTTAGAGGGGTGGATATCAGAAATTAAGATTAAACACAGGAAATTCACTCTAGAATAAACACTAAGGAAATCCAAACACCTAGAAATACAAGAACACATAGGCAGGGCATGCAAGCAGCCTCAGCTTCAGACTCACTTGGACCCTCCTCCTCTTCTTTCCTCCATGTGCCTTGCAGACTTTGGACCTAATTCATACAAGCCTTGGCAGACTCAGAGCCCTACTGTCCATTCATCACTAATGGGCTGTCCTTTGGCCTGGTCCAGCCTTGCCTTCTTCAGTTTTCCTCATGACAGTTGGAGGATGTGGCAAATCACAGAAAATGCAGAGAACAGCTCATGGCTCTGCACCTTGGTTTAGGAGGGTTTATCACCATGCTCAGCTCTTCTCTTCTCTGGAAGGGTCTGTACTTCTTACTGCATGACCTAGGAGGTTGGTATTGTCACACCAGAGGAGTGATCTGGGTCTGACCACGCTGCACTCCTGTGCAGAGCCAGCGGTGTGCTTAAGCAGCTAGCTTCCAGGCCCATGACCAAGCTCACCAAATTCAGGCCAGTGTGAGGGGCTTTTCAGGACCCAGTTGCAAATACCAGGTGAGGAACTGTGTGCTTCTGAGACTAAAGGAGAGCCAGAGGCAGTGGGGAGAAGCCTCCTATTCTCATGGAGAACCAGGCAGGGAGACTGCCTGATGCGCCCCAGGACACGTGTAAAACTTCACACCACAGCAAGGTCTCATAGACCAGATTGATGTCCCAGCCACAGCTAGGACAGTGTGCTTCTGGAAAGCAGGCAAAATGCAGTTTTGGGAGACTTAGGACCTGATGTTTGGGCCCTTAGGTTAAATGCCAAGAGACAGCAAAGCCCCAGCTCTACTCCCAGAGCTTTCTGCAAGATTCAAGCTGTTTTGTCTACAAAGGCCAAGACAAACTCAGTGCAGTGAGACCTCTCCACTTCTGAGAGGTACCTCCTGCCCCACCACCCACCAAAGTGTGACACACCCTGCCCTGACACGCAGTGATGAGGTGGCCTCCATCTCCTCCTATAGACGGTAGGCCTGGCCCAGCTTTCCTTCCCTTCCTTTCCTGCACAGGGATTGGGGAAACCAATGGGACAGACCCAGAACCACCAGTGCTCCTGTGGAAATGCACAGCATGAGGCTGCAAGAGTGTTCTGGCATATCTATCACTGCCAAGCATAACACCAATGGCAACAGAGAAAATAGAGAAAAGATCTGGCCTGCTCAGCCCACTGGGTGTCTCCACGTACCTTGCCAAAGTGATTCCCTCAGCAGTATCCCACATCTGCCATGCCTTCACCACCCAACTGTATTGGAAGATGTGGACTGGGGCACAGTGTGGTTTTGTATTGCATTGCAGCCACCAAGCCCTCTCTGTCTGGCCAGAAACAGGAGTGCAGGAGTGCAGGGTACCATGGCTGAGAGTGTGACCTTCCCACAGGCTACAGAGGGGAAGATGCCCAGCCAGGGAGCGTCCACCTGCCCTCAGCTGCTCTGCTGCCCCACTGGTAAATGCTGGGTCTTGGTCCTTGCTGAGCTCTCTGGGTTCAGCATGGAGAGAGTGGACTGATGGTCAGGGCCATGCACTGCCTTTTGCACAGCCCAGCAGTCAGCCCTGCAGCCTGCGCACCCAGGGACCTGGGCCCTGCAACAGGCAGCCAGCGCAGGCTGCGCTCTGGCTCTAAAGCCTTGCAGGAGYCCGGGCTTGGCCCTAGATGGCAGCCTCCACCACGGCTTCCCACGTGGGAGCAGGGCTGCCAGCCCTGCCTGCCTGGGCGTCCCTCCTTCTGGCTGGCCCTGCCGCAGGCTGGTGCCCGCCTGGGCTGCAGGGCAGCAGGACCTGGGAGGTGAGGGCTGGGCAGCCCCAGCCAGCGTGGCTGCGCACGGGGCCCTGGCCGCCTCGGGAGCAGTAGCCCACCCGCGTGTGGTGAGCGGGGGCACTGGGCCTGGGGGGCCTGACCRGACTTTGCCAGCCTCATGCAAGACCCCACAGCCACCCGTACCCCCACCTCTGTTGCCGTGCCTGCCTAAGCCCGTCTCACCATCCTTGGCATCCTCTCCTCGTGCCCCCTGGATCATCGGCTGTGCCCCCCACACCACCAGGCTTAGCTGTGCTCCCCCCTGGGCCTTCTGAGCGCTCACAGCCACTCCGGGCTCAGCCCCAGCTAGAGACCCCAGCCAGAGACCCAGACCTTTCCCTTTCCCTGCTGACAGCGCGCAGTGTTCCCAGCCCTGTGACCCTGTGGCATGGGTGCCAAGCAGCAACTGTGAGCCCCTGCCAAAGCACACGCTGTTCCCCTCGGAGAGGCGGGAGGGAGAGGGTGCAGCCCCACTGCCACATCAGCTCTGTTGTGGGAACCTCAGCATAGCCCTGACAGCATTTGGGACATCCCCGAGGCTTGTCTTCTGCTGCTCCTTCTGTTCCCATCCCCCTTGGCACCAGGGCCTCCAAGCTGCCCTTAKGCCTTTCATCTCCTCCACAGCTACCCCTCAGTGCCACCCTCCGGCAGGTCGTCCTTCCCCCTGCATCCTCACAACATGTTCCCACTCCCCCCATCCCAGCAGACCCTGKGCATACAGAGCTGCAGGATCCACGGCCCCTTTAACCCACCCTKCAGGCTTGATTTCAAGGCTTGGGAGTGTGGATCTGAGGGGTGTTTGTCCCAGAGAGCAGGACAGCGGGAGAAGACAGGGAAAAGGGAATGTGAGTGAGAACGGTGATGAAGAGGGTGTTACGTGAGTCAGGCAGGAGGTGTGGGGCTGCCAGGGCTGGGGCATTGCTCATGCCAGGGAAATCTCTGTCCCTTCAGACAGGGCCTAAGGGACGGTGCCTGGGAAACAGGCACCAAGTAGCTGCACATCCATGGCACATCGGCTGGTTTGCTCCAGCACCCTGTACCAGGCAGGCCGCTCTGCCCTGGAGGCTGTCCCCATCCCCTTCCCCGGACCAGCACTTCTCCAATCTGGCCTTTACATTGCACTTCAGCGGCCCAAGGGACATCAGCACTGCCAGGGACCCTGCCTCGACAAGGAAGGCACAACACCCTGGGCCAGCTCCGCTTCTCACCCTCGCACCTCTTGGCCAGCAGTGCTCTAGGCACAGCTCAGATGGCCGAGGACCTGAAGGGCTGCTGGTTTTTGCCAGCACACCCATCCCAGGACCCAGTACAGGGCCTCAAGTTGGCATTTGACATGTGGTAATCCCCAAACAGGTAAACAGCGCTGTGAAGATGATGTGGGGTTCCAACAGATATATCCATCTCTGTCTAGGGGAGAGACAGGAATCTTTCAAGAGCAGCCTCTCCCGCTCCTGCTTTACCTTGAATACCGGTGAAAATGGGCTCTAGGGATCTCACAGATCCATGTTTACTGCAAAGTTTGCATCAGCTTGGGAGCAGCAGGACACAACCCTGAGAAGAAAGCTGCTCCAAGACTCATCAGMCTCTACTTGAGCACATTCAGCTGAGCTACACCTCTCTCTTCCAGCAAGAGATACTCTGGCAGGTAGGGATGTCTCCAAGCTGTGAAGAGTGTCCCTGCTTCCTTCCGTCCAGGCGACTAATTCCCCAGAAAGGAGCAGTGGGCCATGCTTCCACTCAGAGAATGCTTCACTCCAGCCCCAGCTCCCTGTCCTGCCTGCCTGACACGGTTTGTCTGGTACAGGAGCAGGTTCCACAAAGATCCTTGTGAGCGAATGAGTACCAGGACTGCTGTGCTCATTTTAGGGATGGCTTACCCATCATCTCTATAAYCTCCTCCAAAGAGCAGGCTTTGATATTTATCCCAGGATTTCACTAGCAACTGAAACATGTTTAGAGACTACACGCACGACGATGCTACACGATGCAGACAGCCCTCAATGGGTCAATCTTGAAGGCAAGCCCTGCTATGTGCTTGGTAAGCAGGAGTTATATCCAGCCTGGCAGATCACCCCGTATGCAGCCATAATATCCTAGTTCAGGTATTGTAGTACCTCCCGCTATGCTGACTTATCCTCACTGCCCAGGTTGCTCTTTTGTCTTGCCAGTGGGGCAAAGCCAGCTCCCCTTTGCTCCCAGGTGGGCTCAGGGGTCCTCACAGCCCTGTGACCTGCTGTGTGAAGCGAGAGCCCAGGATCCCGACTCTGCTCAGAGCAGTCCCTAAATACAAAGCTACTTCACTTAATTCCCGGTCATCCCATCTGCCTCCCTGAAACTCACTGGGGAAAGACACATTTCATCAGGCAGTTTGCGGTTCACCCCTCGACACAATGCTTGTTTAATTCAATCCCCCCTCCGTGTTTATTTATGGGCCTTCATCTCCCGCATGTCTTTGCCCTGATGGACGGCATTTGTACATGTCCTTCTTATCCAGAACATGGAGCTTTGCAGCCACTTCTCTATTTACTGTAATTTTTAGCTCAGACACAACCAGAACTCCCACCCTGTCTGGGCGTCTCAGTGTAGAAAACAAGACTAAACTATTTTGGGATGTTTTTCCCTTTTCCTCATACTTGGGTGCTTTCCCATGTGGCTAAGTCTTTGGAGCCTTGGGGAGGGTGAACCTGTTTCACCCACCCTTCAAGAGCTGCCTCTGGACCTTTCCACACACTTTAACCCTCCTCTGTCCACGTACACCTCCCACACAAGGCACCTCTGTGCTTCAGTTGTTTTTGGTGTTTTTTTTGAGATAGAAAATGTATCCACTGTCAGGAGATGAGCTGGAAATGTGACAGATGAGAACAAGCCTCCCAGGCTCCATCCTTTTGCACCATCTTCCTGTCAGCCTGTCTGGTTCACATCTTCTGAAGGTGTACGGAGTTGACTTTTGCTGCTGGCTGCCAGAGAGCCACGTTTGCCCTTGCAGAGCTTCAGGAAACCATGTACTATTATCCCAAGGCAGGATGCAAACACTGATTTGAACCCATTTGTCCGGGATCTGAGATATGTGTGTACAAAAGAGCCTGGAAAATGCACCTTTGCCTTCAGTGCTCACACTCACACTCTGACCCTTAGGGTATGGCACCCACTGCCCTGCAGCCAGGCTGCTGCTGGGGGAAAGACAAGCAAACGGTGGAAGCAGCGTGCAAACCTTCCCCTCTCCTGAGATGGTCGCCCAGACGAGCTCTTTGCAGCCCCAAGCGCAGCACGCACTGACAGGCACCGTTGCAGCTGCGGGCTGTGCTCCTGCCCGTGTCCCGTTCCTCTGCTGAGACGGATGTGCACAAGCACCGGGAAGTTCACGTCTGACCTTGGTGCACGCAGCGGGTAACAACCAGCACACCCAAGAGGTGCGTGCCTTTGGCTGAACTGCCCCGCGCCTCGGACGCGCCGCACTGGCTCCCTCTGTCACAGCCAAGGGTCTCTCCATTGAAGTTTACTTAGAAGTCTAATAAAATTTTTAAACTGGAAAAATCTTTATGTGGAGGGTTCGCTTTGTTTAAAGGAAAAGAACCATAAAGATAAAGTTGTGCCTGAGAGCCGCTCCCCTCCCGCTACTAGGGCGAGGGGCCGTGGCACAGCCCTTCCCACCCAGCCCGGCTGTGGACGGAGGAAAAGCTTGTTTTCCTAACAAGAAGTTTGAAGATTAAAAGGGGAAAAAATCAGCCATTTGGAATCCTCTACTGACGCTGCAAATACCCTCGTTAATAGATATGTCTCGTTTTGTTACCTCATTTTAATTAATCATTAAACAAAGACAGCTGCCAAATTTTGGCTCTGGCTCGGAGCCTACAACTGACTTGGAGCCCTTGAAAAATAGACTATTTATGGTGCCTGGGTTTAAAGCTTAAATTTCTTGTATAAACTTTACCCTTCCTAAGAATAGCGTGGGGAGTGTATTGCTGGCTGCATCTGTGGTGCCCCGCGCCCCAGACGCTGGACCCGAGCAGTCTGTGCACGCTGCCACAAGGCTGGGCAGGAGCAGCGTCCCTTCGGATGCAAACGGCCCCATTTTGCCACGAAGAGGAGGCTACGCTGGATCCAAGGTGTCCCTCATACCAGCAGTGCCCTGTCCCGTGGTCTGAGTTGGGGCAGGTGTTGTCAGCGTGGGAGTCAGGAAGGCGTCCTGCCCAGCCACTCTCCCATGCCCGAGGGAGCCGTGAGRGCAGGAAAGCGTTGGCCTTTGGACAGAGCATCCTGACGCAGGAAAACATCCTGGTGTTCCCCAGCGCTGGGCTGAGGGCTAAGGCTTCTCTGGGAAATTAAATTTATACACCTTGGGAATAGGGCAGGACATGGGGACCCTTGGTGAAAAACTTACATGGGATTAGGTCACAACTGCCGCTTCTAATCCTCCCATCACCCCAGGACTTGGGTTTCCATCTCTACTTCATATATCCACCAGATATCAGAGCCCTTGAGCCTTGTTTTGTGGTGGCTGAAGTTTCTAAGGCTGCCCTGGAGTGGGGACCCAGGGCTCCCATGCCTTTCCTTGGATAGTGGCTTGTCTGCTCCACAGACACTGAAATGTTATCTTTGTTCCTTTCCTATATTTTTTTTAAAATTATTTTTCTTGTTTTGAATTTCTTGGGGGAGGAGGGGATGGTTTATGGCTCAAGCCACCTCCAGAGATTGTCCCCCACTATCCCCTTGGATCACAGGTGAGGAAAGATCTGCCCTAGGGATCCTCCACATGTCGCATGGCCAGGGACCACGGTGACAACACCTGCTCCTGGCTGCAGCAAACCATACACGCATGCCTGCTCCCCCAGAGCGGGGTAGGGGCAGCTCACTGGGTATGCCCCCACCCCAAGCACAGACTTTCACAGGACAGGGAAGAACAGGAAGAGCAGCCCCAGTGTGAATCAACGCACTTCTAGCTGGCCAACTTGTACAGTCCATACAGACGTCCTATCCCAGGTGGTGCTCATGGAGCGCGTTACATTAAAGCAGGGACTGTGGACTTTGGAAGGGCACGTGCCCTGGCACACTGCTTGGAGAGAGCATGTCCTGCTGCAGAGCACAGGCTGCCTTGCTCTCCTGGCCTCACACAGGTGACTCCACAGAGACACATACGCATGCAAACACACACACGCGTGCGCACTTATACCCACAATTGAAATGTGCCAGAATTCAGTGCAATTCAGTCTCACACACAGACGCTGTCACCCTGCTATAAACCCCATCCTTGCACACAGAGAATTGCCCACACAGCTGAAATAAATGCATTTGAAACTGGGCCTGCATCCTCTGCTGAGCAGCTGTCTGTACCATGCTCAAAGCATCCTAAGACGTTATCTGCCCATCTCCCTCTAATACCAGCTTCCTGACTGTGAGGGAAATCTCAGCTCTCCGTCAGGAGGCACTGCATCTTTTCGCTTGCGGGCCAGGCCATCCCCAGTGAGGGGTGTGTTGTTGCACTCTGCAGCCCTTGGCTAATAGYTCTTTACGTTGTTTTTAAGCTGCCGAGCTGAGAGCGCCAGAGCTGTTCCTTCCTCTAGAAGGTTGTTGGGTAATTCCTCCTAAGCGCCGGCGGGCTCTGCACTTTGTCAGCAGGGACGGTCCGTGGCCCACAAGTCCTTTTCAGGATCTCCAGCCCACTGTGAGCTCCCCTGGCTGCCAGGCTGGATTGCAGATGGGAAATGGCACTTTCTGAAGTTGAAATGATCAATAAAGTCCTGGTGCATGCAGTGCACATCTGTCTGCACGGGGGAAACGTTAGTGGGGTTGTAGCAAGTGCATGGCTGGAATCAGGCTGAACCCATGGACTAATGACTGCTTGTACTGGGACCAATTAACCTTTTCAGTACCTAAGACACAGCTGAGTTTTGAGGACTGGGAGGACAAAGTGCCCTGGATGGTTGCTGGCTGTATGTCGGTGCCTGACGGAGTGAGGAAGACCCCGCTGCCATTGCTGTCAGAGCAGCACAGCAGCACCAGCTCCTGCACGTGTCGGAGACCCTGGAGCATTTCCCCAGGCAGCCACCCTGGCACAAAGTGTGGCCAGAGCTGAGCCCAGCCAGCTGTGGGGCCCTCCCAGCCTGGAGATGTTTATTCGGAGCAGGCTGTAGCCGTTCATCTCGGCATCGCTGCACGCAGCCCGCCACTAGGATCTGCACCGGCAGTTCTCGCTGACCTGCCCCTCCTGCCATGGAAACATAGGGAACGGGGCCAGTTTCCAGACAGGATGAACTCCTCCAGCTGTGTCTGGGAACCCACAGCTCATATTTCACCCTGCTCCCAGATCTCCCACTCGGGTGACACCAAACGCGTGTCACACGCGCTGGAGGCGAGGGCTTATGGCCCCCCTGCCGCCAGCACAGTCCCAGCCCCTGAGCCTCCACCCTCTCTGCCCTCCATCTCCCCATGGTGCAGCTTGGAGCTGGCGCTTCATCGCAGCCGGCAGAGACCCTGTGCTGGCTGGTGCAGGCTCTGCAAACCCCCCATACCCCCTTTTCCACAGATGGCTGTACGGTCTCCAGCACCAGACCCATCCCTTCCCAGCCCCACTACGGATTAAATGGCTAAAATAAGTAGTTTGAATACACAGCCTGTGTAGTGCTGAGAGGCTGAAGCTGGATGAAAAACCAGCCTGGCCTATGTGGCAACCAGGGGCTTCTCCCGGGTTGTGCCACATATGCAATGCAGATGCCCCAGGCCACATCCTCAGAGCCTGCCTGGATCTGGGGGATGCTGGCAGCGCCACTGCTGTGGTCCAACCACTGCCTCCACTGGGCATTTCACACCTACCAAGTCCCCCCCACTTCTGGTCTCCCCTGTCCCAACCAAAGCCAGAGCACCGGTGGACGTGCACAGTGGCACAGCCATGTCACCGCCAAGCCACCCACCTGCCCCGCTGCCGTGACCYGCAGAGGTTTGCAGCGCCAACAGGCAGATGGGGAGGGCAGCTGTGCTGCACGGGCAGCGAATGATCCCAAGCGTTGTCAGATTGCGCTGCCGCGGCCGGGAGAGGCGACTCAAGCCTTCTTCCAGCAACGTGGCAGCACTGGCCAGCCGAACTGCTCTGCGCCCTGAACCAGCTCGTCGCCGCAGGCTGCACGGCCCAGACGCCAGACCTGAGCCTCTGCCGTGGAGTGCTGTCAGCGCGCCGTGCTGATAAGATAAACTGAACACGTATGGAACTGACGAGGAAAGGAAATTCCACCTCTGGCGAGATCGTGTTATCCAGCCGCCTGCTGACTCTGCCTGACCCCATCACACAGCCAGCGTTCAGGCATCCCTCTGAAAACTTTCTGTGAAGTGGATCCAYAGCCCTTGCGGCTTGCAAAAGCCTCAGGAGAGCCACAGGGCCTGTATTCATGCAGATGCCCCTAGGCCTGGGGACTGGCGTGAGGGAGGATCTTGCAACCCCACACAGGAGCAAACCGCCAGAGCTTTTGGCAGCCTTCGCCACCTGAGGGCAGTGGGACTGGGTGCCACCAGCGTGCAGTGTCCTGGGGTCCTGCTCAGTCAGGCTGCAGGAAAAGGGATGAGAAGCCCAGTGTGGCCAGGCCTCTACACAGGTTTGCTGTGAGAGCTGGGCCCTCCTGGACTGAACTGGGAGCTCACAGAGCAGCATGTCGCAGGAAAGGTGCTAGTTTTGCTTCCCGCTCACCCCGGTCCAGCTCCCAGAGCTAGGGTGGGATTTAGGTGTCGGTATACCATTAATAGATCTCTCCCAGGCAAAGTGATTAGATGTGATATGAAATTAACTTCCACAGGGACCATCATGCCAGTTAGATTATTGTGGTAAGCCCTTTCCGGTCTCCAGCGTAGGTACCTCCTAGATCAGGAGCTGCCAAATGCAGCAGGCCTGTGTCCCAGAGACCTTGGATTGGTTTGCCAAAGAGCAGGAAGGGCTCCATTTATAAGCTGCCAGATAAACTAACCTGGTGGGAGACCAGGATTTATGGAAGAGCTGGAGAAGGGCCGGAGGGGAGGGTGGGGGCAGGGGGCAGAGGGAGATCTTGCTGCTGCGTTTGCCCTGCCAACAACTTCTGCACAGACTAAAGAGACATGTTTGTTAGTAAGAACAGCAGGTTCACAGCCGGGTGAGTTTACGGCAAGCAAGATATAAATAAATAGAAGAAAAAGGACTTCCCCACACAAGGAAGCGTCGTTCTGCCTGCCTTGGAAAGGCTGCCCTTAGGCTTGATGCTGGTCAGAAGAGGGCTCTCTTCTCGCCAGAAATAAGGCCATGTTGATTGCTTTCTTCAAGGAAATTACCTGCTGGTGTCAAAAAAACAGAAAGTGGAGGGGTCTTTTGGAAGCCTAAATGTTTGGGTGGTGGGACTGCAGCCACCATCATCCCTAGAGCCCATCACAGCCCCAAAGAGTGGCACATGCAGGGCACGTGTGGGTGGATGGGAGTTGCTGCCATTCTACTTTTTATTGATAAGGAGGAAGTACCAGAGAGAGAAAGTGTAGGACAGAGTCAGAAGAAACACTAGCAATATAGACAAAAAACCTAAAAGAGCTTTGGGGCTCAGTGTTAACGGGGAAAGCAGTTGAAGTCTCTGAGCAAAGACACTGCCTTTTGTCTGACTTCTCCTGTGTTCAGAAAACACAATTTTGCACAAGCAGAAAGGTTTGCATCTGAGAAGACCTTCTCTCTATCCAGGTTCTCTTCCTAACATCAGTAAACTGCAGACCTTTGGACTTCAGCCAAAGGCTGAGACCAAAAGGGGAAGCATTTTTGTAAAGGATATTAAAGCATTATATATGTGCTGCATTGGCACAGCTTTGCACAAGATAGGCTTAGGCTAGCATAAACCCAGAAAAGGAGTTGTATAGGTCATAAAGTGACACAGCTAGGGCGTTGAAGCATAAATGAAGTCAAAGGCATTCAGCAGCGCTTCATTCTTTACTCCCGAAGATCAAGGACTAAGGCTGGAGAAATCATGACCTTTGGGACCTGCTGTGCAGGTCCCATGGTGAGGACGATACAGTGAACATGCTAAAGAGCAGCTCCATTCCCAAGGTGATGCCATGACCCTGGGACATAGGGGAACAGGCTCATATGCACCCCCTTCCCCTCCCTTCCTGGCCCAGTGGTGCTCCCCAAAGCTGCCTTTTGGTACCCCTTGACCATAGCTGGTTGCTTCTGAGTGTGAGGGTCTGTGGGGTGTGGTGCTGTTGTGGCTGTATGGACACATGRCTGTGGTGTCTCACACTGGCCCAGGGCAATGACGGATGTACCCCAAAAGAAGGTAAGGAGGGACCAATCCTGACCTGTTCAGGTCGCAGGACCCCTCTTGTCAAGAAAGTTCTTGAGGCACAGTCATGCCTCTCCCTACCATGCATCTGTGCCCACGGTTTTACACTGAATATGTGGCATGACTGCTTGGTTATCATCCTCCAARCAGAGATCTCACTGCTCTGACTGCACCTCTTTCTCAAGAGCCCAAACACCCTACTCAAGAAATGTCAGACCACACTCATAAACCTCCCTTTTGCTCTGCTTTCCAAGCGGATAGACTGCTAGGTGTCCCAGCCAGGCCAGGCACTGTGACTTAGGACAAGAGCTGAATATTTTCCAACAGCAAATCCCAGCTCATCAAAACCTGGGCAGTTTGCCATGAAAAGGAGATCAGTTTCTCTGGTCAGGCAGGCTGCCCTTTCCGGGCAAATGGGGGTGCACCAAGGACTGGGACGTAAGGCATGTCTGAGTCAGGCAGGCACTGACACACAACTCGTTACCAGCTGGGTGGAATCCCTACCCACTCCTCACTACGTGGGGTAGGTCTTTTCCAACTGCACCTGCTTCCCCATACAAATATTAATGTATTTAATGGGTTGCTAAGAGGGGAAAGGTTGTGATTCTTGCAGGAGGTGGGAAAAGCACAGCAAAACCGAGACACCGCATTCAAGTCTGTGCTCTGTCGCAGTCTGATTTAAAGCAGGTAGCAAAGGTGTGGGGGTCTCGGGCCCTGCACTGCATGTACTGAAGCCAAACTCTCTGGGAATAGCTGGGGAGTTTCACAGGAGAAAACCAGCAAGTTTGCAGCGGATGAGAATAGGGAGCTGTCTCTAGAGGCGTCCCACACAACCCCAGAGCTTTTTGCATTTCACCAGTGAGTTCAGGTGGCTCTTCCTAAAAGGATGAATGGTGACCTCTGGAGCTTTTCTACTTCAAGGCAGAGAGAGCGACCACTTGGGATATTAAATCAAGGATTAAAAGGCAGGTGAAGGAGGAGGCAGCACAAGGCAGAGCAGAGAGTCCGCTCTGGAGGGACACGCACATCTGAAAGGAAGGCTGCAGCTACTGCTGTTATCTGAGCCCTGGCAGAGGAGGCTCCTCCTCTTCCTTAACTCTTGCAGAGTCAGGGAGCGAAGCCTGTGGTCCTGGGCTGCAGCTCGGGGCTGCCTGGTTTGCTGTGCACCGGGTGGGGGGAGCGCTTCACGCGGGGGAGCCCCAGGGCTGTGTGCTGACGGGGGACCACGGCCTCGCGCTGCCGGCGCGGCTGCAAGGTGGGGGACCACCCTTACTAACACGCTCCAACGCTCTGCTCACTCCTCGCGTGTTTGGATGCTCTCCCCACCCCTCACCTTGGGCCATAGCTCAGCAAGGTGAAAGTCTCCCCGCCARCCCCCTGCCACGGCCCACCGCAGCCAAGAACGCATGCCAGGCAAGTCCCCGGCCTTCTTTCCTCTGCAACGCGGGCTGCAAGAAGTTAATTTATTTTTGGAAAAGCAGCTCTCAGAGTTTGTCTAATTCCATCCGCACCAGCTCCTTTCACTCTATTTTAAACCAGTTCTTACTGTGCTTCAAGTTTATAAAAACAATCACTGCTCCCTGATAAAAGCAGCCCTAATCCTCGGAGAAAGCAACGAGTCACAAAAGCCGCATCTCCTCCAGGAAACTCTAGCTCAGCTGAAAAGTTCACAGGTAATTTGCATTTCATACTTAACGTCTTTCTGTTCTTGTAGCTGCTTTCTCACATGCGTGTTTAGCTATATAGACACAGGGCACTTACATAGGTGTCATCCAGTTCTCTAGGGAGATGGAGTGCGGTTAGACGTTATTGTTATCTGCTACTTACTCTTGGGTTATTGGCGGGGTCCTTGGTGGCCAGTGCACCTGGCAAGTCTTGGACTACGTGCAGACCTACATGGATCGTCCTGCTTGTTTGGGACAGAGTACAAGGTGCATTTTGCGAGTCAGGAGCTGGCCTGCCAGGAGTTCTCAGCAGGGAAACATGGAAAGATTTGGTAGCTGGCTTTGCAAAGGAGAGATGATGGTGAAGGGCCATGTGAGGTCTTCCCAAAGGCCAGGCTCTTGCTTTGTTGCAGCCGTTTAAAGGCTGTTCTGAAGGTTATTCTAATCCCGCTACCCAACCTTGCTCTAGACATTATCCCTCCCTGTGGGTCAGTCTGTGTGATGGCACCCTGCTTTTGTCCCTTTTGTTCGTGGTTTGATAGGAGGACCGTGTCACAGCTCTGTTAACTGTGGAGGGTCATTCTGATTATGCAGAACACTCGGCCGTTTAATGCCATTTCTCCATGACTCACCAATGCATCCCACTAGAACTGTTTAGAAAAGCTCCCAGCATCGCTCGTGCTCAGAAATCCAGGGCATTTACGGACCACTTTGTTTCTTTTAAATAAATGCATTGCAAAATGTTGCCTGACATAAACTACTGATCTCATTTGCTGAGCACTAAAGCTCTCAGAGAAGGGTCTGTCTTCCTCACGCTGTGGTTACTGGAGTTTCAGGGTTAATGCTTTCAAAAGCCCCGCCTTGGCAGCAGCGAAACAGTTACACTTCCAGGACAGTGAAACTGTGCAGGGAGAGGGGATGGGACTGCGCGTGCATTGCCAGGACGGGGCTTTGCTGATTCTCTCCTCTCCTCGCAGGCTGCACGACCCAGCCCTGTGCGCTTCCTCGCTCTGATCATCAGAGCCGTCTTCAGGGCACTTGCACGCGTCTGGGAAAAGGGGTGAAGCTTTGGGTTTTGGTGTTGTGTGCTATAACTGCTGCTTTCCTAAAATCCGTCTGGGACCTGGTCAACTTTCCCTACTGCCTGTTGATAAAACATGCATTATTTCAGCTCTGAGTAAAAAAAAAAAAGCACAGGAAAATGAAAGTTCTTTTTTAGAACTGAACAACCTGGTTTCTTCTGTAAATGATATTTGTCAGGTGACCTGAGGGACAAGCAAAAGCATCTGGGATCTAGGGACCACACATCCCTATCTCTGGTGCTGCTCTGTCCGTGTGTTTTGGTGGTCTAGTTTGCAGAGGAAGGGTAATTTGGTTACTGTGTGGTGTATGCAGGCTAAAAATAGTTTCCCTCTCATGCTCCATCTGAATGGGCAGCCACATATGACTGTACATGGATTTGTCTGATAGTCCCATTTCAGTGTAAGAGACAAAATATCTTAGTTATGGCTTTGTTCTTCAGCTAACAATGGGTAGCTAAAAATATCTGACTTTGTTCCACTCAATAAAGTTCTCTCAAGGGGAGACACTAATGTTATATTTTTGCCAGATTCATGCAAAATGCAGCCAAAAAAAATCCACATTTTTGCCAACAACTTTTCATAAAACATGTAACTAGCAAAAAACTTCACACTGTTCTGCGAGTGGGGCTTTGCTCTCTGCTGTGCAACAGCATCCTCGGGCTCGTGGCTGCCCCGCTCCCTGGAGGCATTCGAGGAGGGCAAGGCCTGGCTGCAAAAGAACCTCCTCCTCCTCCTCCTCCTCCTCCTTCTCGCGCCCTCCCGGCTGGACCGCGTTGCTCCCTTCCGTGAAGGCCCACACGCTGCCAAGCCTGCCGCTTCCACGTGGACCAGCACAGTCGGGCTCAGCAGGTACGCGGCTGAGTGCCGTGACAGTGGTGAGGCAGGGCGACACTGCCTGCTCGTGCCTGGCTGGGGGAGAGTGCCCGAACGCTGCTAGTGGCAGCTGTTTGGTGGTCGCTGTGGTCTCGATCCAATTTCCGTATTTCCCAGTTTATGGCAGTCAGGCCTGGAGGCCAGCCAAGCCAGCCTGGTCCCACTGTGCAAGCACTGTGTGCRCATTAAAAGCCTGGCACAGCCTGCCTCAAAGTGCTTGCAGCCTGACAGCCAAGAGGAAACTAGCAGAGACCTCACTGGGCTGGCACAGGCTCTGCGGAAAGGAATATGTTGGGCCCTCCTGYGCTCGCCCCCATCTCCAACTAAAAACTTCCCCTCCCCACTGCTTCCACCGTCCCCAGTGCCTTCCCTCTGGCTGCTGTGCTGCACCATTCGTAACTGCACCCAGGCAATGGGTCAGTCAGGAAAGCAGGAGGCCAGGGTAGAAGAGAAGGGGTGCTTGCAGAGGGGTATGTGCGCACTTAATGATAAAGCACGGCAAAGGCAACAGCTAGGAAGCTCCTGGCCAAGCGATCCCATCCCTTATGCCCATGGCRGGCTGTGCTGGTCAGCCTGCTCTTTGGGTAACACAGCAAACTCCCTCCCGCACTGCCTTGTCTGGCTTTGCAGCTGGTGGGCAGAGCAGATCTGGGAGACTCCAACTGAGAAAATCCCTCTTTCCATATTGAAACTGTTTTTGCTGAGTAAGCAGCTGCTCTGCTTGTAATATGCACCTTGCTTTCTGATTTACACATGTCCAGGCTCAACTGTACCTCATTTTGCTTTAGACTGGAGAGCTGTCCACCAGGTATTTGTTGAGTGGGACCAAGTCTCATTTTGCTTTGTCTAGCATAAGACCTTGGGTTTCTTATATCTCCCACTGTACAGTGATTTTCTAGTCTGCAGATCATTCTTGTATCTCTTTTTTGAACCTGTTCCAGTTTTCCAGCATCCCTCCTGTTGTGTAGACACAATGACCAGTAATGATGTGCCCAATTCTGCATGCCTTTCTCTGTACTATATTTGACTTCCAAGCCATAATGCTACATCAGGAACTCCTATTCAACTGGTCTTGACTGTGCCCCCCTTCCTGTGACCTTGTCTCTTCTCTGGGTTCCCTTGATTTTGCATGTGTCTGTGTTAAACACTATTGGGATTCAGGCTCCTGTGGTAGTAAAGTTTCAGGAGAAGCTTAGAGATGGACAAGAGAGGARTTTTGTGTGTTGTGGCAGGAGTGGTCCCGCTATGGAAAGAGTTCAGAAGTGCTTTGATGTTCCTGAGGGGTAAAGGCAGAAGTGGTTCTAGAAAGGAGCACTGCCATGGTCACTTGGTGAGGGTTGTCTTATGTGGGCTAAAGAAAGGCCAGTGGAGCTGGGTTTAATTGCAATGAGTAGCTGAAACTATTGATAGGGGAGAGATRCAATCAGGGAAGTAGGCCAGGAGAGGACTCTACATGGCTTTTCCACCTGTTGTGGCTGAAACAAAGCCTCCTTTGCCTGGTGGTTAACCTGGCCCCTTCACCACTCTGGGYGTGAAGTGGTTGGCTCTGCAAGTTGCGGAGGACCTGTCTCCTGCTCAGAAGGCTGAGGTTCTAAAAGTTGGCTGCCTGCCCTGGGTGGACAAGTGTGTCTTTTGGGAACAAGACACTGCTTGAAATGATTCACGCAGGTTTTGATGCTGTAGTATTCACAGAATGTACATGCTTTATTTCTTGGCCTTATTACCTGTTATTGGAGAGAAACTAAGTTAATGTACTGGATTTTAGAAGGCGAAGAGATCCAGCCCTTGGGTGAATACATCAGCTGTGGGTCAGGCCATGCAGGCCATGGTGGAGGCACTCAGAAGCCTCTCCGCCAGTCAGGAYGCATTATAATAAGACCAGGAGTGGCCTCAACACTACCAGGCCATATCTGAGGGGCTGTTGGAAAAGAGTGAGGGCCATGTGTCAGACTGAGCAGTCTGGCAGGCCACAGGTCAGTTCTCTAGGGTTGGGAGCAAGGGAGCAAGAAGTTCATTGCTGAGTCTAGCTGTGATGTGGCTGAATCTGGACATATTTCCTCAGGGCCTCAAGCCCAGSAGCACCAGCCATGAGTTAGGAATACCTTGGACCAGGAATGCAAAAAGAGAACAGAGAGCCCTGACCTGAAGAGCAGGGAACTATGGGGATGTTGCTCTGCAGATGTGGTATGTTTTTGACCAGATTGTAAGTCACCTCCCCACGTGCCTTTGAGCTCCAGGCAAGCTGATTTTGTGTGTCCATGAGCACAGGCTGTCAGGCATATGCGGGTGCTGGCTGACACTGGGCAGTTTGCAGATGGCTCCCTGCTTCCTGGGACTCAATATGTTGTCCCACAGTGTCCAGCTGGGGACCTCATTCATGGTGCAGGCACAAAGCTTCCCTCTCCTGTTGGCCCATACAGCACAGTTGTGCTGGCAGACAGTTCACAAATACAGCACAAGCCCTTGCACCCAATGAAGCTGTGTGCTGAGCAACCGGCTCTTCTGGCTGCCTGTCTGGACCTTTGTGGAAGGGGCAGGAGACAAATTCAAAATCTGTTTGGCTGAGGTGATCCCAGGAGAGCAGATTTATCTGGTAAGTCTGCAGAGCCTGAGACTTCCTCCATACTTTGTGTCTGCTGTAGAAGCTCCTCCATTTTGAGATTGCCCAAATGGCTGTTGAAYCTCAAAGGTCAATGCAGGCACTGACATTCAGGAGCGTGATCCTAAACACCCCTCTCAGGTCGTTGTGGTTCCAAGTGCCTGCTGATAGCCTTGCACTCTGGGGGTAGAGCTGTTTCCTTCTCTGTGACAGCCCACCTTTCATTGACTTGACTCAGTTGTTTCATCCTCTAACACCCATTACCCAGGTGAGTAGCTTTGTCTGCCCTTTGCCTGGAAGTGGGGACACTGTAGCCAGGAGAGCAAGTTTCATGGGAAAAGCAGGGAGAGGGAACCTCTATACTAGTCCTTCCTTCTTAACCATCATTGAGCTGTTTTTTTCTCCAGGTGACAACAGTGCAAGAAATGCAGTCAGGGAAGGCAAGGAAAGATCTTGTGACCATACCCAGGCACTGATACCTGGGTTGGGGAACAGTTTGGCATTGCAGACCCCGCCTGCTCTGTACTTCAGCATCTACCTTCCAACAGCTGCCAGGAGATGGATGGCTCTGGCTTACAGGAGGAGTGGTGGAGCTGGGGCACTACACATAGGAGATTGATCCAACCATTGGAGGATACTCCTTTGGGACCTTCTAGCCACCTCTTGGTGTCTGCATGGCCCCAAGGTGGGATCTCATGATTAGGGGTTTATGCATGTGGTCTCACAATGATCTGCTGTTGTTATCTCTTATCTCATGAGCTGGTGCTGCTCATTAGATGCTGATGGTTTAATTAAAGCTGCAAGGTAATTTCTGAGAATCTCAGRTGGGATCATGCTGTCTGGATATTCCAGGCTCTGTTCTGTGTGTGGTGCACATGGCTTCCTGGTCAGTACGTTCTTCTCCTTGGGTTCGTGGAGCACATGGAGATCTTCTGTCAGGATTGTTTTCATATCCAGCCACTGGTGCTTGGCACATGATCCTGAAGACAGAATACCCAGTGCAGTGACCTTCACACTCTGGCAACTTCACCTGGGACCTGCCTACCTCCATCCTGCCATGTGTCCCAGACATACAGGAGCCACCAGCTTGGTGCTGTCTCCATTGTCCTCCTGGAGAAGGCACCAGGGCAGGGAAAGTACATCTGCTTTAAATTCATTCTCTGACTCATGATGATTTATGTCCCAACCCCAAACCAAAAATAAAAGCTGCTTGCATGGGCATTGTTGGAACAGACATACAGGACTTATCAGCTGTGCCCCAGGAACTTCCTGACTTCTGACCTCATCCTGAGGGTGTGACAGCCACGAACATCCTGCAGTCAGTAATGGAGATGTGCCCTCTCTTTGAATATCAGGGCGCAGGGTTTGCTGCATCTCCTGCAGGGCTGGCAGTCAGTGTCTGGATCCTCAAAGCCCAGTGTGCTGTGGGTGAGGTTGTCTCCTCTACAGACAGAGTTCTGCCTAACAGAGAGCAGGCAACCTCTCAAACAGCTGATTTTTGCTAGGAAAATGTTTGTCTACCAACACACTGTGCAGTGTGATTCCTAGCACCTATCTCTGGGGMATCTCTGGCTGGCCCATAGGCACACAATGAGGGACCAATAGATGCGTTTGCAGAGCTGGGCAGGAGTTCAAAGAGCTAAAATAAAATCTAGGCTAAAATGAGCAGGTTTTCCCACACATCCCTCAGGCCAGCCAGAGAGTAGCCCAGCCTGCTGCACCATGGAGGGGAGGACAGGCAGAGACCCTTTGTCCAGGGTCTGGCTTTGATGTCAGAGAGGTCATGGGATCCCTCATCCCAGCCTCTGCAGAAGGGCAGGGAAGGAAGAGCCAGGGCTCCCCCCTGTACACCCCACTCAGAGCAGAGTGGAGCTGGGGTAAGAGGATCCTGAACAGATCTCTGAGCTGCTGCTACTGCTTTGAGCATCATCACCACCATCATGGGGACAATTCTGTCCTGGCAACAGGCAGGCACTGCCCTCCATGCCACCTGGGCTGGAGCCAGCAGAGACTCAGACCTACCCTTGTCCCCTTGGACAGGCAGCGTGTCCCCAAGGCAGGCACTGAGAGAAGAAGGAGCACAGCAGTGATTTGGAACTGGAAAGTGTGTTGCCTGCTGGCTTCTCTTCTTCCCCATTCAGGGGATGGGGCAGCTCCCAAGCCTGCAGAGGAGTCCTGGTATGGCAGGTATCCCCATCCTGCTCTGTGCCAAGTCCACTGACACTGTRCCGGGGCTGAGGTTATCAGAGAGAGGTTTAAAATGGTTCTGTGTCTCCTGAACTCTGGCTGGCAGACGTGGCCTGGTATTTCCCTAGGTCATTCCCTGACAGCCTGGGGCACTGCATGTGAAAGATGTGTTTCACCATCCAGGGAAGTATCTGTTGGCACCTTTGTAGGCACCTTCTTTCTCTTATCACAGTCGTGACCTGTCTTGTTTGCRGCCCCAAGCTGCTGCTATGACCGCTGTCTGTGCAAGCTCCCCAGTTTCCCCTAGAGCCCAGCACAGGGCTCTGGCACCCCAACCCACACTGGCTCCTGCTGTTCTCTGGATCTATTCTGACATGGCACAGTGCAAGTAGCAAGAGACCATGGGACTGCCCCATGGAGTGGTCCCAGCCTCAAAAACCTCCTGTTTGGGTGTCACAAGTCAGGTGTGGGACTTGTGATAGTTCTGCGTTTGGACCTCCACCAGTGTCTGCTAGCACTCTGAACACAGTGCCCAGGGAGGTTCCTCATCATCTGGAGTCCCTGAGGACTCAGATCAAGAGGAGACGGGATCTTGGGTTTGCACTCTGCAGCTCGGTGAGCATCATCCAACCCAAATGTAGGCTCTGACCTCTAATGAGGAAGTCTGCCCAAGTCTCTCTGCCTGTTAGCAACATGAATGGTGTCCAGCCTGCCACCAGCCTGATACTCTTCATACCCAACGAATAGCTGGGGGCTTCACACACACCTGTGAGTTCACCAGATACCTGTCTAGGTTGGACTTCTGGCATCTTGCAATGTTCCCTTTGTAACGTTCCTCTCATCATGTTAGAGCTTGCTCTAAAGCCATCGCTGCTCTCTCTCTTGCCATCAGTGTGAACTCAGGATTATCCTGTTTCCTCCGTGCCACTGCCCAGCCTTGTCCCAGTCTCACATGGAGTAAGTGTAAAGGGTTGTCTGGAGAACTGGTGTGGATTTGCTCTGGTGCAGGGGAGATTAAAGAAATGTGGTGCTTGCAAAATACCTCCAGCAGTGGCATTTCAGTCCAGTTTGCTCTGGTTCAATTCTCCCTCTCTCTTCCCCAGCAGCATGCCCGTGCTGTGCAGAAGGCTGTTCTGCAGGAAAACTGTCCCAGTGCCCTCCCCAGTGAGAGCCCAGGGCCTCCTACTCTCCTTACAGCCCACCAGTCCCATTAACTGCAGAACCAGTTTTACTCTTATGTCATTTCTCAGGCCTCTCAAGGCCGATCCATTCCACACACTGCTGTGGTCAGTGGCAGGAAAGAGAAAAGAGTGACTACAGCCTATTCAGGATGGCAGGCTGGCAAACCCTCATCAGAGGAGCACCTCTGCTCTTACAATGAATTTGTGAGCAACAGGGTGCCTCCATTCCCATAGCATGTTACTCCCAAACTGACTGAGTTTTGCACCTTTCCTGCATTTATAAGAGCTAAATTGCTGCTGAGGTAGGGCAAATAGTCAGGAAATCAGGCTAAACATCTCCCCATAGGAGGCAGATTAGAAGTGAAAGCACAGCAAGTTTCAAGACTTTCCTACAAGGACTTGCTGAAATGCAGATGGACCTGGAGATGAAAGAGGTGAAGAGAGCACATGGACCCAATAGGGTGTGGAACAGGATCCAGTGCATGTCTGTGCGTGATGTTCCCTATCTGCACTGCGGGCTAATGCARTAAATCAAAGCGGATCACTAGGAGAAGGCCTGTCAGAGCAGGTCATTTCACAGGCTTTGACATCGGCCAGCCAGCTGCTGGATGGGGCATATGGAGTTTGTTTAACTACCAGCAGCAGCGTGTATTGCCTGGGTCCAACAGCTCATTTTGCAGTGCAAGTAACAATAACATCCATTTGTAGTTGATGGAGGGTTGCAGTACCATGTGGGATTTGCTCTCAGCTCAGGAAATGTTCCTGGGAAAGTCTTTTCCCTCCCAGTGTTAGAAGAAGAGGCTTGACTCCTTTCTGAAGTGGGACAATGAATAATATCTCCCGAGAGATGTGGCAAAAGCTGTGAAACAGCCTCACATAGCTGTGAGCTCCAGCTCAAAGGATCCTGCTGTGTTCTGTCCCTGGAAAACTTGCAGTGTCTTATTTCTACTCAACAAACAGCACGTAGGCATCTCCACCAGCGGCTGTCATCACTACCCCAAGAAGTCGTCCTGGCATGCCGTACGGAGTCCCCGGGTTCAAAACTGACAAACTGCTCCCTCCCCTGAGACCGTGTTTTCTCTGCTGCACAAGCGTGTGTGTCCTTGCGCTGCACAGRGTTTCCCGCTTGCGTTGTGTTTCTGTGGCTGACCCAGTAAAGGACAGAAGTGGTTGCAAATAGCTCTTTGAATGCTGAACTGCCATCAGCACAGCCAGGCCTGGTGCTCTCTCAAACCTCACTGCTAAATGGAGTTCAAATGACAGAAATGGTCCTGGAAGTGGTATTTGAGCTTGGCAATTTTTTTATGCTGTTCCTTATTCATCCCTGCTCCACTGTTCCACTGTCTCTTTCTATTTCTCCAGGATTTTGAGTAAGGTGGGTTCAGGCCTATGTCCACTAGGCTCCTTTAGTAAAAGTCCTGCAGAACAACCAAGACTCCTGGGACTGCATACTTCCCCATCGCAATATGGTGCCTTTGTGAAGCAAAACGTTTTCCTCCTCTGATTAGTAGTGCAATCAAATGAAAAGTGAAGTAGGTGTATAATTCCTTTACCCCAATTGCACAGCCCTTCCGGCAGGGATTGTCTCATGTCTGCGTGGCACCCAGTGCAATGGGACTGCATTCCTGCTACGTCCTAGAAGTAGGATAATATTAGTGAGCGGTACCGTTCACGTTTTCCCAGAGCTTTGTCCTGTAGTTACATTTCATCTTCAGGGATGTGTGATAAGGAAAGGCAGACACACAGGCTTTCAGAAGGGTTTCTGAAGACACTCCTTAGCTCAGTTAGAATTAGCAGGATGCAGACTGTGCCAGTAATATGTATCCCTACAGATACTGCCAGCCTTATTCCTCCTTCCATACATCTATCTGCCAGAGGTCTCCTGCCCTTCAGCCAAGACACTGCCTCTGCCTCTCATCTGTCTTCTTCTGTCAACTCCGGATGTAGCCTCACTTCCTACTCATGGAGTCTCTTGCTGTCTTTTGTGCAAGTATTTTCCTTACTCCTCTTCTGAAACCACAGTATATCTCAGATATACAATCATCTCTTTCCTGATTTTTCTGCCCCTTCCTTAGCTCTCAGCATTTGTATTTTCAAGGGGCTGCACAATGCTTCATTCCTCTTGTTTTCTCTCTCCTATTGCAGACTCTGCTCCCATGCAGACAAGCTGGAGAAAACAGCAGAAGCAGACAGCTGAGGGGCAGAGGCAGAGTCGCAACTGAGGGGCAGTGTTTGCCCGCAGTTGCTGCCTGAAAATGTATCTGTTAACTGCTGTGTTCCCTCTGAGGCACCTCCCAAGTGTCTTGTTTTGGGTTAAGCGTTGGTGGGCTCCTGAGCCAAAGCCTCTGGCTCCTGTGGCCAAGTGCAGGAAGCAGACAGAACCAAAAGGTGTAGAGATCCTGGGCACTGCATGGTCAGGGCACCAGGGTCTGGGAGTAGTAAAGGGACAGGGTTCATGTTTGGGACCACTACACATCATTTTCTTGGAGGGGAGGTGCATTTAGTTCAGTCTCTGGTGCAGGAGGATCCCTGCTGTTGCAACTACAGTGCTGCCATTACTAAAATGAGAGCAATTATTATTAAACCCAGGACATAAAGAGTGTCCTGAGGGCTGGTGCTYATAGCAGTTAACCCTTAGCACACAGGCAAGCCTAGACAAAGAGATAAGGGATGTCTAAGCCCAGGGTGGGAGTCATCAGCTTTTTGCAAAAGAGCCCTTGTTTTGCACTCTGTAGTTCTGCAGTGGTCTTGACTATAAGCCCATGCAGGCTCTTCTGTTGGAGATTTTCACCCATATAGTGTGCTTGGTAGTGTCTGCTCCTCTGCACTGCATTCTCCAGGGCCATCTGACTGCAGCACGCACGCTCTGGGCTGCCCAACTCCCCAGCCATTTGTCACGGAGAAATTTAACTTTCTGAAGTCTGCAAGCTTGCTAAGAATAAACTTAATAAATTAGTGAGCATATTTAAAGTGCACCACTGCTCGCTGATCTGGCATTTTAATCTACTTGTGAAGCTATCCAGAGTGTTTGCTCAGCGTGTGGCCAAGTTCTGAAATATTTGCATGCTGCTATTGTCAGTACATCTTCTGACCCTTTGCAAAAGGATGGCAGGAGGAGTGAATTTATAAGAATCTTCCACTGGCGAAGGTAGCGGAGTCGTTCCTGCTAACACACTCAGTAGAGTTATCTCCCTTAGATCATCTTTGCCTGTTATTCCGATCTGGTGGATGAGATACTATTAAACAACGCAGCTGTGTTTTATGCTCTCCAGGGCTACATATCCTCTTCAGTGACACACATTCTTCGCAGGTCAGTTGTAAAACATGTTTGATGTTGGCACATAGGCAGCCTGAGCAAACCAAAGCTACTCTTTCCACTTAGGAATGACGGCAATCATAGCTGCAGGTTAGACTGGCCTCTGACCTGTTAAGGCAAGAAATGACCTGCTGGTTTCCTTCCTGCCTCTTCCCTGTGGCCACAGAGAGGTGGGCAGAGGGGAGGAGGGAGCATGCAAGGAGGACAAGGACCAAACTGCTGTGCTCAGGGCAGCAGGAGCTGGTTCTCCCACCCTCATCCTCTGCCTTGATTCAACAGCTTGGATAATGGCCCCTCCACAGAATGGCTTTGCCTTTCCACAAGCTGCCTGTTTCTGGCCAACTTATGAGGATTCACAAAACCATGATGAAATGGAGGAAGAAGCCCTCAGCTCTCTAAAGGGAATCCTTGGCTGTGCTTCTTTCTGTGACCACTTCCATGCTCTGGTATGCACCTGGTATAGGCTCTGACCCCACAGGGTTGACCTGTGCCTACAGTCTTTACACATCTCCTGAAGCTTCCAGCACTGTGAGCAGGACCAAGAGATTTCCAGTTTCTGGGCAGAGCCATAGGTCTCTTGGCTCTAAGGCACGAAGAAGACTTAAGTGTTTTTCAGTATCGCAAGGTTAAGTGACAGAACTGGGCAGGGAACCCAGGAGTCCCAGGTCACAGTCTCACTGCATGAAAGTTGGCATTTCTAGATAATGAATCACTATTTTAGACATCTAATTAGCACATAATTAGTTGTTTCATAAACACCACTGACTATAAAGGCTATACTTGCTCACCAAAGTATGGACAATGAAAAAGAAGTCTAACCGGATGACTCCCATCCTTCTCAATATTGAGAGGTCAGATTTTCTGATGAAAAACTATTTTGCTGAAAAATTGCTAATATAAGTTATGGAAAATGGATATTGACAGAAGCTCTTCCTGTGCATGGGGCCCAAACAAGCCTTCAAAGCCTGGGCAGATGATAGGCCAGTCCTCAATACGTGATGACATGTGATAAGAGTCTGAGCAACCGTGAAGGTGGCAGTGCTGGAGCCAGGGACTGAGGAAGTGGCTGGGATAAGACTTCAGAGGGCAAGCTAATAGCTGGGTTTGGGCCACAGTGAGTCAGGTGAGTCCCTACCTGGACATCTAAAGAGAACAATAAGGAAGACAGCTTGAGAAGCAGGTTTAGGGGAAGACCAGCATTAGTTAGAACTCAGGTAGGAGTCAAGAGCCAGAGCCAAGCTTTGAGAGAAAGCCTGATTCTCAGTTAATTGTGGGTAAAAAACCCTAAGAATTTGAAAAGAAATATTGTCAAGAACAAAAACCTTATTCTTGCAAAAAATAATTGAGAAAAAAGTTGATTTGGAAGAGGGTAGAAAAGGGGAGTCACAAAAGAGAAACCAGAGCAATTAGATCCATAAAGGATAAGGTGAGGTAGAGGCCACAAATGCCTTGGTGTGACAAGTAAGCAGTGATTGGATGGGGAAGGAAGTCACCATGTCCTAAGAATTGCCCCACCCTCAGCAGAAGGACCACCTGCCCAGGTGCCTGTCCCTTCTAGAATTCATGACATGTCATTTTTCAAACTGTTTTTTCTTTCTAAAAATGACCATAACACAACCTTCCCTACTTCATGCTGGAGGCCTATTCAGCCTGTGTCACTGTATGACTGTTCTGTGGTGCAACCCCCAGGTCCCACCAAGGGACCAGGCATTTGCACCAAGTTCAAAATGCCCATGGGTACCAGGCTCCCATGTTGAGGATGTCCTAAGAAACAGCTCTGGGGAGAAGGAGAGTCAAGGTCACTTCTGGTGCACTTGATGATTTCATAAAACCACTGTGATGATTCACCTCTTTTGGCTCTATGAAGTCCCTCTAGATCTAAAAAATGGACCTTTTTTTTTGTGTGTCACACATATCACTAGGGAAAATGCTCATGTTGAAACTTTTGCTGGTGATGATGTATGAATCAAAGGAAACAGTGGGACTCATTCCCTGCCTGTAAGTATGACCTGAGTGAGCAAGAGTAGTGAGGAAACCATATTCGGAGTTATTTTTCATTGTTCTTTGGATTATGAGGCCTGCAGATATTTTTGTGGTTATCCAGTCTGGTTACCAGGTATAATCTGAGCTGCAAGACTATTTTGTGCTTATTCCTGTTTCAACCAGGGCTATCCTTTAATGAAGCAACTAAGCATGATATAACATTTGATAATGATGAAAATTTCAGCACTGCCTTGGGCAAGTTGTTCCAGTTAACTACCCTTGTGGGTATTAAGCGTTGTGCCTTTTTACTAGTTTCAATTTGCCTAGCTTCAGCTTCCAAATATTGGATCATGTTAAATCTGCTAGGTTGGAAAGTCTTCTGTAAGGAAATACATGTGGTCTAGATACAGCAGAGCCTGTTTTTTGGAAAGCAGAGCAGACTGAGTTCTGAAAGTCTCCCACTGTAAGGCTGGTTCTCTTTAATCACTTTTCATGGCTCTTCTCCCGGTCTATTAACATCCTGGTGAACAATGAGCATCAGAACCAGGTGCTGGGTGGAGTGGTCCAGTAGCAAGCACTCAAATGAAGAGTAGTATGATTTCTTTGCTGCCCTTCAAGGCTGCTGTCCAAGGAATGCAGTGGCCTTCTGGCCACATTCACATGCAAGGGGGATATGATCAGCTCAAGCTTTACCAGACTCCCAAAGGTCTCATAATCACTGCTCCCCAGGACAAAGGATCCTGCCTTGTATACATGGCTGATAGTCTGCGTTCTTTGTTCCTAGATGTATGACTATATTTGGCTATATTAACTATCTGCTTGTGCCCAGTTTAACCAGCAACTCAGGCCATTCTGTAGCAGTGATCTGGCTTCTTCATTATTTGCCAGTCTCACAATCTCTGTGTCATCAGCAAACTTTGCCACAAATGATTTAATATTTTTTTCAGATCATTGATAAAAATGTTGACTAKCATAAGGCCAAGAACTGACCCCTGGGGAACTCCACTAAATCCGCCCCTGCTGGGTGAGGAGTTCCCATTTACAATTGCATCTGAGACCCATCACCCAGCCAGCTTTTAAACCATTTAATATGTGCCATGTTGATTGTGTTTTGTTCTAGTTTCTTAACCAAAATGTCATACAGTACCAAGTCAATTGCCTTGCAGAAGTCTAAGTGCATTACACCACCAATATTATTTTTAACAATAAAACTTGTAATTTCATGAAAAAGATGAATATTAGTCTGACATGTTCTGTTTTCCATAAACCTATGTTAATTAGCATTAACTATATTTCTTTCATTTAAATCTCTATCCATTGCATGCTGTAAAAGCCTTTGGAGGTTACTGCCCAGAGCTGATGCCAGGCTGACAGGCTTACCGATATCTGGTTCAGCCAAATACTTCTGTAAATATTGGCAAACATTAGCTTTCTTCCATTGCTGTTGACTGTTCTACCACATCCATCTAGACATGGCTTAATGCAACCAACAACATCAGAGCTGTATTTATTCCTTGTATATCAAGAGAAATTGCTTCTCATTAGCTTCAGGTTTGCAGCCTGTATGTTGTCCTCAACTCTTGGCTTTCCCTATCAGTTTTCTACAGTTTCTCACTTCTCATTCATTATTATCAGTTTCCACTTTCTTAAGTTATATATGGTTTTCTTAGTTTTTCACAGTTGTCTTCACTTCCCTCACAAGCCAGAGCCTTTTTTTTCTTTTTTTTTTAACCAGTGTTGTCTTCTTTCTCAATTGTGGGATTGTGGTTTTGGGGCAGTGCGTAAAATGTTTTTCAACAATTCCCAGTTAGCATTCACATTTTTTTGATTAAATTCCTTCTCCCRATTGATTCGCTTCATAATTGTTTTCAGCTCTGTGAAACTGAATCGTTTTAGCATTAAGTAGATGTATTTTCAGAACAGAGCTTCACTTTAAATATTCACTTTATTGTCATTTTGCTTTTCAGTTAAATAAAACATTGACTCTTAGAGACATTTGGCATGTATTTTAGGGTCACAAAACTGGGAAATGGGATTTGTTCCTGAGAAAAGATGTTTTCATGAAAAGCTTTTTGTCAAAATATATTTTCATTTGAATAAAATGGGGCTTGTCTAAAATCCAGAACCACGAACATGACATCGTTCATCTTTTGGCAACTGAAGATTGAGACATTTCATCCAAAACTTTTTTGATTCTCAAAATTTCCCCAACATTTTGGATTTGGCAACCAAATTCTGAAACTCTTTAATCACTTTGGGATTGTTCAGACTTCAATGGAAACCCAGCTTCTCTTTTTGTAGAAATGTAGATTTCCCTTTTAAATTGCAATGTGGATGTCCAAAATACCACATTTCATTGATAGAACATTTGAAACAGAATTTGCAACTAATTCTGCAGAGGATGCCTACAGCCAGAAGGTCTCTTATGAGTTGCCCTACCTCATGGCAGGACTGCTCTATCTCAGAAATGGGTCCCACTTTCCACTCTTATTCCAGATTAATGGTCCAGCAGATGACCCAGAAGAGATGGGGAAATGCTGCTGGGTGGTCTGTGCTGGCCCAGCAGCCACCTCACTCTGTGCATGGTGGAGAGCTCAGAGCTGTCACTGCATTCCCATGGGAAGTGGATGATGGTTAGCCGGGGAGAAGATGCCAGGCTCCCCTCTGCATTTTTGCTGGTCATTGCTGCCAGCTTTGTGTGTCAAGCAGCGCATGTGGGGAAGAAAAGTCCAAAGTGAGATTGTGCCCCATGGCTGGTTGCTCTTTGGCCAGGCTGCTTTATGAGAGACTATCTGCCCCGTGGGACTATCTGCAAATGGATATCCATCCTCCTTGTCTTACCTGTTACTGAAATGTGTCCAGCATTCAGCTGATGGCTTTGGGCCTCCCATCTGCTTCCATCTCTGGTACTGACAGTAGCTATCTGTAATTTGTAACTGGCCACTCAAGCCACAGGATTTTGTCTCTGCTGACTCACTGTCTGACTCCCAAAAAGCTGACCAGGTGAAGAGGTCTCAACATGTCCTCTGGCTGTGCACCCTCTTGTTCATAGACACTGTGGTTTCTCTCATCCTTCTCTGGCTTAGACCTTAGGGCAGTCTGAACTTTGTCTTACAGCCTCCGCTTTTCCTAGATATGGTGCACTGCCTCTGGAGGTAGAATTACAGGAGTTAACCTGGCTTGTTTTCATGAGTCACTTTTTCATTCACACCTTATGTTTCTGCAGAGCCATTTACTGGTTTTCAAGGGCAAAAGGAATCATCTTCTCTGACTTCCTGCATAGCAGGCCAGGGACTTTCATCCATTGATTCTTGCATCCAGTCTGCAATTTCTGATCAAGAAAAAGCATTTCTTTCACAACAAGACACCCAGTCTTGTATTAAAGCCTTCTTCCTGAAAGCAAATCTGTTGTGTCCCTATGCAAGTTGGTCCAATGGGCCAATAGTGCTCAGTGTTAAAAGTGCATTGCATATTTCTGCATAGATCCTGGTTTTGTCTGCCAGATTAAAGAGCACTCTGCCAGGAGAGATCTCCCTCCCACACTGGTGTTGCTGGATAACTGGAGCCACTCCTGCTTGCCCGGAGAAAACAAAGCTTATTATTCCGAGGAAGGCTCCCGGTTTTCTCCAGACCTTCAGAGCTCCTTTAGTATTCTCAGAGCTCAAGGCAGCCCGACCAGGCTTCTCACCTATTTCCCACCTTTTCCTCTTCTGCTTCCTCCCCTAAGGAGACCTACAAGACTTGCACTCTCTCTGAAGGGCAGTATATCTTCCATGAGCTGTTTCCTCATGGTTTCCCTTTCCCATGCCCTCACCTGGGAGCCTTTATTGACCTGTCCATAATGGACATTATTGCCTCAGTCACTTTATCAAGTGTTGCTACACTCCATCATTGGSGATACGGTGAAGCACCCTGGTCTCACTATGGGACAGCAACTCCCCTGGGACTGTGTAAAAGCAAAGGCAGACCTGGAGGGACATGGCCACTCCCAACTTGCCCATGTTCAAAACTTGGGAGCGTCTTGGCTGACCCTAAAAGAGGGCCAGCGTATGTGAGATGCCCTCCTGGGAGATTCCCCACTGTGATATTCAGGTTTGTTCATGCTCACTCCCCCCTCTCCCTGCAGTCTTGGGTCACGTAACTCGTGCTCAGAGCAGGCCAGACAGACTCTCTGGCAGACTCTCTGGCATCGTTTTTTCAAGCCTGATTAATGGGGCCAACTCTCCTCCAGTTTGAACTCAAGAAAATACCATTATCTCCTGTGCAATGACTCAGATATTGTATTGCAACATCTTGTTGGTAATGTCAGATTGCAGGCAACGATATTAAAAATGAGCATTTTACCCTGGACAGGGTATTAACTATGAAATTAAATCTGTATTTATTGCCTTTAGCCACGAGCCTCTAGACTCTTCCAGAATAAATGTTTTTAGTTCCGTGCAGGAAGATTCTGGCATTTATATGCCAGACATTTCTAAGTAGAGTATATACCCTGTGTATACACCCACTGCAATATTCTGAGCATATGCATTACTATGGCATATGACGCCACAGGAGATAAGGTAAGCTCTGTGCCTTACACCTTGTTATGTCATGCTGAGATGAAATATCCACCATGCCCTCCAGACTTTTGTCCCTGACCAAGTGCACATTATAAACACCAGTCACATGTATTTGTCTTAGCACTTTTAGCAAATGCCTGGGGAAAACCAGGTCCCTGCGGCTTGTGAATGGAAAGGGCTGTCTATGGGAAAGGCTCCACAGCCAATTAACAAGGYGTCAGCCCCAGCGTGGCCGTGGAAAGAAGCAGTGCTGGGGCTTGCCTGTGGTGTTGCATTACGGCAGAGGACTAGTGCTTGTCAGCAGTGGGAGAGCCGCTGCATTTCACACACGACAGTTTCCCGGTGTCCCTGACCCAAGTGTGTGTAGAATCCTCCAGGAAAGGAGCAAATATGGTTTCCCAGGCCGTAGGGGATGCCTTGCTGTGAGACCACCCTTGAGCCTTCCTCCCTGCCCAACGCAGAAGGAGGTGCAGCAGGGGAAGTGGCCCATGCCTTTGTGTTTCCCCTAGCTGAGGGAGATAGCTGGGGAGCACAGCGTACTGACAGCATGCTGGCTCTGTGGGGCAAGAGGGTCACAGTCAGCAGTGTGATCCCTGCCTGCCCCCAGGACCCCAGCGCCGGCAGTGCCGACACGCTGGCTTTGCCTGGTGCGAGGACTCAGCACTCACTCAGCTTCATAGCACCCCCACGTTCATCCTCTGCCCACCCCTGGGAGGGCAGAGCATGGCTATGCCAGGCGGCTGCAGCCCAGCACCAGCCTCCCCTTCGAGCCGGAGATGAACAGATTGACAGGCTGGAGGACTGCCTGCAAACTGCAAAAGGCAGATGCCACGTACATCCCTGGGGTGGGTTGTTTCTCCCTCCCTGGACCAAATGCCTTTGGTCCTCACCCTCTACCTCCCTGCTTGAGGTGATCACTGCTTTTCGGGATGGGAGCTTTGCAGCTGAACAAGAGGGTTTCACTGAAATGGATGTTTTACACAGGAAAAGGTTTGTTCTGGCAAAAAAAAGTGGTCACTGAATGTAAGTATCAGAATCAAAAATAGGTGGTTTTGTTTGTATGCAATGCTGTTATTAATGGCATTTTTCAGTTTAAAAACAAGAGAGAGGGATCTTCAAAGAGCGATCAGAAATCACGATGTTCAGTTTGATTCAGTTTAAAGCTCCCTATGTGCAAATTACCTTTATTTTTTTCTCTTTTTTTGACAAATATTTGGAAGGACTCTTAGATTGGGTAGAGCTTTTGTTCTGGAAGATTTTCTGGTGGTGATTGTCGCTACTGATTGCATTCCTGGGAGTGCACTTCCTGGAAGGTGGTAATCATGCACATGCATACAGGGCCTAGCGAAATGCACCTTCAATTTCTAGAGTGGCAGTTTATGATGAAGTCTTACCAAATCAGCTTTCCAGTGAGGTTTCCAATGCCGTGGAATGGCTTGAAGTACAGCAAAAATGGCCAGCTCCTCATTCAAAGGATATTAACTCTGTGGTCATATGGGAAGGAGAAAGGAAATGAAACACCCCAAACTTTCCTTAAAAATCAGTATGATGTAGGTTGCATTCACTAATCATGACAGTGCAGCTTAGGATAGCAGCACTAAACACAGGAGTGGGTTGTGGCTGTGTCCACACCGTTCCTTTAGGATGCTTCCCAGGGTCACCGCAGTGGGGGTATATGGCTCCACTGTGATAGCCTTGAGGCCCTTGAAAGAGTTTAACTGCACCCTGATATCTTAACGGGTATCTCTGAAGTCTGCCTTGGCTGGGTCCAAGGCTCACTGTGCTGCAGCACCACCATGGACCTTTGCCCCCTTTCATTCCCTCAGGCCTCCCCAGTTTTCTTCCCATCAGCAAGCTGAAGCTACAGCTTTTGGCTTGGATTTTTGCCGTCCTTCCTCCCCTGTGATCTGGGGTATCTGCTGTCCCATGAGATGTTAACAGCTTGCTCCAGAACATCCCCCCTAGGCAGGAACAGAGCACAGGCAGATTGTCACTTGCATCCCGTGGGAGGGTGGGATGGGACTGATGGATTTAAGGGCTTTTCCAAAAGGCACTGAGTTTAAAGAACACATACTTCTTGTTAAATGCAAGAATACTTCATTGTTGTCAAGTGTAAAAATCACTTTCTGTTGTCTTGTGCAAGCAAACTGTGTTGGCCTCACACAGAGACTGCTGGCAAGGAATAAGTCCTGAAAGATAGTCTGCGTTTAACAGCACTGCAGGGGCTGCCTGACCCCTTGGGAGACAAAAAACAAGCAAGATGCACATGCGGGCCAGCCCTTTTGACTGGGGCCAGCACACATTACTCAATGCACAGAGCTAGAAAGTGTGTTTTACAGGCTACCATTGCTTCCTGGGGACAGCTCAAATTAAGTACAGGCCTGTCACAGGAGGCTGCGATGGCCACCCTTGCTTCCTAGAGCCGCCTGGAATCCCTCAGACCTGCTGCTCTGCTGAGCCTTGCTGGATGCTGGGGCTGATCGCCTGGGGGCAGACAGGGACGTGACAGGGTCACTCTCCAGCCTTTAAAAGCACCTGGAAAAGGAGGCAGACTCTGTAGTGTCACCATACATAAACAAACCCAAGGGCCACCAGCCTTCTCTGAGCATAAATCCTGAGCAGTGAGTGCAGACAGTTGGCTCTACCCAGGCACTCTTCAAAAGGTGACCATTATTCAGGTCTGTGAAAATGTGTGGACAGAGCATCCTACCTCRAGGAGAAAAACTCAAAGGGAAAAGCAACCCAGAAAGGGACCCATATGGCTCTGCTGGGCTCTTTCTCCTCTGATCTGCTACTGCAGACATGGACATCTCAGTCCGGACTGACCTGAGGGTCTTGTGGGACCTGCTGGCCCATTACCTGCAGCTGCAGTGGCCTCTTGGACATCCCAGTTCCATGACTAGTGGCCACTATGGAGCCAGTTAACAGCCTGGCCTGTGGCTGCCTTTCACCCGCTCAGAAGAAACTCAGAAGTGCACACAGCCAGCRTGGGATGACACCAAGAGATGTGCTCAGGATGGGCTGGTCTTCCTCCAGCAGGAACAGAAGGTGCCCTGGGCCTTTCACTTCTTAGGATATTGGGGGTGCTTGAGCAGGACAGGGACCTCCAGGGCAAAACTACTGTCCTGCCTGTCCCTGGTCCTCTGAGATATCTTCAGGCCCCAGAGGAGGTCACCCATGCTCTTGGTGGCATCCAGGAGCCCACAGGGGTGAGCTGGCTGCTGCTGTCAGGGCCTGAGGATGTGATTGTTCAAGGCCACAGAATATTTGGTCCTCCATGTTCTCATCCCCCTTGCAGGAAAAGGGGACCACCCTCCAGGCCAAGCCCAGACCTCCAGAGGTCCCTCCAGAGGTCCCTTCCCATCAACACTAGATTCTGCGGCTATGTGAATTCAAAACCTGAATCCTAAAGAGTAAGGAACGAAAAAGTTCCATTAGTCCTTTCAGTGCTTCCTCTGCAAGGTGCCACAGATGCTAGCCCACCTCAGGAATTTTCAGGGGTGGTTGAGCATCAGGCTCCTCTGGGTGTGTTAACTTCACGTACCCAGACCTTAGCATTGGCTGGGTCTCTTATAAGTTTAACTTCAGCTAGATATTTCTTTTGCCCAAATGGTTGATTGGGGACTTACTACCTCTGCTTTATAATGTAGTTTATCCTGAATTACTGGGATGTACTTTCAGTACTAACTCCATCACAAAGTGGCTTTTGTCTAGGAATAATTTATTAATTGAAAAAAATATCTGATTTGAACATTAAACAAGAAAAGTGAGAGGAACATTCCCTGAAAGAGGACATCTCTGTGAGCTATTCATAATTTTCTGGAGCTATGAAATAGCAAGCTTATACTTGAAAAAAAGGGTGAACATGCAAATTTTATTTGATCACCTTGGCTTAGGGTCATGCCAGAGCAGCCTTGGTACAACAAACCAAGTCAGGCTTCTGGTATTTTAATTTGCTGTGGCATATCCAGTAGAGAGGCATCTCCTAAACCTGTGATGTGTTCTTATGCATGTGTAGAGTGCACACACATCTGTCTTGTCTCCTACTTCTTCTTCCCCTCAATTATATAGATTTACTTCAATAAGTAGCATTTTTAAAGACTTTTAGTATTAATGGTCATTTTTGCTGTGATTTTTCATAACAGAACTTGAACTAAGAGCACTGAAGTATCAGTGGCCTGAAGAGGCAAATGTCTGCTTTGGCATTTGTTGGACAGGGAGAAAGCCATTTCTTGAGAGGACTTTTGGGGAAGAGCGCTGGCTCACTGGACCAGGAAATGCTGGGGATTGTGAGCACAGCGAGTTTGCCTTGTTACTTGATTCTCAGCCTGTACAGGAAAATAGGATTTCGTGCAAATATCTTGGTAAACAAGAAAGACTATAAAGGAAATGTCTGAGATGACTGTTAGTGTTTCCTTCTAATGATAYAAACCTGCAGGACCGAGAGATTTACTCTGTGCATGTGCATAAGTGGGGGGGAACCCTATGTGAGTGGATTTTCTTGGTGAACCAAAATGAGACAGATGATGGGCATATTTGCCAAAACTACCCAAAGGGGCCCCAGAAATAAAGATGAGATCTAGGAGAAGCACTGGAGGCCTCACTAAAACCATTAAAGATCCCTTTAGAAGTTTTCATAGAAGACCTGCAGCTGGGGCAGAAAGTCCAGCTGCATGACTGGTAGCCATGAAGTCATGATCCTGGCAAGCAGGATCAAGGAGGTGAAGCTGCACAGGACCAGAGATTTGCAGTAGATTCTCTTCTGTTTGTAGAGGGCATGGAGGTGAGAGGCTGGGCTGTTCTTCTCACATGGGGTCAAAAACCATTGTCTTGAGTAAAATCTCTCAAGGAGGTTTCTCTGCCTCAGTTTAGTATCACAGTGCAATGAATGGCCGAGGAAACCAGCAAAGAGGAGAGATTTTAGCAGTCAGCTCAAGTGGACCATTTGCTGCCAAACTTATCCCCATAAAAAAGAGAGTCAGTGATCCAGATCTGATACCACCTTTTGATGTGTGGCTTAGAGCCAGGCATCTCTCTGATCTGGCCTGAGCAGAGCTAAGAGCTGGGSGGAAAGGGAGAAGTAAGAAACCCCACCTGAATTGGCAGTGGGTCTGCAGAGACTCAAGTGACGAACATGGCTGAGTATCGATGAGGGCTTCCAGGATAAACTTGCACTGAGCAAGCAAATAGTCACTTTGTTGGGCTTGGAGATCAGAAAAGGAGGCCAAAGGCACTCGGAAAGCCCTGGACTTTGCCACAGATCCCAAATCTTTTCTGGCAGAGACACACCTGAAGGGGAGGCAGCTGTGAACAGGGAAGATGGACACTGGTTGAGATATGGCTCCGTGTCTGTTATTAATGGCCGAAACCTGTATACTGGTCCTGGCCAGAGAGTCCTGAACAATTAGAAAAAGTGATATGTCCTGTGTGTAAAAGAAGAGGACTGGCAAGAAGGCAAAAATTAAGAGAAGCACTTGAGTTWAATGCTGGCACCTTCAAAGCTAGCCATTTAAAGACCCTTTGACAGGGCCAGTCCAAACCTGAGCTGTCTGAGAAAGGTCCAGCCTCAGGAATGCTGGAAAATGTCTGCTGCGTGTTTCCTGGCTCCTGTCACAGGCCCAGGACCATCAGAGCTCTCTCTGGTCCAAGCATTGCTGATGCCAGGATTGTTTTTAGTGCTTTGAAGACAATATTGTCTGGTGTAGCATCTACAGCCGAACCCCACAAACCAATCCCACAAATCATATCATGGGCAATCCAAAGCAGCAGCCTTGAGGAGTCTGACCCTCCTCTACCTCTACACTCCTGAAAGCACCAGATTGTGGTGTTACTTGAGTGGTTACAGATCCCGTGGTGGGGGATAATTACTGTCCAGATGCATGGGTTTCCCATGCAAGGTATATCCTTGATTTCTGAGYGAGCTGATGATAGCCTTGCTGCAAAATTTGCAGTGGCATCCTGATGATACCAAGTTTACAGCTGTTTCCCAGCCCTGCATTTCTCATCCTGGGCAGTTTTACCCTCCAAATGCTGCATCTCCTTTCTTTACTTGCCAGGGTTTTACTTGCTTTCTGCCCTCTCAGGCCCAGCATTGCAGGGGCAGAAAGGGAAGGAAAGCATGATGGCTGACTTGAGGAGCAGGGGGGGAGGTAGGATTAGATGTGCTTTAAGGTGTAGGAGTTTGTCTGCTTTCTCTTTGTCTCTTGGTTCCTGAAGAGCAAGGGCAGAGTCTTCCTACATCACCAGCAGCTCCATTTGGTTGCTTTTGCCCAAAGGACAAGGTTATGGGAAAGCAGCCTGCTAGAACAGGTCAGGCTGAAATATGGAAAGGGTCAGGGGCTTGCTGGCTGCAGCACAGCTGTTGTACATGTTTGCCACCTTTGGGTAGTGCAGACCATTGGGAAGGCTCAGCATCTCATTGATACTGGGATTCCCATTGCAGCCAAGAAATTGCCTTTCTGAATTGGGTATATTCTGCACTCTGCCTATAGTTCTATCTTGTTTCTTGGAGTTGGAGTTGTTATTAAGTACTCTAGGATGAAGAGACTTTGGCTCCAGAAGCCTCTTAGGTTCTGACATCACGGTTCTTGTCTATCAGCCCAGCAACATTAACCCCAATAAGAATTGTGAGGTGTCACAGGATGTAGTAGCTATTCTAAGTAGGACTCCATTGAATCTTCCATTAATCAAGGCCTGTTTCATGGTACAGCCTTTTCTGCTGATTCGTGAGTGCAATAATGAGACCTTGAATTGCCATCTCGAAGACATTTGTCAAAGTGAGTCACACCTGTGTTATGGTCTCTTATCTCCTCTTCACTTATTTGGTATCCCATGTCCACCAAGCTGTGATTTACAGAGTCTTCCATAGCTATGTAGTGCTTTGTGCACCAACTACATTTAAGAACAGCTTTCCGGCTGTCAAGATAATCTCTCTTTTAGTTGAAATGGATCCGCACCAGTTTGAGCCAGGAACCATGAGCAACCTCTTGCAATTTCAGAAAAGTTTTAGCTTTTTCTGTTCCTCCCCTTGTGCTGGCCCAGACCAGATTGTGTTGGAGATGAGAGGCATGGGCTTGCTTTATGTGGGCTCCTCTAGAAAATGGTGCAGAAACTACCTGAGCCTCTCTAAAATACTCTTTTCATCTGACCCTTCCTCAAACCTCAGAGAATGTACTGTTTGCCATCTGTCAGGGCATCAGTGGTGCATCTGCCATGCAGGACAGTGCAATTCCCACAGTCCAGGTTATCCATATGCTCAGAAGTCCCTAGGTATTTGCTGATACCCACCCAGTCATCCTATCCCATCCTGCCCCAACCCATTCTGTTCTCTCAAACTATTCTAAGTCTCGGCTATATTTGTAAGTAGGTCATGCTTGTGTCATGCTTACACCCAGCTCCTCTTTGACTGCAGCTCCCTGATTTTGATAATTAGAGATGTTCTTGGAAGTATGTTTGCTGGCAGCAGGATCTGACCAACATAGTCCCTTGGACTAGTTGTTCTGCAGTAATGTGACTGTTTCAACAGCCTTGACCACAACAGCATACAAGGTGGAGCTTTGACTTGCCTGACAAATGTATTCACAAAATGTCCCCAGGCCAACTAACTGGCCAGCATTTCTCTGCTGATGTGAATGCAATTGTTCATTTTCTAGTTGGTGAAGCTCCTGCCCTGAGCACCCRTCTAATGGGGAATAGCCCCTGCCATGGAGCTGCATTAGCTGGGACTGTGGGTTCTCTGCGCTCATGAGACTTTGTACAGCTCCTGCTCACTGGCCTGGGATTATCACTGGGCTGTACCAGTTTCCACAGCCATCTCAGGTTGTAGCTAATGTTTTCAGGGTACCTTTTGCCTCTGCTCTCTGTAAAGGCTGTACCTGCAGCATTCATCTGCCTGGCTTCTGTGCTGGAGGCTGACAGGCAAACATTTCCTTCAACTGCCTACTCTGCCTCTCCAGTCTTTCTGTCCCATGTTGAAAGGCCAGCTGGATTTCAGCAGATAGCCCCATTTGTATTTGGTGTTTGAGAAACACATACAACCGTGGTCCCGCTGGAGAGTCCCTCATCTTTCTCTAGTGCCTGCCTGGCTTTGTGCTGCCCTCACCTCCAGTGTTACATGGAAATACACTTTCTCATCATTAGTTTTTAGTGTGCTGTGGAGATTTCTTTGCCCATAGCTGAGGGTGTGCTGGATGACCTCCCCTTTACTTGGGATAGACAAGGCTGTATCATTTCTAGGGTAAACTGTGCCCTCCAAGGAATGTACCTCATAGCCCAGGGGTCCCTGCCACATGTCCAAAGATGGTTCARCCTTCTCCAATGCTTTTTCCCCCACAGGAGATTGCTTCTGCTGGACTCTTTCCTCCATGWATTAAGCTGAGACAGCTTAATGTCTGGCAGCTTTACCCAGAACAAACCTGGGGCACAATCCCCCAGGTTACTGTGCAAGGCATCCTAAATCCCAGAGTAGAAGCCAAGAGTCAGGGTACTTTTCTTTCTTTGGGGATGAGCACAGGTATCTGGAACGTTTTCAAAACTCTTCTCCCAGCACTTGCAAACCAAACACTGTGTTTTCCTGGGGTGGGATGTGCTGCAAGTGAACAGGGCAAGGATCTGCAGGGAAGCCCACATGTCTGTGCTCAGAGCACTCCACCAGCGCCCCTCTTCACTCTGCTCCCCAGAGCTGAGGGCAGCAGGGTGCATGCTCGCCTGGCCTACCAGCCGCTAGCTCTGCTGCCAATGCAGTCACTGCCAGAGCTGATTATTTCTCCTGTGCTGCACTGAAGGGAGCAGCTGGCAGCCACCTCCTTAATGATAAGAAGGAACTAAAAATAAAAGCCAAGACAGCGTGGTGCAGAGTCCCCAGGAGGCTGGGCTGGCTGGGAGTGCAAGGTTCAGTTCTGCCATTCAGCCTGGCACTGAGCTTTGCAGACATCCAAGGAATCAATTCATTCCAAACAGGCATATCTGAAAGCCAGGAGTTGGTCTGCAACTGCTGCGGTTCCTGCTATCCTCGTACCAACCCAGTCACTTACAGATTGCTGCACAGACATCCCATCAGCTGCAGGATGCTGGAAAAAGGCTGGAGGTGAATGAGCAAAGAAACAGAGGGATGAACGCTATGTTGCCCAGCTCTTCTCCCTTGCTTGGGTATTGTCACCCTAAGCGGATGGGCCAGGAGAGCACAGCTGCTAAGCACAGCTGCTCTCAGTCTGCATTCAGGGCACAGCTCATGTAGGAATGTCAGCAGAGTTTTTTCTCTGGGTCAGTTTCAAAGCAGCAGCCCAGCATGAGTAAAGCTGATGTAACCTGCAGAAGCTGCTCGTGCTAATCGTCCCTCATCAGGAACCACAGGGAGCCTTGGTCCCACTCCTGCATTGAGCTTCAGGACGGAGGGAAGCCAAACGTGTGAGAGCTGCATTGCGCATGGGCAGCAGAGCTCCCATGTTCCCTCTAGAGGTTTGCAAGTATGATGACTCCAAGCTGCTAGTGATGATTTCCAGGATGAGAGATGTGAGTGCTACTGAACAGCATGAGGAGTGCAGCAGGCACAGCCGTTTCACCAAACACTTTGGCTGGCCCTTCTGCAGAGGGTCTCTAAGTCCTCAGAGCGGAGAGGTTTTGTTCCCTCAGTAGCATGCTTCCCCTCCTTACTAGGAGGCATATCCAGTGAACAATATCCCTCCACACAGGACTCTCACACCTCTGGCAGGTGTCCAACACCAAAACAGAGACCTAGCTAGGGCCCCCCATGTAACCCCAACTCCAGGGAGATTACAGAACCAGACACCAAAGCTGAGATCGTCTAAGCTGATGGACACACTTTTATCTGGTCATGGAGTCCCTGAGCATAGGTATATGGGAAGGAGCTATGAGGAGGTAACTTTCTCCCCTTGCACTTTGCTTCCAGTCTCAGGCTGAGATCACCTGCCATTCGCGTGGTCCCCTTGTGCCACTAGTGTGTCCTGTGACTGTTGGGATGACCAGTTCAGCAGAGTGGCTGGTAGCAGTGGGGTGTTCCCGGAGCACAGGGGTGGAAGGAGACCATCCATGGAAAGGTTAAGGGGAGCTGCCTCCCCAGGATGAGTCAATCCAAGTTTACAAAGCTACCAAAGGGTGCATTTATTAATCTCCTCCCAGAGTGACTTTTCAGGCCCTGCTGTGTGGTCAGGCTATGTTGTCAACCAGGCCATGCCGTGTCCACAAGGACTTCTTCACTCACCCTTGTGGTGTATACTCCCTTAGAATTGCATGTTATGAAGTCGCCATGGGCCTTTAGAGCTTCCCTTGTTATTGGAAAGATGCTGTATTGTACAAATCAGTGGAAACTCTTGGAATCTGCACACTTAGCAATTCCTGTCGCCTGTGCCAGTGCACATTTCTCAATTTGATTTAAGAAGAGGGGTATTTCTAAATAACGCCCGCTTCTCCTATGCCTGGAGCAGCTAAAAGGCACTGATGCGAAGTTGCATAACCCAGTGCTGCTTGTGTACATGCTTGAGAAGAAACAGCCATGGAAAAATCCTGTAACATTCCTTGACTGGTCCGTCTCCCGGTATCAAAGTGTTTCCTGCTATGCTTTCACCTTTGAATTTTAATCCAACGGCTTTGTAGGAGTTCTGAAAAGGGGGTGGACAAGGGCTCTGGTTAGTTAAAAGACCCTTCTGTGGAGTGGGTAGGTAAAAGCTGAGTCATGTTATCTTCCCCAGGGGAGTGAGAGATCACTGATTTAGTGTCTCTGACTGAAGAAAATCTATCACCTGTGAAGTGCATGCCGAGCTGCGGCCCAGAGTCCTAGTTTTCAGGGTCAGAGCAGACATTTCTGCTAACTGCGGCCTTGGCCCTCTGGGGAAGTGCCACAGCTCTGACTCCCCATATTCCCCTACATTAGCAGCCACTGGTATCTCTACAACGGCAGCCCTCGAAGGCTGTTCTTACATCAGATAAGCTCATCTCAGCCCTTACCTATTCATTTGTCAGCCACCCCTGTCTGTTTGAGCCCACCAAACCCATGCACAGGTGGCCCAATCAGTTTGTAACGAGAAGTGAGCTGGTTTATTTTCTCATGTCCTCCTCGGTTGTTTGACTAATGGAAAGGTTTCACAGGGACGTAACACAACACAAACAGCAGGTCTTTTTCCTTCCGGACCTGGGCTCATGTAGGATCCAAACTCATAGCTCCTGAAGCAGGTGGTGCTCTCTTCCTACAGTGGACTGTTTCTGGAGACTTCAGGCACGTTTTATTGCACCAGTGGCTCCCAGGATGTCCCATTTTTCAGGAAAAGCTGGGCAGGGAAGCTTGAGGAGAGGAGGTACTGAAGTTTCCCACCCCGGGAAGAAAGACTCTCCCTTGCAGCAGGGCCAGTGACTTTTTTTTTTGATGGTGTCTAGGAAGGGGAGGAGAGCAGGATGGAGCTGCACATGATGGGTATGAGAGGGGAGGACAGTTAGTGACAGCTCTGCATCACACCCAAGGTCACAGTCAACCGCCATCAGTAAACTCCTTCTTTCACCTCCAGGGCAGTTCACTGCCCAGCCTCACAGCCTGCAGGGAGGTTTGACYGGCCGGGCAAGGAGGGAGGACTGTTACCACCGCTGTCCCTTGGGCACGGCAGTCTGAGCTCTTTGGGGTGGTGGCTGGTGTCCAGCCCTGAACTCTGCTCTGCTGTGGGAAGCTGTGCTGCTTCTCTTGCCCCTGAACCTTGCAAAGCCAGCTGTGGACTAGTCTGAAGGCTTGCCCATGACATAGGTTTGATGCATCTGCCTGCCCTTGGGGAGCATGACGTGGTTAATTACTGCTTCACTCTTACTCCTCTGCCTGGTACATGAGTTTGGGAAGATTAATCTAACGAAGCACTGACGGCCATGTTCTGTAATGAAACTGTTCCTGAAGCAGCGATGTACCCTGCTGCCCTGACCTGCCTGCAGCCTGGTATGGACCCTCCAGGCCTGCACGGTGGCAGGGGACAGAGGCAGGAAACCACAGGGATCTGCACTGTAAAGCTTTGGGCTCCTCTTTCTCCTCACCCTTAGCTTGCTCAGCAGTCTTTCCAGGACAGAAGAGGGTGTGTGTGACTGCTGTCCACAGGACGGTTAGATCCTGGTAGCCACAGGCTACCCGTAACAACAATCCGGAGGCAATGTGATATAGGGCTGTCCCTGTCCCAGTCCTACCCTGACAAAAAAGGTGAGCAAATATAGAAAACAGACCTGCCCCCAAAGGTTGCTGTGGACGAGGAGTCTAGGGCAATTCAGGAAGGAGGTAGGCTTTATTTCTCACCTATATTTATGGTATATCTCTGAAGTGTGGGTGAAGGACACCTTACCAATCTAGCAGTGCAGAGCCCCATGTCAAGGTGTCTTCGAGCCTCCAAGCTGATCTGATGGCTGTTAGACACTGAAAGTGGGGAGCACAAACAGGCTTCCAATCAAAACTCAGCGAGGTCCTTGCTGACAGAGCATGAACCATCAACCCACAGCAGTTCCCAATTAAAATACCAGCCTGCATGTCAGAGTGTTTAATAAAATCTGCTGCACCTAATAAACTATGCATCTCTGCTGAATCAAGTTGGTATGAGAAGGGTCCGCTCATGCAATCAGGTCTGTGTCCAGTGCACCAGCAGTCTCACATATCTCTGAAATGGCTTTCTCTGTTACTTCAACTGAAGCAGCCCCTGCTTGCTTGGAGAGCAGAGATCCCTGTTTATTACCGTGTACCTCGTGTGTGACATTTAGACTTTGCCAGGCCTTCACCAAGACACAGCACATTGGCTCAATTGTATAGATTCACTTTATGACTCACTCTGCAACTTGATGCATTATGTCCAGATAAAAGATACTTTATCCCTATGATAAAAACGGACGCAGATGATGTCAAAATAAAAGAATGTTTTCTCATCCGAATAAAAGTTGAAGCTGCCATTCTTGGGGTTATTTTGCTTGAAAACCTCCAGAGAAAGCAGGACTTTGAGTTTTTACCATTTATAGTTAGTTTTAGAAAATTCAGCATATGAAGTTTGCTATCTGCTTTCCTCCCCGCAGTTGGACRGGAGTGTCTCTGTGCTGGTTGCATGGGGCTAAGCTCTCACTACTGGGGACAGTGGTTTCCTGACTGTGCAGAGGCATCAGCCAGCGCATACCCAAACCACTTGGAGCGCACTGCTTCTCGGACAGAGACGGAGTGATTCTGTGCTGTATTCTCACTGGCTGTTGTCTGCCAAGGCAACAGACCCATGTGCTGTGGAAGAGTTGGCATCCACAGGGCATGCAGTCAGGGTCCTCACAAGTTCACATGGCTAATGAAGGACTGTACTTGGCTATGCCACCACCAGCAGTGTGGGCATTCCTACAGCAGGATCACAGCCATGCATGAGGGCAGCTGGTTTGATGGTGAGTCCAAGCCCCGTGGGAACTGTGTCTTCCTGGCTGCATTTCTTTGAGCAGGAGGAGTTTATTTTTAGCAAACAATGCCAATTATAGAGGGATTGTTCAATAGCTACTTCTCAATGGATAGCAACAACTGCTGGCACTGCTCTGAAGGACCCCGTTTGTGGGAGGGATCCTCTTGGGAGAGGGGAGGGAGTAGCTGAGATCTGCTCTTTTGCTGGTTTGGTTTGAGGTTCTTCCGTTGCTATCTGCAGTTCCTGGGTCATGATTCTTGTTCCTTGAGCAGTAGAGRCAGAGCTCACTGAGTGTGTCCAGTGACCATGATCTGCCAAGGGAGCCTGGAAGTGTCCTGTTGAGGCACTGAGTCCAGATGTCACAGTCCCCTTCACTCACTACTCTCAAAGATGCTATGCTTTTAATCACCTGTGTTAGTTGTCACTGGGGAGAGTACTTTTTAGTGACTTATTTGCACAGGAGCTGAAGGCCAGTGGATTGCCAAGGCATCCAGAGAAGGATAAACAGATCTTTCTCCACTAGCTGGGTTAGGCTGCAGCAAGAGGTTTGGGAAAGTGCAGAAGAATTAACCATAGGAAGGAATCATGTACACAAACCCCCTGCATTGATTCTCAGTTCAGAGGTAAATTGTTTATGTTGCTTCAGTTAAATCCTTCTTATTAATATAACTAAACATTCTCTGGAGAAGGATCTCAGGTCACCTATATCCCAAGTGCGTGCGCTATGAAAACACTACAAAAGTCTCTCACTCTCTAAGCACTTCTTCCATTAGTCTACACCCGAGGAAATCGCTCCATGAGGATGCCTCAGGATGAAAGTGCCCAACATTAGGGTACCCAACAGCTTGTTGCTTTTAGTATTTCTCTGTATGTAGAGACCAAGTTCAAGCCTGTGACCTGAATCAGTCCGCTCTGGACCTTCAGCATCTCTCAGCAAGAGCCCTGGAGACAGCTGGGAGATAAAGGTGGTAGGTCCGATGTTACTGATGAGCTCTCAGAGAAGATGACAGTATGTGAATGCATCAAAACACTAAGCTCGCACAGGTTGCAAACATGCCCTCCTTTGGGAAATGAGAAAACCACCCTTACTTTCCAAAGGAATTTATATCCCCAGTGCCAGGCTGCTTTCACAGTGAACAGAGAGCCCGTTCCTAGGTTAATTTTCCAATGAAACAACTTGTGAAAAGGTGAAGAGTGACTGCAAGAGGGAAAGAAACAATCGCCGAGATTTCTATCTGTCTCATTTTGGAAATGAAAGAGAATGTTGGCAATGGCAGAACTGCACATGCTGAGCTGGAATCACAACCCAAAGAAAAAAAGGAATGAATTAAACAGCACAAGAACTGAGGGACTCTAAATGCTGTCTTCGACATTTCAGTAGAGTCCTCATAAATCTAGACAATTAGGAGATGCAGTTAAAGAAGCCCAACACAATTATGCTAGGACATGAAGCTAGCTCTTTGGAAAACAAAGCTCTCTATAGCTCTTGCATGAGGCCATACTGGAGCAGTGCGACCTGTGTGACTACTTATTAGCTGGATGAGAAAGTCTGGATGAATGGAGTGGGCTGGGAACACCAGGTCTATTAACTCATAAAACACAGGCCAAGAGAAATGCTCCTTGGCTACAGCCTCTTTCCTTTTTTGGATGCTTGTCTGAATCCTGAGTAGCCAGTCCTGGAATCACCCCTTGGTTTCTAGGTAACTTATGAGAGGAGGCTCTTAGTCTAGTTCCTCTGAACAGCTGAGCTCATGCAACTGGTGCTAATGGATTTTCCACCAGCTCTTCTGACACTAGAATCAGACTGCATGGGCTCTACAGGAGAGGCAGTGACTATTTGCCTGCCTTTACTGAATTGTCCAGAAGAGTTAAAAAACAAGAAAAAAAGAAGAAAAACATAATAATAACATCTTTGGGGTATTTTCCCTTCCAGACTGTATTAAAAGGAGCACATTTAGTTTATTAAGGCACTAGTTTGCTGCATGCATCTATGGTGAAAAGTTAGTCATGAAAAGGGAGAAAATACAAAACAGTGTAGATTTCTGTGCATGGTGATGTCAGTGGTGGTTTAGGGATGAGGCACAGTCTGCTACATGTGGGAGATCAGCATCTGCATTTGTTCCAGCTCTCATGGAGGCAGATCTGCTGGTGGTACCTGATCGTAGATCAATGTACAAGGGCCTCAATCACCTCTGTGGGAACCTGCAAAGAGGAGCACAGTCATAGTGCAGGAGCAGGGCTCTCCTGTGCCATGGGATCATGCTGGGGTCATGTGGATTGTGCCTAGGGCTCTGCAGAGCCTCCAGCAGTCATTCAACACTGCCCATGGTGTCTCATCTCTTGCGAGAGAAGAGTTTGGCACCTGCCTTGGTTTGTTCTCCTACAGTTGCATGCTTTCCAGCTCAACAGCATTGCTGTTCCCAAGACAGGGAGGCAAATGAAGGCTGTGCTAAGGAGGGAGACACAGGGCTCTTGGATATCTGGGTCTGCTGTCATGGAATGCTCTGGTTGTGGGGACTGTGGAGAGGTGGGCAGATGCTGGACAACCACTATCACTCCCAGTGACCAGCATAACCAGGGCATGTTGCACCCTTCCTGGCTGCCACGCTGGCAGTGTGCAGGGAGGGATAAAGCAGGTGACAGGCAAGAGAAAAGAGGCAATTCTCTGGCCAGCTTCAAGAGAGGGGTAGGTATTTGCTACCCAGGCTAAAATTCAGCAGGCGTACAAGCCTGCAAAGACCCCCAGATGGCAGCTGACAGAATAGTCTGTCCTAATGAGGTTTGGGGTGTGGGAGTAGGGGACTGCATGTCCCTGGGCTCAGAGCAGAGCCCAAGGCCTGGCACTGCTCTGCAGCACTAAATCCACATGCAGAACACACACGGTGCAAACACAAGGCGTGCAAACGCAGGCCAGGCAGCATCTGCTATGACCTCCGCTCTCCACAGAACTGCAAGTTCAGTGTCTCTTGGCATGGCTTTTGCAGAGCACCTCTCCAGCGAGTGCCAGAGACACCCGCRTGGCTGCTGCGGAGGAGCTCAGCTTTCGGCATTCCTTTGATATTCACGGCTGCCCAGAGCTTCCCCGGGGCCCATTCACAGTCTGGCCATGCAGACTGTGGGGATAAAGCAAGAGGTCGCTAAGCTCTTGATAGGAAGAGAGTATATTTCCCTGTTTCCCTTTTGTAGGAAGGTGAATAAGCCAGAGGCAGCAGAGGTCATTCATAAAGTGGATGGGGGCCGGGGGATCTCAGTGGAGGTTGCYGTGCCCTACCTCACTCAGACAGCCTGAGCCGGGCAAGGTGGCAGGCACGGCCCCTTGGCAAAGACTTGCTGTCGAAGGATGGGCTGTGTATTTGCACGTGTCTTGCTCACACCCCTGCTCAAAGAGCAAATCCAGAGGTATTTTATCCTCTGTACATTTGTTTAAGGAAGTTTAAAAGCAAATTTGGCCCCTGACTTTGAATCCTTGCTCCTATAAATTCAAACACCTTGGACAGAGCATGTCTGTGCAGTCTTACATGTGACATTTAGCTAAAACCACTTACAAACAACTTGCATTACAAGTTTATTCATTCCCTGCAGAATGTTGGCTCCGCTGAGCGTCTCGCGAGCCATCTGCTGCGGGCGAGCTGCTTATCTTTGCTATCGGAGCCCTCTTCTAAATATTATGACCAAACAGAATTCCAAGAACAACATCCATCCCGCTGCACTGCAAATGCGCAAAGCTGATAAACTGTTTATATATTATCAGCTAAATAAGTTGAGTTTATCTGGAAGGGTTTGCAAAAAAAAGCCTCTTGGGGCACTCGGGAGGAATGCTTTTTACAGGCAGCACCCGACAAGATGGGGAGATCATCAGGGCTCCACCCAGCATGCCACATTTAGCTAAGCCAGCTCCAGGATGCCCACTGTGCCAGCCTAGGAGGGTCTACAGCTCCTCCTCCCCAGGAATGGGCCCACAAGCCTGCTGAGCTGTGGTGCAATAGTGTTCGAGGCTCAGTTAGTCCCTTCATCAGCTTCCTGCATCGTGTTTGACTGGCGTCAGGGATTGGGCTGAACCGCTTGCCCCACCCTCTGCAATGCAGAGAAGAGCCCTTAGACCTTCTGCTGCTCTGAGTATCAGTGTCCATGTGCTGGTTCTTGCTTTTCTCCTGCCCCACACCTGACTTTTTGCAGGGTCGGGTTACCTTTAGCACTTTGTGCTGGATCACCCACCAAGCCAGACTTGGCATCTGATCTGGCAAACCAAGGAACTGCCTAACCTCCATGCCTGGGATAGTGGCGGGAGTCAGCTAACCCTGGCGCCTGGGACAGCGCCCAGAGCCGCTAACCCCAATGCCCCAGTATAAATTATCTAAATGCTTGTGAAATCCACCCGACGTGTCTCTGCCCCTCCTAGTGTTCCACAGCCCAAATTGGATATCAAACAGTGTGTTTATTCTTGCACATTTGGGTTTTTTGTATGGCTGAGGACTTGTCTTTCAGTGTCAACAAACTTTGAGGCAAGGCCATGAACAGAGGTCARTGTGGACCCCAGCTGTCCCAGCAAATGGAGAGCATTTATTCTTCCCAGGGGACTCCAGATCTAAGGACACTCTGTCTGCTAGCTGCCAGCAAACAGATTTCACAGATCAAACTGGTTTCTGCTGGCCCCGGCCATACTCACCAGTAGCATTTTAGCGCAGCTTGACTGGGGCAGTTCAGCCGGTCATGGGGTACTGGCAGGCTCACAGCAACTCCTACAGTGACTCTGCATGACCAAGACCAGCCATGAGTGAAAGGAGAGCCTGCAGCATTGAACAACACCAGAAAGGCTACCCAGGCCTGTCTACTGGGTGCCATTTTAGGACTTTGCCTAAGTCCTAAAGGACTTTTAGGACTGGCTGGGGAAAGGGATAGARTGATTGACCATGCCTGGGAACTGCTGGGCTCAATAAACCCCAGAGCAGAGGCATCTGGGTCTGGGTGGGAGGAAGAAGAGGAATCGAGCAGGGACAGATAGCTCCTGGGAAAGGAGGCAGCAGGGCAGGGGGCAGGGGTTGCTGGGGGTGAACACCTTTTAAGCAGGTCAGTGCACAACCCACTACAGCAGCTGGATACTGCAGGCAGGGAAGTGGAGACTCAAAGTCAGATGCGCATATTTTAAGGATGGGGATGAGCAGTGAGTAGCACAGACCATGTAGGGGYCACAGCTGTGGCAGTGACAGGTTCTCCTCTCCCTTGGTATTGTTACATTGAGATTCAGWGCCTGTTTAGAAAACAGGCACTTTATATAAAACTCCAGTTACATGGGTCCGTGTGACAGTGAGCAGTGAWATGTGGCGCAGGATTGGTGATAGGAGAACCCTCTGGCCCCCTAGCCTACAATGTTTACATTTTACAAAGCTCTCCACAGTTTATCCAGCACATTTAAGCCATGTTCATGAGCAATGTGGGATCAGGCAACTACTGCATGACTCTTTCATCAGGCACAATTTGTGGGTTGTTTGTGTGACAGGGTTATGGCTGGGGTTTTTCCCAAGGGGTGGCCTAGGTCATCGGTCACAGCAGGGGTGCTCCCCCACCAGGCTGTCAAATGGTCAGGATTGATATGGTGGTTCTTGACATGATTGCCATATGGGGGGATACTGCCACATCTGTGCCTCAGGGATGGTCTCCTCAAGGCATGGCTTCTCTTCCCCCAGGCTCGTGCTATTGATGTTGAATCAGTCTTTTCAGTCACAGATTATTTCCATGTTGATCTCATCCAAGGAGCAAGTCATCACACTAAGTGAAACCTGGTCAGAACAGGTGGGTGGTGGAAGAGACCCTGGCTCTTCTGATGACTCCTGGTCATGCTTGTGACGCTTGAGGTCTCTGTGGCAACACTTGTGAACATGAGGTCATGTTTCTGTGTATGCCCAGGATGAAAACAAGTGGGGAGGACACTAGCCCAGCTTATCCCACCCTGAGATGCCACCACTCAGCTCTGGACCTGGTTGTAAGTGCACAGAGCCCTGGCAACCATGCATCTGACCATGCTTCAAAGAGAGACATAGCTTTGTGTAGCCTGCACAGCCCAACACACTGTCCAGAGCAGAGATGTGTCACTGCCCCTTCTTATAACTGAAAACTGAGACAAGAAGGGGACATAGTCAGAGTAAGTCAGTCTGGAAGTGAACCCAGCTGTCCRGGATTCATACTTCCTTTCTCAGGCTACACAGCCATGCTTCCTTTCATGCTTGAAAATCTGATGGAGGGGGAGATGGTGGCCARTTTCTTGTGTGCTGGTAAATAAATTCCCATCCAGCCATCAGGAGAGGTGCTGGCCCTGTGGCAAGGAGAGGAGGATACCCGCTGGGGGAAAAGGGAAGGGACAATAGAGAGGAAAGTTGCACAAATACAAGGTGCGGCTGGCCTGGGGGAAAGCAAAGCTGTGGGRTACATCAAGTTTGCTCCTGGCCCTTCAGAAGAAGGGACTGTGTATAGCAGTAGCTGTTCTGAGATGCCTGGGCCTCTTTGCCRGCTTAGTTATTGCTGGTGACACTTTGGGATCATTACTGTCTACCTTAGAGGCGATGTCCTGTTAGATGGCTTCTCCGTATTGCAACTGTGTAATGATTCCCTCCATGCATTGCCTCTCAGGAGGCTTCAGTGAAGGCAACTAGCTATTTCCACCCTGCCTGCTGCTGGCATGGGTTCTCACCCTGCTTTACTCAGACCCCCTGAAAAACCACTGGTCCCACAAAGAGCCTGTCTTTTTTTCAGGCTATCTGTCATTCCTTTATCCAGAAAATTAGAGTGAAGAAGCTTCCCAAAGCAGACTTCCRACATACATAAGACACTCCTTGTCCTGGAAGTTCAGGCTGGCACTGAGCCTCATCATTTCGCATATCTTGTATACATGAAGCAGTTCCTTTGCATAAAGATATGGAGTTTATTAGGAGACATTGGAGCTTAGGAGCTGTCAGGAGTAGAAATCAATTCTGTTTCTGACACGCAAAGAGCCTTTTATAGCCTGGAATGGGCACAGGACCCTAGCTGAGCACCTCCCCCTCGGCACTCAGCTAGTCCCTTCCCAGGCATGACTGCTCTCTGTTTCCTTGGACTTCCTCTGATTTGAGATGGGTCTCCATCCCTTGGCGTGAGAGATAACTCCACAATCTAAGGAATCTCTTGAGTTGAACTCTTTCAAACACACCCACACAGAGAGACTATGCTCCCCCAAGCCTCCTCTTTTCCCTTCTCCCCAACACACCCGTTAACTCTTGTCTCATTTACTGGAAGCTCAACAAGGCCACAGTAACTTCCTGAGCCCGGCTTTTTGCAAAGGGCCCTGGGACCCTGACCATGTGCCCTCACTCTGTGATGGGGTCGCTTCTAATATCTTTGGAAGGCTGCAGAAGTATCATCTCCTCTCTTCTGATTCCTGAGTGCCTGGACTGCCCCTGAGCCCCAGAGCTTTCTCAATTCCTTCACTATTTGATGCTCTTAAAGAACAGAAAATCCCTTTGCCTTGCTTGGAGCTATATATTTTGCTCATTGCTGCCATATCCCTCCTCAGTCATTCCACCACTCTCACCATAAGCAGTATTTGCCGTAATGTGGCTTGTCTGCATCAGCCAGGCTTTTTACATGCTTTAGGCCTTCTGACTTGCTATCGTTCCCCAGGGTCCTCAGTTCCTTGTGTTCCACAACATCCTTACGAAATACAGAAGTCCATCCCTTTTTGTCCCCGTCCTGCTCTGGGCCTTGCTACACTGGCTCAGAAACATTAGCAAGTGATTTTTATGAATTTTGATGTCACAGAACACCTTTCCTGGCCTTGGAGCTCTTGCAGAGCAGCTCTATCTGAGCCTCCTTCTATGGAGCCCATGGAGGCTCTGTTTCTCTGAAAGTATCAGCCACATCTTTCAGCAATGAATCTCATTCAGGGACAGTTTGGGGATGGAGTTCTTCCAGGAACACTGTCCCCAGATTAGCTCTCCTTCCTGACTGGCCTGTACAGGCCTAAGTCACTTTTGACTGCTGCAGCTGGGTACTTCACCTCTTCCTGGTTTGTGAAGGAAGGAACAAGAATCAGTCATGTTCTCTAAGCACTGGGAGACACTGTGCTTTTAAAACTYGAAAGGCAGGACAGTGTGCTCAAAAGGAAACTCTTGACTTGTTTTCTGTGCTGTATCAAAGGAAGTTGCCTTCTACCAACATTTAAAGCTTCAGCTCAAATTGCRGTTCTATCCATCCCAGGGCTGTCTGACTGCCGCCAGTGGGCTGTAATTTGTGTTTCAGGCACATGCCATCTCCCACTTTAACTTGCTGGAAGCATACTTCCCTCTGAGATGCTTTTTCCATGGGCRCAGGCAGCATCCTAAGGGAACCTAGAGGCAGAGGTTGGCAGGTGTGTATCATTCAGACCTTCACTCTGGACAGTCTTCTGGACAGAGGAAAGATTGTGAGCCAAAACTTTCTGCCAAAACTCCAACCAGATTTCTGCCACATGCCTGTTCCTCAGGGACGCAGCCCTCTAAGCACTGCACTGTGGGTGGTGGGAGACTCCAACAGAGCAGAAGACACGTCAGTGGGAATCTCACTGGTTTGCAGTTCATTCCAGTTACACAGCTGTCTCCTTTAAACAAAGTTTACTCAGTGTTACTTAATGTTTCAACCATGTCTCTTCCAGGAAGATGTTCAGCTGCAGCATGTGTGACCTTTACCCACCAAACTAGCTTGGTCTGGGTCTGCAAGTGGGATGCCAAATTTGTAAGGCTTGGGCATGGCAGTGGTTTGGAGCTGGCTCTGACTGTCATGATTTCAGTCCAGCTCTCCTAACACTCACACGTAATAGGCACAGGACTCACCGTACCRTGTTTTTCTGGGCTTTCCACGGAGACCTATCCTCCCTTTACCTGGTCCCTTCCTTCTTTTGGTCCTGCATGCACCCCTTTGCTCAAGCCTGCCTGCTGTGACTGGTGAGGCAGGGCTGCCCTCGAGTGGGTGGGCAAGGGAACCAGAAGGGSATGGTGCTGGCCTAAGCCCCACAACCATGGCTCAAGTGAACCTTGCTCTGGATGCGCCCCATGGCGTCTCCCAGCAGAGGGGCTCATGGCTGGGGTGCAGAGTCTGCCTTAAGGAGGGGAGGGAGAACCACATGGGCAATGCTATTGCCTCACAGCCTTGCCTTSTCTGTGGTGTGGGGAGGCTCCTTCTGCCTGTTGGAGTCCCTCTAGCTCCCTGAGCCGCTCTCTGCCGTGGTGGCTGTTCCAATATTGGCTTGTGCTTTTAGGGAGCTTTGCAAACCCATTCGTTTCCTGCTTCTGCCCCTTTGCCTGGCCGTTATCCTTTGAGAACAGAGCTGACAGTGGGAATGCTCAGCTTGGTCCTCCCACRGCACCTGCCGCAGAAACTGATCTCTTCAGTCCATGGCCTGGCAGCACAATGTATATCTCCTAGGGCTGCCCGTGCTGTGAGTTTGGGGGGGGGGGGGTCCACACCGCTCCCTCCGTGGAGTATTGGCCTTGTGTAATTGGCAGGTCATGGGCTGCAGTGGCAGGCACAAGTGGGGGAATCAGGAACAGTTTCTGACTCAAAAGTCCCGCTTCAATCTCCTCAGACCATGCCTCAGTTTCCTCACTTATAAAAGAAGAAAAGTGCTCTGAAAACTTTGAGAAAAATGTGCTTGGTGCCCTCACCATTTTAAATATGTGTTCCCTCTCTTGGGGTCTCCAGACACTCCACAGTGTTATTAAAGTTTCCGAGGTACACAGGAGGGGATGTTGGAGGGTGTATTCATGTAGGATCCTTCTCGGCTCTTTTAAACAGCTCTTTTGTAAGCCTTTTTTYGCAGGGAGCACCTTGTCAGATTGTGCTGGGGTTGCCTCCTCCTGGTCCCAGCCACGGTGGGAGTGCTGCACAGAGCAGCAGTCAGCAGATTTATGACTCTGGTGTCTAGACCAGCTCCAACCTGCCTGGGATGACAGGTACATCCTGGAGAAAGGTATGAGGCTTGTMTCTGGCCGTCTGGCCCTTTGTCTTACAGCTAACCAGGGGGAATTTGCCAAAAAGCACACTGCAGTGTTGTCTGGGGACCTCAGGCAGCCTCGGACGATTGGATATGTGCTGGCCGTCATGCCATCCTGCAGTACGGGGTCAGTGAATTGCACCCCCTGGTCAACAGCACCAGCTACAAAACTAAGGGACGGGGATCAGGGTGAGATCCTAGCCCCAGCAAAGAGACTTCAGGGAAACTGGTATTTACCTTCAAAAGGCACTTAAGGAGCTAATCAGTACAGATTATTATGTTTTAGGTCTCGTCTCTGTGGGAGCAGACGTGTGTCAGACTTGGGGCACTGAGCAATGACTGTGCAACTTGTGGTGGTGGGAAGAGGAGCCAAGAGGGGAGGGAGCAGGAAAAAGTCTCAGGCTTTCCATGTGTGAAGGGTCATGAGAGACCATTTAATGAGCGTTCCTCTATGAAAGCGTGTGCAAGGAAAAGGAAGATAGCTTAATTTAAAAGGACAGGGAGTTTTGGGTGTGTGCCGTGATGCTGGGAGCAGTGGCTAACTGCGAGAAGCAGGGGACCATTCCCTCTCCAATACGGGAAGTGGGCACTGAAGATCTCACTGAGTAGCAGATGCCCTCATCCTGATGGGTATATTGCTTGCGATAAGTCAGGGTTGAGTGTTAACTGTGTCAATGGCATCTGGCTGAGGAGAGCGGATGCAGGGATGCAGGGAGCCAACCTACAGGAGCCAGCTGGAAGGGGCCCACGGTACATGAGGGAGGCAGCCAGTGAAGTGCAACCCACCACACTCCTGGTAGGATCACTGAGTGGGGGAAATGCCATCCAAAACAGCCCACGGGAGGCCGCACTGCTTACAGAGGGCTTGGCAGGGACAGGCCTAGTGCCCTGAAGTTGCCCCCCGTCCGTTGGGCTTATCRTGCAGTTGTAGGAGCACCAAGTTGCTTGTCTATGAGGAGGGGGTGAGAGTGTGATTCTGCTGCTCATTCCCTTGTGTTTGTGGGTTGAAGCGAGATATTGTAAGTGTGGCAGCACCAGCTGCTGCACCACACCATTTGCTGAGCAGCGTGGTCCATATGTGTGTGTCAGTGTGTACATATGTGCGTGCACACATGCCTGGCGATAAACATACAGATATGAATGTGAGGGAAAACATAAATATATACAATAAATTTCCACAATTAAAAGTTGTTTTAGAGCAGAAAATTTCCATTTTAGGCGTAGGAACATCAATTTTATAAATAAAAGATTAAAATAAACATTAGCATGGATACATCAACACACACACACACATGCACACACACTTAAAATAGGCTCCCACACTATAATTTTAAATAGTACAAAACAAATGAATTCTCCAAATATTGTTTAAACTGGCACAGGGGGTTATGATGTCATTTCTGTAGTAATCATAAACTTGTTTTCCTGTAACAAATATGATCGTTTTTCCCATTAACAGTTTATTAGGACTTTTGGTCTATGTGAGACCAATACCAAACTGTGGCTGGTTTTGATTGCTGAAGACTGTATTAGGTCTCCATCCTCTCTGCTGGCTCACTAACACTGCTGTCAATAGTTGCTTTTTTATTTTCTCATCCTTTCCTCCGGGGAAATAAAAAGTGGCGCCTTGCTCTTGAGCAGGATCTGAATTTCTGCAGTGGTGGTGAGACCCTGCCTGTGGGCTGGATCGTCAGCTCTGGCGCTGACTTCAGTGGGAGCAGGACTGGGCCGTAGMGCTGTGTGGCAGGGCGCTGACAGCTGATCTAACGGGGGGCTGGAGGGACCGCAAAGGGCAAGGTGACACGGGCAGATGCGAACAGATGTGGACTTGTTCTGCTCATGCCCTGAACTGGCCCGGGTGAGCAGCTCCCTTCGAGAAGCCGGTGCTAATGAGCCCAGCGGTCTCACGGCTGCCAGGGCAGCGCCCAGCACACGATGGCCTCGCCTCACCCTAGCAAAGGTGCTGGGTGTGATCTCCTTGCACCCCGTCAGTACTGTTACTGCCCGGCTCGTCGCGCGGGGACACTGCTGCTGCCTCCTCAAGTGTGGCATCCCGGCGTGCACGTTCCCCGGGTGAGCRTCCTCCCAGGCCGCGGGAGCTGATCCCGACGCCTTAACAGCTCCACTCGGAGCAGGCTGTACTGCAGCAGGTGGCAACAGTCCCTTCCCCAGGACAGCGCAGCGGTGCCAGGCTCACGGCCGCATGTGTCGGGGAGCCTTGCTGGCGGGTGCAGATCAGACCAGGCGCTGGGTCCCCCTGCCTCGCACGCCAGGCCTGTCCGTGCGGCACCATGGGTCAGGAGTGACACAGTGAACCTGGGCCACTGGGTAGTCGCTGGGCCAGCTCTGGACACGGGACAGGATCTCTGAGCAGGCGGAAGGCCCCAGCCTCCTGCTAGAGCATTTAGGGCTGAGTCCCAGTGCCATTAAAAGTCCCTATTTATCCTCTATTCTTACATGCAGCCCTGTAGGAAATGCTGCTGGAATGTGTCGATTCTACTCCTGGAGCTACGTTCATTCACACTTACCAGCATAAGGACACAGTGTCTCTGAATGACTTAGAATAATATTTGGAAAAATCCATCTTAAGTATATTAGTCCACTAAGCCTTTAAGTCTTCACAAGGACCTTAATTCCAAGGACGCTGATGTGTGTGTGTGTGCCAAAGATTTTGCAACACAGTGACACACAGGCAGCAGGGCTCGTTCTGAGTCCCATCCTGCTGCCTTGAAAATGGTTAACAAATGTCTTACTGCTGGAAATCTGTTTCTGCTTAAATTGAAAGCGGTGGGGTTCTGAACCCTGCTTTGTAGCACCCTGCTGGCAGCTTTTGTCATTCTCAGGCTTGGCATATTATTGGAACTATTAAATGATGCTGCATTGCCTCATTGTATTTAGATTTTAAACATATTTGTAAGGCTTAAAAAAAATTGTTCTCATTATTAAAGCAATGTACTAAATACCTTCTAGTAAATAATCTGTCCCAGAAGTGCTCTGCTCACCCAGAGCAGTCTAGGGAGCAATAAACCAGCAAAAGGAAAGAAAAAAAATAGCAAGGATGTTATAGGAATGTAGAACCAGGAGAAATGAGAAGTGGGAAAGCATGGGATGATGTAGCTGAACTCCCTGCAAACTTCTGTTTAAGCGCAGTCACCTGCCTAGGAGGCAGTTCAACACCAATCCCTGCTGGTTCCAGGTTAGCCAGGAGAGCAGATTTCAGAGAGCAAAGCACTGCAGATAAGCCAGTTCTCAAGACAGGTGATCAGACAAATGGATTTTGCCTCATGCTTTTGACTCTAACAGTGTCAGAAGTAGCCAGAGCTTTTGACATTTGCAGCTTTGGGAATGAGAGTCCTGTAGTATACGGAAGGTTTCTGTAAGGGCTCGTGGGGAGCACTGGAGCAGCTTTAGGAAACTAAGCACTCTGCTCCCTTCACTCCAGAGACCCCTGTTCAAGAAAAAAAATTCATGTTCAGAAAACACCGTGACAAGCCTTACCCACAGCAGGCAGCCTACCCAAGCAGATCCTGTCTGAAGGGCTCCAGGAGTACCAAGAACGCTCACTGCTTTTGTGCTGTCCAGGCTCTCCACTCAAGGCTCCCACAGCACTGAGGCTGACTAGGATCAAGAAAAAGAGCTAACATAYCTGTTTACTTGGACATGTCTACATGGGCAGCTCTGTGAAGATATCTGTGTTTGGGAACCTCATCTTAACCAAATTATTCTACCAACCTTTCCGTACCACTATCACCATCTACCTTATCCAGCCAGACAAATGACTCAAACTCCCATGTTTGCTTCTAGAGGTTTTCCAGAGATTGGTTGATTCTTCAGTCTACCTATCTTTACATTTATCAACAAGTGTTTCTTTTCATCCATCCAGAGCAGAACCTCAAGTGAAAGTTCATCTGCTTCCAACCTTCTCTCTTGGATGGACCCAGGTCACATCCAGCAATGAACAGCAGCTTTCCTCCATCCTTATTACACTATAATGTAAATCCCTGAGATTTATCAGGAAAATCAAGGGTTGTTGCCATCCAGCACTTCCCYGTGTGAGTCTGGGAGGCACAATGTGCTCCCTGATGGTCTTGAGTGTGGTACAGAGAGTGACAAGTGATGGAGAGTGCAGAACAAAGCAGAGAAGGAGGTCTTTTGTCTCGGTGATGTAACGGAGGCCTCAGGAAGCTGGGGAGTTTAGTGGCTATAAAACCACTTTTCCAGCATCCCAGTAGAGAAAGTACTGACTGATAGGCTGAATTTAACTCTGCATTTCACTAGACACAAAATTCTTTTCACTCCTAGAAGACTGTCTGCTGCGTGCCCAGCCTAAGAAACCTAGAGGCTTTAGGGGAGGACACACGACTTCCATGCTTGAAAGCTATAGGTGAGCCTATGAGCCTTTAGGTGAGCCTTTGAGACTGGTGACACAGGTGGGGAGAGCTCCCAGAGAGAGCCACCTCTCCCATTTTAGTGTTGGTGGACAGTCCCATGGCTGGAATACCAGAGCCAGCACTCCCAGAAACGCGGTGGTGGGTGCCCTGCAGTTGTGGATGGGCAGCTGTGATCCAGTTCATGGAAACACACCTCTGAAAGGAGCAGCCACGTGGGCACTGTCCACCTACAGGGAGGCAGTGGGAGTTTGCTGGGGCTGCTGTAGCTCAAGAAGCTCTTGAGGAGCACAAAGTCCTAGTAAACCTGGAAAGGTCAAAGGGGCTTGAGCAGTGGGTATGGAACAGAGTGGAAGACAGACAGTGTGTCCCCAGCTCCAGGAGCRATGAGCTGTGCCAGAGCAGGAATACCATGGGTCGCTGCTCACTGTTAACTTACAGAGCTATACAGCCTCCATGCCAGCATCCCCAGGCTACAGAGCTCCAAACACATTGATGATCTCTCCCCTAGCTACCAGCTGCCCCAGTACTTTAGCAGCATAGCTAATTAATAGTGATTTGACTAACAGTACTAGTCTGGGCCAAGTATATATTAGGTCAATCTTCTAGAAGCTGGGAAAGTACCAAAAAGCAAACAAAACCAAAACACAACAACACGACAAAAAGCCAAGGCAAAAAGAAAATTGCTGTGATACTGTTGTGATGTCTGTACATGAGTATTTTTGCACTGAAAGAATGCAGATGCATTTTTGCTGTGTTACAGCACAGTTTTAGGCAGACCAGCAATGATGCACTGTAAACAGACCATGTTAAAACACATAGTTCTCTCTAGATCTTTCTGCAATATTTTCTCTAAATAGTTTTTTTGTAATAGGCATTTTATTTGCTTTGCAGAGTCCCTAAATAGTATGAGTCCTAGTTCAGGAGCATGCATGTTCTGGAATTTATTTTAAAGGGCTCTTTATTTAGCAAGAGAGCTGCAGCAATTGAAGTCCCCTGCCAAGCCTGCCCCTCTGCCTGCCTGTGGTGCCTGGGCTCCCTAGCACTGCTAGCTCACTTGCACTGCTCCCCAGCAGAGGCAGGGACTCTGAATTTGTGAGAGGCTTCGTTTGCCCAGGGTCAGGCTGGAGCACCTGGCACAAGGCTCCCTCAGGCTGCTCCGYGATGACACTGGAGTGATGGAGAGCAGACCGCAGCCCAGCTTTTCCATYCTGTGTCTTCCAGAGTGTCAGCCATTGGGAGAGGCTGCTCTCTGCTCCTCTGCACCTAAGCACGGACTAACCCAGGATGTGAGTGTGACTGAGAGAGCTGGGAGGGTTGGGAGTCCTGTATAATTTGAGGAAATCTGACTGATAATTCAAGCTGCTCAGTCACTAAGGAGTTAGGTCTCTCAGAGTTTTAAAATTCTCACTGCAYGTTTGACATTTTCTTAAGTGTCTTTGCCAGCACTTCCCTGTGTGCCTGGCCCAAGACCCCAGAAGCACGTGCTGAGCAGACCCTGTGTCCTGYGCCCCAGAGCAACCCCTTCCCCACAAGACCATCTTCCACAGCCCACACAGGAAGGCAGACACTGGGCTTGTCGCCCTGTGTCGTTCATCTGGCAAAGGATGTTCAGGTAGATTTTCCCCACCAGTGACAGGGAARGGAATCCACAGGATGGAAAAGAAGGATCTAAAGGGGATGATCTAGGTTTCAAAAGCCTTTTGATTTGTTTCAGGAAACATTTGGCCACGCTAGGAAGTAAAGCCAAATTCTGTGCTCAGCTACTGCAGGGGCAAGGCCCCATTTTGCTCTATTCTCAGAGAAGGCAGCAGAGTGAATTTTCCTCTCATTTATGCCAGAGGAAATTGGGTATTTCTGTTATCTAATCTGGACCCAAATCAATGTGATTCTGTCCTTGAGAATCTAGGACATCCCTTAAAATTCTGGATTGATCAAATGTGATGTTACAAAGATAACAGCTATAGATAAAGGTAGACATGGCAACGAGTGCAGGACAATCAGAGAAACTCTGCCATCTCCCTGCAACCTTTCAGTCCCTGAAGGAGTGAGACCAAGATGTGGCTGCAGGAAGGGGGAGATACCCCCGGAGTTTTGGGAATTAGGGACAACTGCTCCTCCGCTTCTCCCCACTGGCTTTATGATCCCATGTCAGAGAAACTTTTGGAGGAGGGGTTGGACTTTAATAGCACCATCTATCACTCAGCTGAAAGTGGGAAGAAGACCCTGGTTTCAGTTCTGATGTGTCCAGTGAGTTGGAGGATGCAGAGAGGTTTGCACATCACCCAAGCTGTTCTGCCTTCTCTGGTGCACAGGAAAGGGAGACGTGTGCTGAGTGTGGCTGGGTTGTGCCATCACAAAAATCAGTAGGAATTTCCCATGTCTCTCCATTATTATTTTCTGGTGAGGAATGCAATCAAAAAATCTGTATTTAAGGCCATATTTCTTTTTTCTTCATGTATTTCTCATTGGTTGCTCTTTGATTCCTCCCCCTCCAAATCTCCCTGTGTCACCAGCAGAAATTCCTTTATGGTTTGTAGAAAACATATTGGAAACAAACTCCAAAATATTTTGCTTTTGCAAAAGGGGTACGGGGAAACAAAAGTKAAATGCAATTTTCTTTACTGGCCTCATTTGTGATGCCAAGTTTTACCCAGTGTCAAACTCAGATCATTTACCAAAGCAGCAGGGATAGAAATCCAGCATTTTGTGATGGATGAAGCTGTTTGGGTTTGGAGATCACGCTATATGAGTGTATGCAGAAGGAGAGCGCTTGYCATTGTGGTTACCCGCTCCAAATGGGAATGGTATGAATAGCCAAACTTTTCATTGGCATTGTAAATTGTGTTTCCACAAACCAACTTTCAGGAATAACAGCATGCTTTTCTAAATGATGTTTGTTTGCTCTCTGCACTCTTTCCAGCCCTCCCCCCTTCTCCACTCTGCTTTTTATTCTTTTTCTTCATTCAAGTGATGAAAACCTAAGGAATATTTTGGTGACTTTCACAGACATTTGTGATTTTCCTCCTGAACTGCCAAAGTAAAAGTTGGCCCAGACCAGCTGAAGTGCTTCCAGTGGGATTTGAGGATGGTAAATCAGGAAGAGGCAATACTATAGTGAAATCTTGGTTAGAAATTACAATGCCATTTCCCTCCTTGCAATGAACGGAAAGACAGAAATAACTTAGAGAAAGACTTTTCTGCCTCTGCAAAGCCAGTTAGAGTTTGCAGCAAAGCCAGTTAGAGTTTGCAGCAAACCCAAAACCTTTCTCCCCTTTCCTCTTGCACATATTCAGTACTTTGCTTGTTAGTGAGTCCTGGACACAAGTCCTTGGTACCTTATATGACACAAGAAGCGGAGCAGCTGCTGGATATGAGTTAGAGTAACAGGCCCACCTAAGTTGTGTGAAAACCGGATCTCCATGTGAGTGTGTGCAGRATCATGCAGACTCCACTTCTGAATCATTCTTGGAGATGTTCCTGTAAAGGCCACACTTACGATTAGATTGTTTTCAGGCCTGGCTTTGAAAGGTCTGTAGCTGAAGACTATTGTTAGCAACAGTTCAGTTCTGTAACGCTGACAAAATACGGCTATCCATCCCAGCACAAGCAAAGGATCCCCTCCAGGGTGCTCTCCCACCTTCCTTCCAGCACCGTATGGCTGGAGATAGGTGTCCTGGTGGTGTATGCATCATTGTGTACAATCTGCTTGGGAACAAGGTGGTGATTTTCTGACTCCTTAGTGAGTGCAATCAGATGAGATGCTCTAGAGCAACACTGAACCCTAACATCACCGATTGGTTTTGGGCAGGAGTTTTCAGCAGTGTCTTAATCTGTGGCAGAAGAGCTGGAATCTGCTGCTTCTCCTGACATTACCAGCTGATGAAGGGAAGCTAGAGAGGACAGTGAATTAGTGGATCAAGCTAGAAGAGAGGAGATGATAGTCATGGTGTTGAAAGGAGGAGTRTCATTTTGGAGAGAAGTAATTGATGGAAATCTTCAAAGGGGAATTGAGATCTTCTTTATAATTTTAAATAATGGCTTTACCATCAGAAGTGAATGCATGCTGAAGAAATCTGTGCCTGACAGAAGGCCAGTAAGTCTAGTCGAAGCACAAGCGAATTGATGTATTGTACATAGAGAACTGGATAACCTTTGAGTTTTGAACAAAGGTAAAGATGCAGTTCAATAGATATAATTTGTATTGTAAACACAGAGCTTGTGAGTGGAAATTACCAAGGAAGAGAAAACAGTAGATTTCAGAATAGTATAAGCACTTTTGTGATGCAGTGTGAGATATATCAGCTAAGTTATGTCCAAGAAAGCAAAGCACATAGYAGCACCATGCACAAGAGCTTAGTACCACCAATCTGGATATTGTGAAGTCCACCCATCTTTGAGGAAGATGCATCACACGATGGGCAGAGAGTGTCTCATAGCATGACCAAGGGGCTGGAGAGCCTGTCACCCTAGAGGGGACTAAAGAGCTCAGCTTGTTGAGACAAACCAAAAAAGGCTGTGAAGGAYTGTGACTGCAGAATATAAGCACAAAAGGAGATAAACTCTGGGTGGAGAAAAGAGCTATTGAAACTGAATTACACTGCTGTCACAAGACAGTCTAATCATGAATATTAAACAGGAGAAGGTGTTTTCTAGCCATCAAAGCAGGGATATATCAGAAAAGCTTCCCAAGAAAAGAAATGAGGAACTAACAGAAAACTGGTGCCACAGAGTTTGTCATAGGCTGGACTGGACTTGGATGGAATGTGCTATGTGGRCATCTGTCATATTGCGTAAATCCTAGGTCTGTGAAGATGCTGGGTTTCACAGGACAAGAAGCATGTGGCACTGGAGCCAGGCCGTCACAGACAGAGCAGGTCACTCCAGTTGTGCTGACCTTGGAGAATCTCCATGTGCAGACTACAGTGAACCACATTACACATTGCCATGGTGGTATCAAATACCCAACAACYCATGTACTGTGGGTCCAAGGAGATGGGGCCAGATTTGCCTCTAAAGTTGGGCCTTGTCAAACTGGACTATCTTCCTTGATAATTCCAGTTTCAGGAGTTCTATGGCTAGGATAACACTGCCAGGAGGAGACATTTCATGGAACCAGATCTGTTCTGGTTCTGGCACAAGATCCCTGTGGTGACTTTGGAGTCTTTGAAATTCAGAGAGGAAGCAACTTGCTTGTTTTTAGAAGGAAGGGGAACTTCTGCCATATTCCTGAATGTTCAGGACAAGTGGCTTTAAGTAAAATCACCTAACATCAAACTGGATGGTCAGAGTCTTCTCATGAGGTGGTGAACATGCCCACACACTCTGTACTTCCCAGGGCAGGGGGACTGGACAGGAAGGCCTGCAGAATCTGATGGGAGAAGTCCAGTATGCATTTCTTGCAGTGGTAGGAGCAATGTACAATGATGGGTGAGGAACGTGTCTGTGCTCCATCATGCAGAATTGTCTCCCAGCTCACTGAGCCATGTGCAGACATGTTGCTTTCCTCCTTTGCTATACARGTCAATACATTGTCTGGGGACTGTGGACTGGCAACTTCATATTCTCTGGTGAATTGTCCTGCTAAAATATCTAGTCCTATGCATGTTTCCATTTCTATACCCACTGGTATAACATCAGGTCCCGGGAATGCTCCCCCCTCCTGCACTCTTTCAGGGGGTATCGATGTTTCCATTTAATGTGGGGTTTTTTGCCCTCACTGAGGAATTTTACAAATAGTTCGTTTATTGTGTCAATCTCTGCCTTTGTGAACAGAAGAGGGAGCATCTGGAGAGCATCATGAACTCTTGGCATGGATGCTCCTGGGAGGCTGTGCTCTCCCCAGCGTGAGAGAAGCAGCCCATCCCCACTCCCCAAAKCCCCCTTCACATCCTCACATGAGGTCCTGCTGGAGCATATCGTTCTGCTCTGGACTGTGTGGGAGGCTGTGGCAGAGTGCAGAGACAATGTTTCTAGCTGGTTCTGCTGATAAAGAGTTGCTTGCCCTGCTCTGGGCTGCTTGATTCACAGCAGAGGAAGGTCTCCTAATGTCTCACCTGTTCTGGGAATCCACACAGTTGGTGCAAGAGATAAAGACCTGTCTCTCCATGTGCACCATAGCAATGTAAGGCTGTTGTGCCCAGCTCTGCTCTGCCTAGGGACCCAGAAGAGCAACAGCTTATTGCTGTTGTGTTGAGTCTGCATGTGAACATTAACTTCACTTCTTCATTAGTTGGGTATTTTCCATCACAGTAGGGTTTAATTGGGGAAAAGAATAAAAGAGTTGATTAATCACAACTAAAATGTTTCATAGGAATGTACCAGTTTGAGTTAAAGTCTTATGTGGAAAGGTCACTGGAGTTTGGGAAGGAAAGTCTTGTTAAGACAGAGAGAGACCACCCTGCAATAGCTGATCACCTACTGGTCAGGACACAGCTGRGAGGAGAGAAGACAGCAAAGTAGAGACTTGACCTTAGTTCCCCGTGTCCCAGAAGAATTAAGCGCTTGTTACAGTCCAGGATGAGACATGCCTTTCCTGTCTTGTTGGAGCTGCTCAATTGTGTAGAGTAAATTAATATTCATTAACTCAAAGGGAAAGTTGGACGACAGGCTGCCCATTAAGGTACTGACTTGGGCTCAAGTTCAAGTGGTTATTTCTTTATTTACACAGTGGGAAGTTGCAGTGGGACAGGCCATATAAACCCTCTAGCCTGGCRATATGAGTGCTCAGCTGAGGTCCAGGGGACTTCCAGCCAAGTTCCTACTCTACCAGTTCCAGAGAAGGCCTTGGTCCTCCTTCCTGAACCACAGCTGTTTTTGTGCCATGACAGGCCACTCAGGAGAGTCTTTGGTTTTCATGGAAATCACTTCAATGTTTTGGTTTGCTGCTGGTGTGGGCCGGGAACATTTTCTGATGCTTTGAGAGGTTTTGTTGGAATGACAAGACTCTTTCTGCCCAGCTCCTGCTGTGAGCACTACACTTGGAGACAAACTGCTGCTGGTTTTGCATCCAAGGTGGAGGGGCAGCTTTGTAGTGCTCAGAGACCTCAGAGTACTGAATGCCACATGAAGCTTGCAACAAATACTGCCACAACCACACACCAATCCCTCAGCCTTTGGTGGGGAGGCACATCCCTTCCTGTGAAGCTCTCATTATGGCTTGAGAGCCAAGATCAGGTCAGGGTGACAGGCACTGCAGCCAGTTCTGAGCTGGCACATTGGATGGGGACAACTGAGTTGGTGGATAGATTCTCACTGAAGGGTTGCTGGGGCCCAAGGAAAAAGTATAGCCTTCTTCTGCCCCAGTGCTTGGAGTGCTGCAAGYGGATGGTCAGAGCTTTAGCAGTCTCAGCCAGCAGACTTTTGTCATCTTCTGTGACAGCTTAGGGACAGCAGGAGCYTGCAGAAGATCAGGGCCTGGGCTGTGCTCATGGGGCACATCTGTCTCCTGCCAACCTTTGTCACTGTCTTTATGGTGGATTGAAAATGGCTGTAGTCCCAGAAACCCCCAGCCCCTGGGTGTACGGGCTCTGCAGTGAGAGTGGCTGTTAAAGCACCGCTGTCTGCACTGTCTGGACTGTCCTGCAGATGGGTTTCCCTGGCCATGAACTACGGTCTGCTCTGACACTTTGAGTGGGGGAAGTCTGGGGACTTTTCTCACTTGTCCAGGGGTCACAGATGTTTGCTGTCCAGGCAGAACAGGGGCTAGGACCAAACTGGGGAGCATCTAAACCCACAGATATATCCACCGCTCCATATAGACTGACCCCATGATGGATGGAGTTGCATACCCTGGGAGACAATCTGCACTTCTGCTCAGCTCAGCCTGGAAGCACTGGTTTGGCAGTGGGTGAGCTACGAAGCCCATGTGCTCGTTTCTGTGCCCCAGACTGACACAAGGTGTCCCCTCAAAGGTCAGGGGCTGGCAGACATCAACAGCAGGTGAATAGCCTCCTCTGTGATGCTGTTCCAGTTTCAAGTGATCCAGTTTAAGGTGGTTTCTGGCTTGGTGGTTCTATATTCCCCAGACAGACTGATTATAACACACACCAGGCAGAGAGCTGGACCGAGAGCTCACGTTCAACTCTGCAACAAATGTGTAGTGATTCCCAGGTGACGAATTTGAAGAACATATTGAAGAAAGCCTGTGGGTGCCTGTACATACTCGGAGGTTGGCTGTGTACCATTTCTGTATGCACAAGGATGTGCACAGCCACAGAGACAGCTTGTGCCCTGCCAGCAGAGCTGGCAATTCTGCCAATTCATCTCAATGGAAACTTTCCATAGGAATTAAATTTGTTTAGAAAAACCATTGAAATGAAACATTCTGCTGATGTCAAGATGTTTGGCTTTTACATTAGCTGGTGAAACGCTCTGATTTTTTTGTTTTGACTTTTTGTTTCTATATCCTACTGACTTTATTATTCCAGTATAACTCATAAAAAGAAGAAGTAAAAGAAAAAAATACCAAACAGAATTACTTCAATTGGCCCTAGTGCCATTCTTTAAAATACATGTGCCTGGGCAGCTGGAAGTTCATAGTTTTTATCCCAATTAGAGACAAAATCAAATCTCCAAATGGCAGCATTTTCTTTGAAATGGTATTATAATCCTGCCAACTTGAGCTGCTAACACACACTCCCCACTTGCACTGCCTCCTGAGGAGAGCCGGGAAAAGGCCAGCATGGGCAGCGTGCTTTCCAGATGGGTCAGTGGTGATGAACTCAGCAAGTCCTCTCTGGCTTCTCCTGAAATAATAATAGCGAAGGGTGAMTAATCTGTCAGCAAGCTGATACAAWAAAGAGTAGCCTTGATCCTTGAAAGCATGCATGCCTACCCAGGGTCTCCTAGCACCATTTCTGTGCCCTTCCCCCTGATCCCCATGTCCCCTGATCTCAGGGATGACAAGCCACATCCACCTTTTTCCATCTTCAGTCCATCTCTTGACTGGCAGAGTGAGACATGTCTGAATGCACTGGGCCGGATGGGAATCCCCTGCCTGAACGCCATCTTTTGCAGTAGGTGTCCAAATCTGGCATAGAAGTGGGTCAGTGTGGCTCATGCTATCATCTTGAGTGACTTCTGTTTAGGAGCTGTGTGTTGCTGCTGCAGGAATGGGGACACAGGCAAACTGTGTTTCAGGCCACACAGGAACACCAGCTTACCATCCAGATAATATCTTCCTCTGTGCCGTCCCCTTTCCTAGGATTTTATATCTCCCAGCTCACTGAGTTCCCTTTGTTCCTCCTGTACTTCTGCCTTTCCTGACAGCCTATGCCTGAACCCCAGTGTAGCTACGATGCTGGGTGTTTGGTGTGATGGGTAAGTGAATCAAAACTGCTCCTATGTCTGAATCCTTGCTGCATTAGTTCTTCCAGCTTATGGGCACCTTGGTCACTGTCATCCCTGCTCCAACCTTTCTTCTCCTCTCTCTTTGCCCCTCCTTCCCTTGTTGTCTTGCAGCTCTGCCCRCCACTGCCAGTGGGGCAGGGACCATTCCTCTCTGTCCAGCCGGCTCTCTGCTGTTCCAGAAGGCCATAGGCATATTATCCTGCTACACACCAAGGACAGTCCTCCTAGGAGGCTCGTTGAAAGGATTTCCAGCCAGAAAGTGCTAGTACAGTGTAATCTAAACATCCCATGGGACAATATCCATTTAGAGACTGACGTAATACTGCTGATGTACTTTGTTTGGGTCAGCTAGAAGCATGTTGCTTTGGCTTCTTGCTATTAAATTGTGTTTTGTCCACAACTTGCAGGAAAAGGCAAGCATGTGTTGTGGTGTGGCATGAGGTTCAGCTCTTTACGTGAGTGCTTGCTCCATGAGTAACGTCGTGCAGAGGTTTTGGAGGCAAGTGGCATGGGCTTGTGCAGAGAGACTGAACGCAGAGCAGGGGTCAGGAGGGACCTGGTGCTATGAGCTGCTGTGCATCCTGTGCAGTTTGCATCCTAACTTACTCTGCACTAATCATTCCTGAGTAAACCTTACTGGGAAACAGTAGGACAGGCAATCTGGGGCAGCTTGTGTGAAGATCTGAACTAGATWCAAAGTAACAGCATATTCCTAGGAAAACCCTGAACAGGCCTTTACAGATACTTCCTAGCTCACAAGCAGGGACTTTKGGCCAAATTCTTCCCCTTCAGTGTCCCTGCTTTGCCATAAGTTTGGCTTATCAGCACCCTGAGAAGGAGCTACTCTTAAGATGGTGGAGAACAACTACAACCACTACCTCAGAAAGCTTTATTTACCCTCTCAGAAAGGGAGTTAGTTTTAGTTGGTTGCCACACAGAGAGGAGCTGCCAGTTAATTAATTGTGACATTCACTATTCACCTRCTTCTAGYAGATCCAGGAAATAGTTCCTGCCCTGAAGATGCTGTAACCATATGAAGGAGGCATTTGTAGRCAGCTTATTGACAACTTGCCTGGGGAAGGTTTAGATACGTCTGCCGGTCTTTCTGCGTAACAAGGCTTAATCTCCACCATCCCTGGGCAGTCTTGTGCTCCACAAGCCTCCCATACTGACAGGCCCTGGCTCCTTTCAGAGCTGGTTTCTCTATGCTGAACAGAAGTATGTGTGGTTTCCTTCCAGGAAGGTCTAGTGCCTGCAGCTGGCCCAAGCCTGCATCATATTGCYGCAGCAGGGAGCCCTTCCAGAGGCAACCTCGGCCTCCCTGTTTGGAAAAGCTGGATTTGGGCTTGCAGCCTTCAGCAAAACACAGTGTTTGTTTATCCACTGGCTGTCTGGTCTCCTGAAGGCCCTTGGGGAGAGCTGCCTTCAGAGAGCTTGGATAAGTGAGTTGTCAAGTCCAATAAGAAAAGCTGAAGGCTGATGACCCCTAGAGTCAGCTTAGGAAATGCATCCCTTCCTGAGCAGCACCAGGCCTCTGGCTGTCCATGTTCCTGTGTCCCATGTTGACATGCTGTCAGCCCTCCCTCATCTGCAAAGAGCATCTTTGCCCAGCCTGGCTCTTGCAACAGGGATGCTTCCTCATGAGTTGATGCAACTCATGTATTGCAAAGGGATTGATAAGAGCTAGTGAGGACAGCCCCATGCCTGCCTTTACTTTTCCTGGAAAGCAGGGCGGATCAGGTACAGTGCTGACAGCCCAGCCCTCGTCCTTGCAGGGAAGGATGAGTCCAGAATAGGCAATGGGTGACAGGGCAAGCTCTCTTCTCCTAACTCAGCACAGATCACCCAAGAAGAGAGCCAGGAGGGGGCCAAACCTTCACTGGCCTGGGGYCACTGATTGCAGGGGACTTCAAGCAGGAAAGGATGAACTCTGCACTTGATACATTGCTGCAGGAGGGCTCAGCCCTAGGCAGGGTCAGACCCAGCTGCTACAGCCTTTCCGCATTCACAGAACAGGCTTCTCCACTGTCCTCACGGTGTAAATGACACAAATCACAGGGATTTCCCAGCAGCCCTYGGGACAGGACAATATGGGCCATGCATGCTGCCCTGCTCTTACCTGGAAGTTATTTTCTGGAGAGCCCCTGGCGTTACTGATGCGGAGACAACCTACTATCCATCACCTAGCATTTAGGTCTCCACAAAAAAATCCCTTATTGCTCAGAATGGATGGAGACCTGTCTTCTTGCTGGCAGCAGGAGACCAGATCTAGGGATAATTTTTCATTAGCATAATGTGTCCTGTCCTCACCAATCAGTAGCTCAGAGAAAGGCCCAGAAATCCCTGTAATACACAGTGATACAGAGATATGCTGCCAGGTGGTTACCCATCCACGGTGCAGCACAGACAGACTGATTTATTGCATTGCTACTTTTTATTTTCAGTAGTATTGCTCGAACGGCATCACAAACAGCATAACTGTCCCACTGATGAAGTGCCTGCTTCATCAAGGAGTTGCCCAGGACAATTGCCTGGCACACGCATGCATGTGTTTTTGTGTATGTGTGAATGGGTGCATTTGTGTGAAAACGTGGGGCTTTTTTTAGTTACAGATGCAGGGGTGGAAGGGGGCATCTGTATAGCTCATTGTATGGACCATACAACTCGTGTGGGGATAGCACAGCCTGAAGCACTGTCACTGTTTCTAATGCTGTTAGTGTGAGCACGGCCAGAACAACTGCAGACCTCCTGAACCAGCACAGGAGAGACAGTCCTACCTCTGGAGTGTGTCCCACATAAATAGGCTAGAGAAACAGAAGCATGGCTCTTGCCCAGTTTTATAGACAGGAATGGAGGGAGACTGGTTAAAAAAACCCTTGCATTTAAAGAAAACATGTTGCAGAAATAATTGGTTTTCCGTGAAACCTTTCTATTTTTTGATCAACAAGTGAATGTCCTGGAGCTGCAATTTGGAATCTCTTTGCACATCTCCTGGGAATTTAACTGCTTGGACTTCCTCCTGTCCTTGTCCTCTTCCAAAGGCTGGGCTCCCTGCCAGCCTGCCTCACCTGTGAGACACCTCGTCCAAGGACATGGTCAACATGTTTCTTCCATGTCATTCAACTTCTGTCTGAAGCAGTTCAACAAGAGATCCAAAGTTTTTGGTCTTTGACCATTTCCCGGAAATCAACATTTTCCATGGGGGGGGGGGGGGGGGGGAGGCTTTTGAACAACATCAGAATTTGGTCCTGAGGGATAGGCAGGGCTCACCCAAGGTTACAGAAGGAGGATCTGGCAGGGTCAGGAGCTGACTCACTCCGAGGGGGAGGTTTTTGAACAACTGCCTGGTAGGAAGGTTGGGTTTGAGGTCTTGGGTTCAGGTGGTGTGAGATAAGCCTGCAAAAGAGGACGTTTGATGTGTGTTGCAGCTGTGGGCACTTAGCTTCACAAACTTTTAGGTCTCTTCCAGCCTGGGACCCTGAAACTCAGGTCAGGATTATGAGCAGACGATCTTTCCTCCTTCTCCAGACAGCCAGGGATCCTTCGGGGCAGGGAGCACTTCCTGATGGCTGTGGACCTACAACCYTGGTGTCTTTTCTTTCTGAACCAAGTTACTCCTCTGTGGAGGGTGCCAGGGTGCCGTGCATGCTATGCCTGGTGTGTCTGGGAGGTCGGGGCCCAGAAGTGACCGGTGTCCCTGTAGACTATCCTTGTGTGGGAAGGGATGACACCATCTGTGTCCTGYGATCCCCTGCCAGATAACTCCCCATGATTGAGGAATAGGGATGCCTTTGCATGAGCMCTGCAGGAACAGCTCATTATCTAAGGTTTCATTATCATATGTGGGGAGGATGGAAAGCAGCTTATCAGAGCAGTGTTATCCGTATAGTTTGCCRCAGGGAAATTGTCTGATGGCAGATGTGTTCCCCAGACAGATAGACGGGCAGTGGTGTGATATTGTTGAAGTGGTTCATTTGGGGTGAAATCCCACGCAGTGCTGACAGCCACTTCCACACAGACTGACACAGTCCTAGGTTGGGGACTCAAGTTTTGGTCCCCATGCGAACATACATGTTATCTACTGTCCCTGTACCAAAGTTATGGACACACCAACCCCAGGTAAACTAATAATTCTTCCCTATGGCTACAGACACAACATAGCACTTGTAGGGCAGAAAGAACATGAAACTTGAGCTAAGCTGAAATCCAGGCTGAGATGTGGCCAGGGTTTGAGGCTGCCAGGCCAGGGGTGATGATGGGCAGAAGGGCTCTCCCGCTGGGGAGATCAATCTGTTTGCTCCGTGGTTACCACAGGCAGACCTGGGTCTCACCAAATTCTACAGGAATTTTGCCCATGACATCAGTGGAGTGGAGAATTCACTTCATTCTATTTAAAGAGATTATCTCGAGCAGCAGTTGGCAGCCCTTCAAGGGTGGGATGCCAGATATTTCCCAAATTAGAGGTTAAATGTGCCAGTAGAAACTCAGTGAGAGCTGGGCTCTCTGCCTCCCAGCAGAAAGGGTGCTGGCAATCTGCTTATCGGATCGATATTCATCACTCAGTGGGAGCAGGGAGCTGCTGACACCTCTCCCGGGATCCTGCTCTTGGCCCTGCACCTGTCCTGGCACCTGTGCCGTCTTTGGCACCCGTTCTGACCTTGGCACCTCTGCTGAAGCAGAGAGCAGCTCCTGTCCCGTTCCTGAGCGTGCAGCCCACTTTGCTCACTAACATGATGGTGCACAGGGAAGAGGCACAACAGGGAGCAACTGTRTTGTGCCAGCTGGGGAATAGTTGGCTTTCTCGACTTCAAAAGGCCTACATTCCCTCTCTAACTGTGTGCTCACAAGAAAAGGGAAAAAAATGTATTTCCAAGTACATATACTGGAAACTGGAACTGAGATTTTTCTATGTCACTATGTATTTTTTTCCCTTCAAGGTGTTTTTTTTCCCCCACTGATGAGCTTCTCCAGACAATTTCTGTTAAAATATGGCAGGAAAGTATTTGTGCTCGTGTGGCCACCAAGCTCCTGCTGGGTGCTCAGCTGCAGAGGGTCTGGGGGAGCTCGGCTGGGCTCTGGGATCCTTAGAGYGAGAACTCACGTAGGAATTTTTGATAGAGTGTTTTCCCTTGGATGCTGTTGTGGAGAGCACATAGAAATGGCTTGGTTTCAATGCTGATTATTATAAGAGAAATGTCTAAGTGAATCATTAATGCTTTCATACTTCATATCTGCAACCAAAATGTTAGAAACATTTCAATGCAAAAATACTATTTGATTAAGCAAATATGCTTTATTCTTATGCTTTATTTTTGTTCTTCTACTATGCCATTAGATGTTAATATATATTAGGTATCATACTGCTATTTTTGGTATAGTAATCTGACAGTATAAAAGTTCATTTTTTGAGTTTTTGATTAAGTAAATGTTAATATTTGCACACTTTAATGAGAATCCATGTTGAAATTTCCTAATGGGTTGAAATGCTGTGTTCTTCTGCTTGGCTCATTGCAGTCTGATTTGCTGCTACTTYGATTTGTCAGGCTATGTTATTAATTATCACTGTAAATCAGTGCAGGAGAAGTTTTGAATTGACCTGTGCACCATAATGTGTGTAAAGCAGTGACTTTTCCTAATGCTTGTTGTGATAAATCCAATATTAACACTTATTTTTYRCTCTGTCTCACCAATAAAGCAAGATCTATTTTGCAAGAAAAATTATAAACACCCACCCTGGAAGTGGGGATGGGAAGATGCCAGTCTGTGTGACCGGGAGGAGCAAATCTCCTCATTTACAGATGTGAGTGCATCATCATTCAAGTCACACTCAGAAGGTGAGGCCAGCACGTCGTAATCAAACAACAATTTGCAGTGAAAAGCTGGGGATGTGAAACTCTGACATGGTTTTGGAAAGCGTTTGTAGGAATCCTCTGCACAGCCCTGCTGAGATCCCATCTCTCGTGCAAAGTTAAACAAAATGATGAGATGTTGACATACTTAAAGGGCAGAAGAGCTAAAAGTGGCAAAAATAGCTGACCAGAAAGGTCTTTGCAAATAGGCGAACACTATAAGTACCGTGGAGGTGGAGGAGATGAAACTGCCTGTGGCATTACAGCTGGGAGCTCCGCAGTGAATCTAAGTGGAGGAAAATGTAGGCTGGATATCAGCAAAATCCTGTCTTCCGGGCAGCAAGATCTATGGGAGCAGAGTGGTTTCCCAGGGGATAGAGCAGGCTCTCTATTGCTGGAGTAATTTAAAATTGGATAGGACAAAGTGCTTGGGAACATGCTGCAGAGGCTAACTGTGGGGCTGTGTCTGTGTGAAAATCTAGCGTGCACGGAAAAGAAATGTTTGCTGCAAAGAATACATCTGTTGATCAGCCGCCGGTTCCGGGGTTTGAGTAGAAAAGTAAGAGCAAGTCTTTTGGTCCGGAGGGGTTGGGCGGCACCGGGTGCTGCTCTCTGCCGGGCCCCGGGGCCGTCGCGCACGCGTGGCAGAGCCCCAGGGTGGCAGAGGCAGGGGCTAAGGGGCTGCACCCCTCCCTCCTGCTCACCCCGTGGGGAGAAGGGCTCTGCGGGCCCTCAGCCCTTCTCCTGGCCAGGGCCTGCTCGCGCCAGGGGTGAATTCGGAGGAGTTTTATGCCCTGGCGTGGCGGGGCAGGGTGGCAGCTGGCGGATCTCTGCGCCTCCGCGCCGATGCCAGCAGCTCCCTCGCAGGCCTGCGGACTGACGCGGGAGCACCCCACGCCAGCAGCCGCTGCCCGGCTCCGGCTCAGCCCGCAGCGTCGCCTTCCTGCCCCCCGGCTCCGAGGTCCGCCCTGGCCGTGAGGGACATGCGGCACTCCTGCAGGCGCCTCTTGCGCGGGGCTGGCCGGGTTCGCTTCCCTAAGTTGTGTGTGGGCTGCTTTTTCCTGGAGGAGACTCTGCAGCCAGCGCTCCATCCCTCCGCGGTGATTTACAGCATTCTGCCCAGCTCCGCTAACCTTTGTGCTTCTCTTTAAAAACATCATAATAAACAAGCGGGGCTGGGAAGTGCTGGGTGAAGTCACAACGCCGCGCGCTTGCTGCGGCTGAAATCCAGCCGTGCCCCGAGGCCGAGCCGAGGCCCTACGGACTAAAAGCGTAGCGTCAGCTGCGTGCCGGTCCTCCGCGCGTGGCGAACGCAGAAACCTTCTCTCTGCCTCAACCCCCCTTGGCTGCTCTGGGGCGACGGCTGGAGCGGGGCTCTCAGCGAGGGGCCTGTGGTGGGGGGCATCGCTGTGCCCCTGCAGTCAGGCTGCTGGCACTGACCAGTTCAGCAGTGATGACTTCAAACCAGGCGTATCCCAGCCTCAGAAACGGCCTGTGGCACAGGGGTGAGAGCATGCAGGGTCTGGCCTGAGGTCTGCCACCCCTGGGCTGGATACAAAGCTCCTGCCATGGGACCTGTGCTCCATGACCTGCTGCTGGCTGACAGGAGAACAGCCCGCTGCCTGCCCAGCACATCTATCCCACAAAAAAAAGCAGYGTGCCTTTCGACATCTGCCATGCGTCTGTAGTTCTGGGCCAGTTTGCTCGTGCCTGGTCCCACCTCATTCAATGGCACATTGCATGGAGGGGCCATGGTGCTTGGCTCTGGCAGTCTTGGTCTCCCGACCCACAGCCCCTCGGGCTGCATYTAGCGATTAGGCTGGGACAGACCTAGTCGCACATGTGCGTCTGGGGACATGTGCATGTACCAGCGCGTGTGCAAGTGTGACTGAGTCTGCTTGTGCAGTGGTCTGTGCCTTTGTGCCCTGCCTCACGTTACCTCTGTGCGTCATAGCGCTGATGGGATCCATTCTTTCCCCAGGCACCTCTTCTCCCCTTCCACCCTGCCCTCTTCTTGTGACGAGACGCTCCCCCGTCACCCTGTGCGGGCTCTCCATGTCTGCATGCTCTGCCTTGCCTCAGGGCTGGTCTGCAGATCCCTGCCCCTGCGCTGTGCTGAGGCTGCCAGACTTGCGATTTACAACCCATGGTTGTCCTCTGAAGCTCTGTGCTTCTCCTGGTTTCACCCCAGTTCATTCCTCCACCAGAACAGTTTCTTCTAGAGAGTGCTCTCGCACTGACCCCTCTGCATTAGCAGGAGGCTGCCGAGCTGGAGCCAATGTACCATCTGGCTGTTGATTCCCCACCATGCTGGTGCTCAGGGAGGCATGCCAGCACCCAGGACAGGCTCCCGGTAACAGTCCCTCCAGCGAGGTCTCATACTGCTCTCACAGCTCCCTGAGGTCAGCCCTTCACCCTGCCGAGCTGGAGGTTGTGCATAACGACTTCCTCACTCCCCCCTGCAAGACAACCCCTCTCCTAGGCCTTGCAGAGTTAAAAATAGAGCCTTGCTTATGGAAAGTTCACGCTGGAGAAGAGACTTAGCAGGACGCTTCTTAGATCCTAATTTGAATGTAAATCAATTGCTGCATTCCCGGCAGAATCTGGGCAGTCTGGAGGCAGAACAAGCCCCGGCACACAAGGAGTCCTGTCTAATCAAGAAAAGATCATTTGGTGAACATGCTCCACTTTCTGCTCATGAATGGGCGAGCGGTCAGGTTATGACATGCAGGCTCCTGCTGGGTCTGGACGCTAGCGCAGTGGCCATGCATACTAGTTCAGCRAACCCAGAGGGCCAGGCAACGCTTTCTCCCAGCGCCTTGGCTCTAGGTACGGTGAGGGTGAAGGGCCCTGTCTGAGTGGACTGCAGGATGCCTGGTCCCTTGCGTTTGCACATACGGGTGCGTGTGTGTGTGTGTGCACACTGCACCCTCGCTCTGTGCTTATGGCTGAGCCCATGCCCTGTGTCACTGCTCCCACTGACAGCCAGATTGGGATTCACACCTCTATCTTTCAGGACTGTTTGGGGTAGAAGGACTCGGCAATGTTCTCTGCTGGAAGCTCTCTTCTCTCCATGGGACACCGTGGGTGGCTGGGATGCAGCAGGAGAGGGGTTAACACAGTCTCCGGTGTGCTGTGGGCGGGTGCTTAAGCCACTAACAAAGAATAGTAATGAATGGAAAAAGTGAAGTGTTTTTTTCCCTAAAGCAAACAGCTCGGTCAGATTAGAAGCTCGGAGTGCGCTTTACCCAACTATTAATACATTCCTCGCTCATCTCAAACTAAACAGCCGCGCTGAGCTCCAAGTTCATAAAAACAGCATCAAATCCATGAGAGCACAGTACATTTATAGTGTCAGCCAGTAAAACTGCCTGCTGGAGGTGGTGGTACTCTGGATCTGTGCCTGGTAGGGAGGGATAGGCTGGGCCAAGCAAGAGGAAGACAGGCGGCCCTGAGCAAGCGGACCCTTGCCCTCCCCAGCAGAGATTGCTGGCAGCCGTGGAGGGAGCTTGGAGAAGCCCCTACCACCGCCATGCTGGAGCTGTCCTGCTTAGAAATACTGACAGAGGGCGCAGAGCCTGTGGGGCTGGGGCTGCCAGGCCCAGGGGTTTGCATCCGTCCCTGCCAGCCTGTGGGGCTGGGACGTGCAGGCTGTCAGACAGGCTCGGTCTTTCCCGTGGGAATAAGCACGCTGTGCATTTTTGACCCTTCCCACTCCGTCCAATGCCCGCATGTTGCGCTCATCTCCCCTCCAACCCAAGGAAGGCCGAGGAGGGGACTGGCTGCAACACTGGCTGGGTAGAGCCTGGGTGAAATCCCGGTGTGGTGATGAGAATGCAGAAACACGGGCAGGATTGTGCTTCTCTGCTTCAGACCAATGGACTCTCCCGTCCGTCCCCAGTGAGGTGCCGTGAGTCCAGGCTTCTGCTCCATGGGCTTGCGGTGTGCAGCACGCTGGGGAAGGCGGCTGCTCCTTGCCCCTCGGCTAAGGGGAGTCCTGCTCCGCTCTCCTCGCTAGCAAGTGCAGAGGCAGACAGCTGCTTGCCAGATCCCCACAGCTGTGCAATCCATCTGCAGCACACGCCACGTGCCAGCTGCAGCCCTGCGAGCGCACCGGAGCAGAGGGAGGCCCYGAGGCAAGGCTGGGAACAGCAGCGTTCCCTTCCACCTCTGCAGCCTGAGGGGGCGGGTGGGGATAAAGGCCCTGCAGCCGCAGGGCGAAGGGAGGGGGCTGCTGGGGCTTGGACTAGGCAGCTTGTGTGCCCTGGTGCCTGAGCACTGCGAGCTCGCTCCCTGTGCACCAGATAGTCCTGGCCTAGATGGCACCAACCTGGCAAGACGGATTGTCCTGTCCTCTGTCCAAGGCCTGGTGTGCCAGGGGTCTGCAGGGGCAAGGTACAATGCGGCCTTTCTGCATTTGGCAGCTGCATGACAGAGTCCCCCCCAAAACAGGATCTGGTTGTACTTTATTTCTTACAATATTTTTCCATTGGGCCGATGTATCCTCAATGTTTTATGTGTTAACTATGTCAGGTTGGGGTTGTTTAAAGTGATACAGCCTGGTGCAGATGCAGTGTTGTAAACCCACTTGGATTGGACATCACCTGGGGGCTGCAGCTATCTAGAAAGTGCCACACTGAAAGCGTGCAGGAGCCCAGGAAACCCCAGGAGGTTGTTTCTTCTGTAGCTTTGTGAATGGTCCTTTAAGGTTTGCAGTGATAGTGTTGGGGACCCATCATGAGGGACAGAGTTGTGACAACAACAGCTATTTTCCTAATGTTAATTAGATGCTAACATTAAGTAGAAGTACCATTAGTCAAAAGAAGGATGTGTCCTTGCAGTCTGAGTCCCCGTCTAGTCCTCCCCTAACTGCAGCTCCCAGTTCCTTGACTCCATTGATTCCTACTAGTTGTCCCTTGGCCAGAGAAACTTCTTGATTCCCAAGGAAAAGCAAAAACTGACAACCTGGCCTCAGTAAATAAGCAAAAGCAAGGAAAGAGGTGTCCTCCTCAGCCACATCCAGTCACAGGCAGAAGATCAGGGCATGGGGACATTGTTACAAAGGCAACTCCTGCAGCTTTTCTGATCTCTCCCACTAAAGAAAGCATGCAGAAATAGCCTTGATCAGCACTGGATCCATCCTGACAGTGACCCTCCGCCCCTTGAAGGGGTCCTGGGCTGTCCCTTTCCTCATATGGAACGAACTGGAGATGAAATATCACTTGTTATTACACTAGAGAGCAAACTGAGGCACAGAAAGGGGAGAGGACTGAGCAGCCTTGCTCAGAGAAGTATGGAAATGGAACTCAGCTGCTCAGGACTGATTTTTGGACACAGATTAGGTCCTGCTGTAAAGGAGTCTGGTTTGAGCCTCCTTCCCTGGAGGGTAGCTTGCCTTTGCTCTCTGCACAACCCAGGAAGGGCATGCACAGTTCCCGAGCAGCAATAAATTGCCAGGATCATTCATAAATTCTCCCTGAGGGGCATGAAGCTGTTGCCCCATGGCGACAGTATTGAGACATCCTGCTTTTGCAGCTGGAGCTTAGCAGAAGATTCATGTCTTGTGGGAAGCTCCTATTCTTCTTTCTTTCCTTCTTTCTTTCTTTCCTTCTTTTTTTTCTTTTTTCTTTCTTTCTTTCTTTTTCTCTCTCTCTTTCTCTTTCTCTTTCTCTTTCTCTTTCTCTTTCTTTCTCTTTCTCTCTTTCTCTCGTCCTAACTCAGTCTGAGAAAACTGAAACATCAACATTTTTCAAAGAGCAAAATACTTGGGGAAAAAAAAAATCAGCCCAGAAGTGACAAAATGCTTTATTTCACCCGTGCTCCACATTAAACAGCGTCTGCCCCAGCATGGCTCTGCCCCTCGGAGCTCAGCGCCTGGTGCCTGGTCTGCCCACTGCCAGGGCTCGCTGGCCAGAGTAGGCTCTTGCGTGCTCGGCAGCCACGTGGCTCCCACGAGGCTTATCTGATCTGCTCTGTGGGTTGAGCCATCTTGGGGGATAGATCTGGGCAAGGAGCCCAGCTGACTGGGTAGCCTGGGAATGCAGAGGATGCAGTGCAGCACTTGAGGCAGATGCAGGGTTAATACTGAACGGTCTTGTAGAGAAATAAAAAATTCCCATGGAAAACTGATATTTTGATTTTTGTAGAGCTGCTCTTCCCTACAGGAAAAAGATCACTGTGGCAGAAAAGACAGCTCTGTTTACAGCAAGGAGACTGAAAGGACTTAGAGGCTTGGTCCTCCTTTCCTCTTCATTGCCTCATTTTACTCAGCCTGCCAACACAGGGCAGCATCATCCCCATCATGTGCTGCATCTCCCCATTATCCTGTCCAGACCCCTGTGGTATACATCCCACTTGCCTCTGCTTCCAGCAGGGCTGGTGTGCTGGCAGCCAGGGTCACGACAGGGCTTTGGGAACCTGGAAAGCTGATGCCCTGGCAGGAGAGCAGCAGTGGTTGAGGAGAGAGGTTCAGTCTGGGCTGTGCATGGTTCATGGCTCATATTCACCACCAAAGCTCTGGGTTTCATTGACAGAAATAGCACTTGGCTGTGTGCAGGGCTCATCCTTCCTGGGGGAGAAATGTAGCTCAGTTGTCCTGCAGAGTCAGGCCAGGTTTAGGAGAGAAACTGAGTTTATTCTGGTGTCTGCATTTTGCACACAGCTTCTAAGCAGGGTCCAGTTCTAGGCACACATCTGTATAACCAAACTGAAGGACCTCAAGCACTTAAGGTATAAGAGCGGATATGAACACTGTGGTCTTATGCCTGTCTAACGGCTGGCAGACCCTCTGCACAAACCATTTCTGGCTGGTGAAAACCTGCTTGCCAGGGTGGCTGTTTGGAAAAAATCACCTCTTTGCTTGCTAATGGGCTGTGTTAGGGAATAAATGAGGCTTCTTCAATGGCATTTTTATATAAATGTTCCAAACAATAAGAGTGCTGCCACTTTGCTCTGCCAGAGACTAGACCCGCCCTCAGAAGATTACTCTTTAAAACTCTTTATACCTAATGCATGCAGCTCCACTGAAAAGATCCTATAAAACGTGCCAGAACACAGGACTTGTTCCAGAAACCTTTGCTTTTTAAATCATACGGGTGGCAGAGGAAGAAGCTGATCACAGATGAATTGATAGAACGTGGCTCTGGGAGCGGAGTGACCTTGGTGTCATGTTCTGCCCCTTTTTTTATCTTTCCCACACAGTGCAAAATGACTGAGTCTAAAGTGATACTATATATACGTCTCGCCGTACCATCCATCTAGGCAGCACAAAATCCGGGTTTATAGTGATCTGTCTGGCATTAGAGGATCGAAAGGTTATGTTATTGGTACATTTCTGCACATCCAAACCATGAGTCATCATTTCCAGGAAGCCAAATGCTTACTTAAAGGATTGTGATGCCAATTGTGTATCACAAATATTTTATTCCTAATGCAACAACTCACACCAAATGATCGTTCTCAGCCTTCCAATGATACTAATTAGGTGTTGGTACTGAATCTGGGTACACCATTTATGAACAGCAGTGCTACAACAAAAGGTTTAAGTAATGGGTTGCCTCTGAATTTAGCCTGATTTATGAACAAAGTAATTTTATTACAAAAAATAAGCATATAAGTACTTGGATGGTATGGTAGATCTTAAACAATGCACATTGCCTTCAGCATACAAGAACTAACTGCAAGGAAGCATCACAGCATAAAACAGGCTGGGATGTGCTTGCTAATATTTCATATTGGGATGTGATTGCTAATATTTCACATTGCTAATTCCAAAATTATTATCAAAAATGTTGAAACTATGTTTTAACCAGATGTGTTTTGAAAATTTTATGGCACCCGTTCTTCAACACTGATTGATCAAAGTTGTTCCTTAGAATTTTCTTCTGAAAATCATAGAAGCCTATGAACAAAACCCAAATACAACAACCACCCAACCGGAAAAAAGGGCAAAAGTTCTGCCAAAAATATGAAATTTCAAGAAAATCAAAACAATTTCAGGAAAGTTGTTCCTGCAAGCTATCCACATCTGATTACAAGAGCAATCAGATGGATTCTTTCCTCTCATTGCAGTAGCTGTCACTATGAATCAGTCACACTATGCCGAAGGCTATACTGACAGAGATAGGATGAAGGCTGTGGTCTCCCCTCCACAGGTAGGCGCAGAAACTGTCCTGTTTCGAGTAGCAGAACAGTGCCACAGCCTGTTAGGGATGTGCAGCGTGGCCTTGGTTCTAGGCAGGATAAGGTACATGGCACTGCAGAGGAGAGGAGCGTGCAATAACAGTGTCTGAATAAGAAATGCACCTCTCCAGACAGGATGCTCCAAGGGGATTAGACACTTGTAAGTGAGACTTTCTACTCTGTATGCCAAAGGGAATGGATCCAGGACCCCTGCCAAAAGCCTGGATTCATGATTCAGAGCTGCAAAGCACTGAAGTTTGCTTTCCTTCTGATTGAGGCACAATGCAGATGCCAGCTTGGTGATATTGCCCTACAGGCAAAGCTAAGAGCAGGACATCCTGGCTTTAATCAGTCTGTTACAAATAACCTACCCTCATAAAAATTGCTAAAGTTCTGGGAAGGGTTGAATGAGCTCTAAAAGGTTTGGGAAAACCTTAGGCCGCAGGAGCTCAGACTCTGGACCAGCTCCAAGTCTGCAGCTGGTGGGGCTTGCCTGGCTTTTGGCTCTGTGCCAGGATGTGGCACTACCCCGCGGGGGCTGTGCCTTAGAGGACTCTGTGCTGAAGAGAGACCGTAGCCGTGGCATGGTGAAAGGCAGTCCTTCTCCCATCTATGCCCAGTGTGAGCCTTGCAGTACAGGTGCATTTCCGTGGGACCTGGTGTGTGCAGGTGTCTGGCTGGACTTGAGAAACAGGAGATCCCGACCCCTGCTAGGATTGCCTGGGCCCTGTGCGTATATGCTGGGAAGATAAAATAGCCAAGGCATGGGTTCAGGTGCTGAGTTGCATTCATCCAGGTTGTTTAACTGTTAGCAGGTTCCCTAATGCAGATCTGGCATGGGCAATCATGGCTCTCCTGGACAGTTTGGTGGCTAGTACAGGTCATAGACAGCTCCCCACTGGCAATACTTTTTGGTGTACTTGAGGAGAGGCTCTTGTTTTGTGGAAAAGAGAGTTTAGGTGTGTCAAACACAGTACAAACTGTGTCTCCACTTGCCCTTAGGGACAGAAAACAGTCCCTGAACCTCTTATTTATTAATTATCTATGCTATTTAGCAAAAGTAGCCACCCCTCCAGGAGTCTCTGCTAGGTACATCCCTGCCAGACATGGGCACAGATGTGCACCTGGACAGAGACTTGGCAATGGCTAGACTCATCTACAGCCTCACTCATTGCAAGTGATAAATAATTACTGCTACCAGACAAACCATGTCCTGTGCTACCGGCTGGCTTACTTCTTTTCAAGTGGGTTTCTCCAAGCTATTACTCCTTATTCCCACAGAGCCATCTCTGTAATTCAATAGACAGCTGTTTCTCAGAGCTGAACCGAGCAGAGATATCTGAGGGGGTGGGTAGGCTTGTTTTCTCTCTGGGATCCTCTGTAGTATCTATTCTAAGGTTTGCCATGTCAGACTCTGGGAATGAGACGTAAGGCTTCCTCTCGGGCTGCCGGCTCTCCCTGGGGACCTCATGGCTATACACGTGCTCTTCCCAAGCTTCAGATGGCCACAGTTCGTAACAGGGGAGATGCTGTCAGAGCTTTGCTCAGGCTGAACCTTCAGCAGGCTGCGTGTTGGGCACCTTTCAGCTTTCCTGAAAATCCAGAAACCAGTCTGCGGACTCGGACGCTTTTTGTTATGGATCTGTTGTCTAGCATCCTGCCTGAGATGAGCAACATCTCACAGCTTAATAAGCCATGTCCTGAGATGAATGTCTGTCAGCTGAGGTTCCCCCATAAGTGAGCACAATCTTTCCCTGGATGATGTCTATAGGGGTAGTCATTTTAACATTTACTTGGCTTGATGCATAGGTTACATAGAGGCTGGTTTGCAAAGGTCTTGAATGTATTACTACTTACTTAGCGCATGAGAGATAGTCCAGATTAGGTAGGTAGTTTTACAGAGGTGGCTCCTCTGGACCACAGAGTATCTCTGTGACTTTGACAGTCACCGTAGGCTGGACCTTGTTGGGCCCACAAAGAGAATTTCTTCCAAAAGCCAAATCCTTGTGGGGCTGTGAGAGGAAAGAAAAGAAAAAGAAACAAATAAATCCTTCACAAAGTTTAATTTTAAGAACAGAAACAAGATAAAAATACAAAAAAATGGTTAAAAAGGAATTCAAAAGAAAAATAAATGGGTAAAATATTTATAGAAAGCATAAAAGCTGTTTAAAGACGAAGTACTAGAAGCTCAGAATAAATATATACAACCAATCAAAAACGTGCTAAAACATCAAGAAAAAAAAACTGTCATGCTTAGTAGTGAAAGAGGTTATAAGAAAAGAGATATCCATCAAAATTGAAATAATTTCCAAAGAAGGAAGACAGAACACAGTGTAAACTCTGTTGGTTTAGAGGTAATACCCATAATAAGGACAGACCAAAAATATTTTTTTGAGAAAATTGCTAAAAGCATAAAAGCAAATAATAAAACCTTTCTCAAGGCATGAATAGTAGGAAGTATAACAGAACGTGTGCAAGCCATGATTCAAATCTGTGTATGAAAAGAGTCAAGGCAGATAACATTGTAGTGCAAGAGCTACATAACTACACTGATTATTTGCACTGATGTTCTCTGGAAAGAGAGAAGGAAGTTTCCCACACTGTGGCCATCCTTTACACAAAATGAGTCTAAAAATAAAAATAAACAGAATAGATCAGTRACGAGGCCAGTACAAAATTTTAAAGTTCAGATTTTGTTTGTCAAAGTGTTGCTTAATTTTTAAATTAAATTGGGGAATGGCTCACTGTGGTGTACAGCTTAGCCTCAGCAGCAAATGTGTTATGTGCCAATATTTTAGAGTGGGTCCCAGCTGATAACTGGGAATTGCACACGGCTAARCCTGTATTATGTAAACTGGCAGAAATTACTATAAAGTTTAGAATGAGTGGACATGTGTTTAAATGTGATATAATGGGGAAGAGTCCACATGGCTACTGTGAAGGGAGGCCATGCCTCATGAACCTACGGGTAGCCTCCTAGAAGTGGACAGTTGCCTTGTTAATTCATTTTTACTTCAAGGTTAGGGAACAAAGATAGGAATAAACTGATTTTCAGGGTCAAGGGAGGTTACCAGGGGTGTCAGAAATCAGTGTTGAAACTCAGCCTATGGCCACAGTCAGAGCTGTCAGAGCTTTGCTCAGGCTGTCAGAGCTTTGCTCAGGCTGGACCTTCAGCAGGCTGTGTGTTGGGTACCTTTCAACTTTCCTAAGAATCCAGAAACTAGGCTTCAAACTCAGAAACTTTTTGGTATGGATCTGTTGTCTGGCTTTCTTTGTGTTCAGAAATGATCTGGAAAGGGGGTAAAAACCAAAGCGATCAGATTCTTTAGGATGATGAAATATTCCTGTCTGCAGGGAACAGCAAAAGACTCTTGTGTACCTAAGTGACTAGGTGATAAGACAGCAGAAGTAATTCAGCATCAGTGAATGCATGTGTGAAAAAATAACCCCAGCAGCAAAGCAACCCCACCCCAAAACAAAGCAGACTACTAGAGTCAACCATTATTTTCTCAGACTGAAATGTCAAACCTAGAGGTTTTCTTGAGTCTGAACCTGAGCTGAACATAATGAAGCATTTGGAAAAATTGTTGGGCTGAAACCTAACGTCCCGTAGCAGGGATCCCATTCAACACAAACACTTGTATCCGCCAGGGAGTGTGAGCTCCCACCCTTCACCTGCCCTGCTCTCCTCACTACCTTACTGCCACCTCTGCAGCACAAACCTCTCTTTGCGCTACAGCGCTGCCATTGGCTCTACCTAGTGTGGGAGCCTTCTGCACCTGCCTTTAGCAGGCTCCTACGCTGCTGCTTGGGCAATGTGGGATGGCCAGGAACTATGCTATTCCTCCTTTCCTGTGGTGGAGCTCCTGCCTCCTGTTCCACCGCCCCAGCACTGGCACCAATGATGCCCATGGCAAAGCAGAGTGCAGTGGCTCCTCAGCAGCGTGCAGACCATGGGACACGAGAGAAGCTGTGCTGGGGACTAAGATGTGCCAGGGCTCAGGGAGAGGAACAAGTCATGGCAGCTTGTGCCTGTCCTTGTCTAAAGCCCTGTGCTGTGGACATCTCATGTGACTCAGTCCATTTTTTACATGCACACAGCAAATGAACTACCATTAGCCTGGAATCAAACTAGAATAACTTCAGTCACATCTGAGCCCTAAGTGGAACAGAATGAAAAAAATGTAGAAATTTGACTCCCTGCTAACTGAGCACCAGGCTCTAAATTATTACCACTGAGGGAAGAAATCTGGGGTTCTTGGGCTAGGTCATGGAAAACATCAGCTCAGTGGGGGGCAAGAAAGGGAATCAGACTTGGGTAATGATTAGGGAATGAACCGGGAACAAAACAGAAGATGCAGTTCTGCCACGGTGAGTCAACAGCACCATCTCCCCCCACACTCACCATCCCATATTGGCTGTTGTACATATTCTTGTCCCCTTCCCTCCTCCCCCTCCCCCATCTTTTCAGAARACTTCAAAAAACTAGAAAAGAGCAACCAGCATGACCACAGGAATTTAATGGTGTCCACAGGAACCATTAAATAGACAGGGGTTTTTTAGCCTGAACAGGAGACATCTGAGCAGGGTGATAGAGGAGCTATACAGCAGTCCTGAATAGTCTGACAAAGGTGGTTAGGGGACGATCAGTCTTTGCTTCTTACTGTTCAGGAACTAGGAGGCACTCCATGAAATTGTCAGGTAGCAGATGTAAAACAAACAAAAGGAAGTACTTTTTCACACAACTCATAATTCATCATGAAACTCATTACCATGGAATACGGTAAGGCCAAAAGTATGACCGACTTCAAAAAGCAAATACATTCAGGAAGAAAAATCATTGAGACTATTAAACATGAGGGCCCAACAATAACCTTTCACTCACCAGATCCAAAGGCTGGGAAGTACACAGAGAAGTATCATAGCAGAGTTTCTCTGTGTCTTATGTACTCCTTCAGCATGTTACCATACACCAGTGGAGAGGAGATATGGGCACAGGGGGATATAGAGCTGAGCCCCTATAGACAGTATAGATGTTCTATGTTCTCTTTCAGCCTCTTTTGTGTTCCTCTCCTATTCAAAGCTGTCCTTGTCTTTCTGACTCTCAGCCTGAGGAGGATTCATTTCTATCATCTCCTGCTTCACCTTTTGTCTTTAAACACACCAACATTAGCCATCCCCCTCAGAAAAATGAGCCCCTCTGATGCATGATTCATTTGACTGGGTATAGACGTGCCCATGCCCCAGCCTTCTGCAGAGGAGCTGGAAAACCTCATCTTGTCAAGGTTTTGCCTGACCTTTTGTTCTAGGCAAACAGGACCTACTCAGGGCTTCAGCTGACAGCCTATTCACAGTTAGGTGTATAGAAGCCATCCTCTCTCTCCTTAGCAACAGATACATGAGGCCAAAACATAGAACCAGTAATTCTCTGGGTAGCTCATAAGCAGAAGTTAGGCACTAGTATCAGCTAGTTAGTAGATTCTTTCTGTAGTTGATGAAGAAAGAGAGATTCATCCTAGAGGTGATCTATCTCACCTGGTGAGATGAATCACTCCCTGCAGGACTGCACCTTGACATACCACCAAGGTGTTACCCACATGAATGCACCCAGTGACTGACTGGATCAGACTGCAGGACAGAGGGTTTTGCAGAGAGGATAAGGTGCTGGAGATGGTGACCTTTCCCTGGGAAACTCCTGCCTCTTGACCTGCTGAGCCAAATGACARCTCCTGGTGATGTGCCAAATGGCAGTTCTCCTACAAATGGCATCAGTGCTGGAATTGCTCAGATATGCCAGTATGGGGGGTGGATGGTTTAAAGAGACCAGGGAAACCAGGGACACCCTCACTCACACATGCACATGAATACATGTGAACATGAGCTCCCCACCTGTGTTGACACAGACCTCATCTGTGCTGTCTTGCTTGAAGTGAAAGTCAGCTGGAGGCATTACAGTAGCTCTGCGAGCAGCAAGCACTGTTGGGTGATGGGTGTCCGATCAAAACCTACCCCTGAGTCTATTATTAATGCAGTAATCAGACATGATTAATCATGCCAGCCACAAAGCTCTATAGTAATGATCATAGACATCTTCCAAGTACATTCAGTTCACTGCCTTGCTTTCCATCCACCCCCTCATTGGTGAATATATAAATAGAGGATATTCTTAGCAGAGAGGATTCCCGAGAAAATGCCACATCTCCTTTATGCAAGCAAGGATTTAGTACACTGGCATGAGGAAATGCTGAGGCCTTCCTAGTGAYGAGAGGGTCAGAGTCTCTGGCATTCCCCATTCAGGCCCACAGCTGGTAACAGCAAGGCTAGTTTGGTAACATTTGCTCTGCTCTCCTCCACACCAGTGAAATCAAAAGGGGTGCAAACATTAATCAAATAGCTGAGCTAGCCAGTGCTCCAATTCATGAGACAAAATACCTTCTAGACCTAGAGGAATTGTTTATACTGCCTGGGGATCTGCTTTAAGCATTTCTTACTCCTACCTAGTAACAGTGATATCCGCTGGGATGTGGGTACTTCCCACACCAACATGGACCTTCTGGGGAGCAGTGTCCATGCATGTGACTGCTGAAAGGCAGAGCCAAGAGCACGACCTGTTTAGCTGGGTAGCAGCTGGTGTCTTCTGGTGTGACAGTAAGCTGTCAACCTGTGACACACTCCTCCAGGCCTCCCCAGACATGATGGAGCATGGGACAAAATAAGGGAGCAGAGCAACTGGGAGCTGTTTGCTTACTGTTGCAGCCTGTGCAGCCATGGTGCATTCACAACCCGATGTGGGGCACTTGGGAGCCAAGAGGGTCAAGAGCTCCCTCAGCCAGGCACAGGCACGGGAATCAGTGCAAAGCAGACAGAGACATAGCTAGGCTGACTTTCAAGCCCCCAAATAGGGACCTTTCTCTCCCTTGAGACTGCCTTGCAGGGAACATCATAAATTCCTCGAGCAGCCTTTGCAAGAGGCATAGCATGGAAGCGGTGAAATCCACACACAGCTTGTCCTTAAAATGCCTGACGAAGATACTCACAAAACATGCAGTTTTCCCTAATATAACAGGATTGAGAGCTGGGATATGTAAGCATGATAATCTGTGGGACACAAGGCCTCACTTAGAGACATGTCACTTGATCCAAGCAATGGTATGGTGGACATACAGTGAAACCTGATTGGAGTGTACGGATTGGTGGGTCGAGTTAAAAGGATGTAGGGGTGGGGTTGGGGGGGGGGATTTTAAAGCAGTAGATTTCAGCCTGCAGCTCCGTCTGCTCCTGGGACTTGCTGTGCCGAGCAGAGAGCATGAAGAATTCACCCTGAGACATTAGGTTTGGAAATGCACTCCTTAGAGCTTATACTTTCTTAAGTAAGCAGAAGGTCCAGGTTGACATTTAGTATATATGCTGGGCTAGCATATAATGCTGTGGGAAAGTACCAACAGCCCTGTTTTTGTACTAACTTTTGCCCTGGAAGTACAGTGCACTGCAGGTGCTCTTTCAAGCTCTGCCTTGCTGGGGTGTGCTGCCTCTTCCTGTCCTCTAAAACCTGCCTGCAGACACATACACATACCCTTTCCCGCACTACTGCCTGCCTAAGATCTTTCCCATGTGCAGGCATGCTCTTAGAAGAAGACACACAACACACAGGTACGCGCAGGACTCCCAAACCACAAATGCACGTGCTCAAGCCTATGCCTGGCACATGTAGGAGTACAGATGCTCACACACAAGCAAAAACATAGGTTAGTCATGGGAAAACTCTAGGATCCTGCAGACACACATATAACAGTACTGGGAAGTGCACAAAATGGTCCCAAAGGGAGAAGGAAGCTTGAATATTTAAAGTGTAGCAAGGTGAGGTTGGAGTGCCCATGTTGGCAGAACAAGCTCCTTTTACCTGCCTGTGGAGGTGGACAGGCTGCTGCGGGCTGCAGATTAGTCCTCCCATTAGAGCTAATCCCTCAGTTTGGCAGGAGGCTGCTCTGGGCAGCCTATAGAAGCCATTATGTGTCCTACCCGATCCCCCCTGAGGTACACCAACGTTAACCTCATGGCTCAGCAGGTCACACCAAGCTGAAAGTCTTGAAAGACTGTTTGCAATAGATTGTTTTATACAGTTCCATGTGTGCTGCTTTTCAACATCCTACGTAATGTTTAGTCACATTTAATAACAATAAAAGTCTCCTTCACAGCCTCATTCTGGAAAATGGGGCCGATTTTACTAAAAACAATGAATGTGAATAGTTCATGGTCTTCTTGCATTACCCAGAGATTTATCACATCTCTTGCATAATTTAATCTCTACATCTGTGGGACACAAATGTTTTACATTTCTAACATTTATGGGCAGACATCGAAAACATCTGTGCAGACCCAACGCACAAAAACATCTGGAAGACATCTCTGCCTTTTTATGACATATGTCTCCTGATCTTTTGTCTGGAACAAGTGTGCTGCTATCAGTAGTAGCTTTATATGTCGGTTACTGGGCTTCCCGTTTGGGCTTTGACAGGCACAGGGGAAAATGTGATCAGCTCTGAATTTCAGCCCATTTCAGCAGTGAATTTCAACAAGTGGGGAAGCAATTCAGGGAGCTTCCCACCCACCCACGCTGTGAGAATTTGGACTGGGATGGGAACAAAGCAGCCAGGGTTTGCTACTAAGCTTATGGACAGGACTGTTTCCTGAAGGTTCAGATATGGAGCTGTGCTGAGCTGCTTTTGCTGAGCTGCTGCTGTCATTTCTCTGGAGTATCCCAGCCTGGTGCAGCAAAATGGCTAGAGTGGGAATTTCCTCTGCAGTGGGAATCCATCCTCTGAAATGGGAACTGGCTTGGCAGGGACTTCAGACGTGGGAGAGGCGAGCTCACCTGTAAGGACTGGGGGGACTATATGCCCCCGAATACTGACCAAATTCTTGCTGCTGCTCTTAATATCCCAGCCCTTTGGCRAGTTAGGTAAGCACTTTCTACAAGTGGGATAAGAGGGAATAACAGCCCATGGAGATCTTTTCTTCATTGTGTTGTTTCTGTACACTCATGATACTGTTTCTGAGACCCTGCTGGCTATGTCCAGGCTAGCAAAGGAAACAAGGTCAGGGCATGGCCTTGGGCAGAGTTAGCATTCTCCTTGGCACGGTTTGGCCTGGGCTCACCAGCCATCTCCCAGCCTGTACCTTGGTATGAACCAGTGCCTAGTGCAGGCCAGTGACTGTTCCCAGAGGCAGTTTGAACGCATCCAGCATCCTCTGGGATGAACTTTAGGCATCATTCCTAGAGAGTGTAGGCCATGCTACTTAGTCTTAGGGCTGAGGAAAAGGCTGTGTCTGTTTTATTTAGTAGTACAGATGGAGACTGTGACCCACAGTTGGTCTGTGGTTATCTCTATTGCCCATAGGAGGTTTGATTGAAAATTTGTTGTGGTGGATGTAGTGCAAATGCTGAATCAAAAAGTTGTCCTTTTATACACRGACATGGTATGGAGCAGAGGCTGATGGAAGGACCTAAAGAAGGTAGTGAAATGGTTTTGGGGGACTGAGATGAAAGTTGTCTCCGGTGTGGTGGTTGAAATTAGTGTGAACAGGCATCAGAAGGCACCTGGATCCTCTTAAACGTACATGTACAGCTGGGTCCATTCCTCAAATTGCTGTGCACTTCCAGYCAGGTGCTGAGAACAGGCAGGCCCTGCTGCTCCCTTTTTGATGTGCGGCCCATTGCTCCCACACGGCACAGATCAGGCAGCTCCAGGAGGCCAAACCCTCGTGCAATCCTGTGCTCCCCTTCCTAGCATGCCTCTGTTTTCTGCACATATTTTTCTCAGGCTTGAAGCCTAGGCAGGCAGGGGCATAGCGATAGCCATCTGATGTCCTGGGCTGGCTGTCCATCCTGAACCACCCTACATGGAAGAGATGGTTGAGGAGAGCACTACATCACTAGGGATTTGAAATAGGAGAAACATCAACTGTTCCCCTTGTCTTTGTACCTTGTGAGAGTCCATGGGGCAGCAGTGACGCTCTGTGAGGAGACCAGGGGATACTAATAGCCTCTGGGTTTGCTGGAGAGACATGGGTTTGTTTGGAAATTCCTGAGCTAGCGTTGCTGTTGGCACACAGCAAAGGAAGGCAGCCAGCTCCTCCAGCCTGTGAGCTCTCTCCTTGTCCCTGCTACCCTGACAACAGCACAGAGATCTGAGAGATAGTGGATGCAACCCAAGAACATGCTCCAGGCTGCCTGCAGCTGTGGGTCCACTGGGAAAGTAGCCCCAGCCACCACAAGGCTCTGCTGAGGCATGGTGTGGAGAGGCCCTTGGCCTGGGAGCGGCTGGCAAGGACGATGTAGCGTCATGATTTAGACCAGCATGAGAGCCAGGCTGGGGTGCTACAAGGGGTGTTTGTACAGCCCAGRGGGCCTTAGAAGATGGAAAAGCAGGGCAGAGATGCTGGAGGGAAACAGCATTTCAACCCAGATTTACGAAATGAGGGCTTCTCCGTCTGCATGGAGGTACTGGGGACTGTTAGTGAAGGGAAGGGAGAGCATGTGGATTGCATAGTCTTGAGGTATCTGAGTTTGACTGTGGGAAGTGCTTGTTGCTGCCAGGAGACCCCGGCAAGCCCCTACAGACCGGTGGCCAAGCCCTGCCTCAGCACCGTGGTTGCCCGTGCTCCCGTCTGTTTTGTGTGCGTCACTCACAAAGCCTGTCTGGTACCCTGACCAGCAGGCCCCCAAAAAGCTCCTGGCCCGGCTGTGCCAACCCACTCTGTAGAGTGTATTTGGCCACACAGTCCCTGAGCTTCACAATGCGCCGTCCTGAAACTCCTGCTCACTTGGGCACGCTCACCCAGCCCTGCAGTGTGTTCACTGGTGTGAGTGCGTGCGGGCACGCTCATACAACCCTGCACTGTGGTGGCCAGAAGCTGGCTGTCCTGCCGCTGTCCCACAGTGGGCACTGGGTGCTCCCAGCGAGGTAGCTGGGCAGCATATCTAAAAATGCCTGCGCTACTGCTATTAATCATGTGCAAAGTAACAGCAGCAGGACATCCCCAGAGGATCTTGTCCCTTTTGTTAGGAGCTGGGCAGGAACACGCACAGAGCCTTCCTGAGTGTTCACAACCTTATTTAAAACAAGCGTATGGGCACACATATGCCACAATATGGGCACAATGAATGGCAGGTGAGCAGAGGGGCTCAGGAATGATGGACACGATTCTAGTGCCACAACAGCTACCCATGGAGAATGCTTTGATCACAGATGGGAGCACTGAAGAGGACCAGCCAGGCTTGCTAGCTCGATGATGCACTAGGAAGGTGACTCCCCATCACATGGCCTATTTCGACATTTACAAAATTCTGTTGTGTTGCAAATAAAGAGCCAAGTTATCAATTTTTTCCCCACAGCTGGATACTTAAAAAAATGCTTGGGTCATAACAGAAGAAAGTTTTCATTTCAGAAAATTTGAAATGTTTAAAATGAGTTTTGGCTTCTTTTTCATAAAAAAAAAAAGAAAAAAGAAAAACAGCAACCTGAATCTTTAAACAAAATGTCATTGTGAGAAGAAAACCTGGAAAGGTTTTGCACAAATGTATATATGGGACTTCTTTCAACATCTTCAAATTTATACTTTTCACATTTTTAACAAGCAAAATAAAAAAAGTCAGTATGTTCTTGCAGGTTTAAATTTTGACACATCTGTATTTTTCAATGCCAAAATGTTTTCCTCAAATTTTGAGAAGAAATTCCTAAACATTTCTGATTGCCTGGGCAATTTCATTTGCCTGCATTCTGATATAATGTTGGATTACATAAGCAGATGTTATTTTTCCACAGGACGTGGTGTGTAAGCTCAGGTTTTTGAATACATATAGTTTGATCAAATGTAGCTGGATTTTCACAGAGATGACTGATTTTGAGCTCTTGCTCCAAAGCTAAGAGCTCCTAACTTCTGAATGGTGGCTTTGGGGAGTTTTTTTCATTATGGCTAAAGCAAAAATTTTCCCAAATCCTGTTCTGAAAAATGGCTGGCCTGTTTTAGCTAAGCGTTAGCAAAATCTTCAGCTGGAAGCAGACGTCCTGGAAGTCAAATTTGGGGTTTGGCAAATTATAAGCTACCAAAGCAGGGTTTACAGCAGCAAGATGATCAATATTACTTGTTCATGTTAATCACAAAGCTTGGTATTTCCATGGTTTTTTTTAATAATACTACTTAATTCAAGGATGGAGATAAGAAATCAGTAAAACAGCTTTTCCCATATTCCTCTATTAGTAGGGGAAGACGTTCTGAAAGTATCACGACATCAGTGTTAGGGAGGTACTGGCAGGGGAAGAAAGAAGTCTCTGTCGTGCCTTGATTGGGAAGTGCTGACCTGGTGGTGACACAGAGTGAAGACCAGAAGCGTCGAGGGGGCAGGTGGGTGAAGGAGGCTGGCGGGAGACTTGCCTGCGGTGCGTGAAGCAGCACGTTCCCTGGCAATGGCACTGCTGCGGTTCTGACCTGACTCTGTCCAGCTTGGACAAGCCCAGGCTCCCCGCAGACCCCGAGCAAGGCTGATTTCAAGGCCATTGCAGGAGCCACAGCCAGGATGTAGCCAGGATGGTGAATGTGGTGGTATGGGCCCAGAGCATGCACTGTGGGCCTGGTGCTGCTCATGGGGGGCTGTTGCTGCTGGAGTCTGCTTCTTACCACAGAATAACTAACTCCACCCTGCAAGCACCGTACTTCACGGTATCAGCAGGGTCGAACCCTTGGCTGTAACAGGAAAGGTTCACTTGCATGCCCTTCCCAATCTGGGTCAGTGCCCATACGCTGGATCAGAGCCCAGATCTTTGGAAAGCCTTGATGGCTATCTGACTCCTGAATCACAGCTTTAAGATGACGAAAATTTGCAGCCGAAACGCAGCCGACTTCCAAATAACACCCTCTAGAGTCCCAGGTCAGCGTGTCAAGGCAGCAGAGCTGGCCCTTCTGTACCCCTGCAGCAAGGGCTGTGGGAGCAGGACGGTCCCCTGCCCTGTGAACCACTGTGAGGACCGGGAGGTTGGGGACATGCCTATCTCTACCTCCTGGAGAGCCGGGGCCTCCACAGCTTTGTAATCTGGCGGTAAAGAAATACTCAGAACTGAAACTTGGCAGGAAAGGTCTGCAGAAGGAGAGCTCCCTGGAGGCAGCCACTGCTCCCCCTAGACACAATACTCCGCCGCTTCCAAGCACATTTTTCTCAGGCGGTGTTGGATAATACCTGGGAATGATAAACACCAAAATGAGCAATAAGCCTGACTGGAATTTCTCTGCAGGACAGGCATTACTCTTGTGTTTCTTACTGGTGGAAGAGGTTGGCAGTCCCAGATTACTAGAGTGGCTTAACCCCTACGGCCTGTGTTGAAAGGGTCTTGGATACTTCAGGAGTTGGATAGTCTAGGTGATAGGTGACCTAGCTGACTTAGGCCTTTCTGTAAATCCTGCCTGGCGCCCCTCTGTGTTGTGGAAATCTGGGGCCAAAATCAATTCTGTGCACATTACCACCAGCCTTGCTTCACTGTTAGGAACTGCAATTCTCCTGTGAGGTATGGGCAAAGAAAAAAAACTGCTAAATCCTTGCTTGGCAGCTCTGTAGCTCATATCTGGGTGAAGGGCTTTTGTGCCCCCAGTGCCACCAGTTTGAGGCCAGGCCCTCAGCCAGTGCAGTGGGAAAGGTCCTCAGCTGGAGGAAAGAAGGATGAAGGTTCTCCTCCTTGGGATGTCTCTCTTACCAGTGAAGAGAAAAGCTCCAAGGAGTAGAGACCCCGTGGGGCAGTCTCCCACCACAGTGGTCCATATCCCCTGGGTAACAGGGCTCCATGATGTTAGATAGGGGCACCCTGTATTATGCATCCCAAAAAGCCTGAGGCACAAAATCAGCACGTCCAGTCACCTAGCAAAGACAGGTCCCAACTGAGCCTGCCCAGGAGAGCAGCATCCAGTTCTGGGAAAGGCTAGGCTTTGCCAAAGCTGTTGCCTTCATTCTTGTATTGAGCTGTATTGATGCCTGGGTTGTGGTCCCAAGCAACGCTGCCTACAATTCCCCTGAAAGCCAGTTTGGATCTCAAACTGCTATGACACTGCTCCATGTTCTCAGTCTTGAGCTGATGCCATGCTGCAGGGCTTGGCCTAGGTCTTCTAGCTCAAGCCTGTGTCCAGTTGCCACATTAGGGGAACAGCGGTTTTTAATCTGGAGAGAAATYGGAGGCAAAGCCTGCCGGTCAGGAGCCCTACCTGCAGGTCACATCCAGCTCTGTGTCAGTTCCGCTCCAGACCAGAACATTGTGTCCTCCACAAGCTCTCCGGGATGTAACATTAGTGAGCGAGCATTTCATGCAGATTAAAAATGACTCATATCCTGTGCATGCAGCACAGGGGGCAGCTGGGGGGAGGAAAGGGGGACGGATGCTCCCAGCAAAACAGATTCTTCCCTTCTGCAGGGGCAAGCGGTGAGCAGTGGGTGATGGTGACATGCCAGTGATGCCCCAGGCCCTGGTGGCTTCATGACAAAAGTGCAGGTGGCAGGCTCCCTGGCCAGGGAAAAGAGGCACCACTTGGCATGCCAAATGGGAAAGGACGAGGGAAGAGGCTGGGTCGTTTGTGCCATCTCCAGGCTGGAAGAGGAATGCTCCCCAGCCTGGCCTCTCACTGCTGGTGGAGCATGTGAGGGTGTTTCTCCTCCTGAAGCAGGAGGCAGTGGAACCAGCAGCCTGGAGTAGAGGCAAACACGGTGTTCAGGGTAGGAGAGACAGGCATTTCATTTCCTAGGGACACAAGGTGACTATGTGTCCGTGACATGCAGGGAAAATGATGCACTGTGTTAATAGGGCCCTCCATCCTCCAGAAAATCTGTGCCTGGATTTGCTGCTGCCAGGCCACCCCCGAACCCCACTTCTTCCCAGAGGACACGATGGCATATGGCTTCTAGTGCTTACTGTGGGCTGTGCAGTTTTTGGCCGGGTCACTTATGACCACCCATTGCAACATCCCTCTCTGAGCAAGTCTGGAAGCACCAGAGATGTGGGAAGGTTGGGGGTCACTGGGCGTCACAGCCGTCCTGGATGAGCTGAGGGCAGAGCCTGGGGGAGAGCATAAGGCTGGACACTACACATGGTACCAGGTACAGGGCAGGGCTCTGGGCCTCAGTTTGCCCCTGTCCCACAGGAGGCTCTGCATTGCCCCGATATCCCAAACCTGGCATCTCATAAGAGGCGGGCGATCCTCGCAAGTCCTGCTTGGGCTTCATGCCTCACGGAAGCTGAGGTGAGGCTGTTCCTGATCTCCCAAAGGGGCAATGCTGGACTGCCCCAAGATGCTGAGAGCAGATCCTGCACCAGCCATCTGCTGACAAGTGCCCAGGCAGAGGAACGCTTGTGCTCATGCCTGCGTCCTGCAAGGCCACGGCCGCAGCATGTGCTGTGGAAGGCACGCAGGCAGTACTTAGACATTTGGGTGATGGTTATGGTGTGGAGGCATGTCCAGTCAAGGCCACAGGCTGCTGGGGCTAAGAAGAGTGTGTGTGGAATTAATTTTTCTTTCACAAAAACAAACCATTTTCAATTTTCAATAAAATGTTCCTGTTTATATGGGAATGTGATGGGGGTTGTTTATTTGTTTGCTTTTAATAACTGAGAAATGTTTACTTCTGGGAGATTCTCCTGGTTTTCTTCCATGAAAATCCTTCCAGAAGTTCAAGAGAGAAAAAAATGAGATTTATTTTTTCATTTAAATTTCTGCTTTGGCAAAAGCACTACTCTGCAGTAAGAAAATAAGTATCTGCCCAGCCCTGGGGATCCGTGTTGTGTGATAGACAGCTCCAGTGCCCATCGGTGCTTCAGGCATTTGCAAATAAGCTATAACTCCCACATTTGGGACTCATTCAGAGAGTTGGGACCAGCGTGTCTAGGTTGTTCTTGCTCTGAGCTGTTCCAGGAAACCTCCCTCGGATTCTTGGCGTGGGCCCGGGCTCTGTGATCTGGCATTGACCCCCTGAAAGGCACATGAAGGCTCATTATCATTTGCTGACCCAACTCCTGTTTTCATTCCTTGTGACAGGAATCTGCACAGTGTTTAATGCAAACAGAGGAAACACATTTATTGCCCTTTCTAAAAAATTTTGATGTTACAAAGTCATGTTCAGAAAGCCAGAGTGACTAAATTCTTCTGTCTCTGCTATCCAGGCTCTGGATGCTTTATGCTCTTTAGTTGGGAAAACATCTCAGAAAATTCCACTAGAAGATATTTCTTTTACACTTACTGGGCCTTCACTGAGGGGTTGTTGGGCTTGATGCAGGGTCAGTCGAATTATTAGCTCACAAGAACAGTAAGTTCCATGCAGAAAACTGTTTCTGCTGTAATTCTGCTGTGCAGAAACAAGCTTTAACTGTATCTTGATCTTCTCACAGGCTCAGCCTGGCATGTGGACCTTGTTTAGACTGGACAGGCAGTAGGGCTGGCCATCCTCCGCCAGCACCCTAACAAGTGTGGGTTTTATTGCCTTTTAAAACAGTAATTAGTCATTACAGCACTGTTAATTAGTCACATTAATGAAAAGATGTCAACAAAGACACTTTCTAAACACAACTCTGCCACCTAGACAGGCTCAACAAGTCACAGGTGCCCTGTCTTTGATCCTAGCTGAGATACAGGCACACACAAATACCCCAACAAAAACAGGGAATGAAAGCCCCGGGGCAGATCTGGGATGGGGGACAGGGACAGGACAGCTACTTTTCCAGCAGGAAAATGGTGTGTGTTCCTAAGGGACTAGCAGAAATGGTAAGAAGAATGCAAATCTGACCCAGGGACAGGCATCAGTAAGTTGAGCCAAGCTGCTCTGTGCTCACAGTGAGCAGTAAGTACAGGCTCAGGCAGACTTTGGGCAGAAGCATTTCTTCAGGGCTAGAGAAATGTTCCCCTCTCTGAAAGCCCTTCTGCACTTCAGGATCCATCTTTGATCCCTGATTTTACTCCCTCCTCTGAGGAGGAGGTTTAATGAGTGTTCCACAGAGATTTCATGCCATAGCACTCATGTCTTCATAGAGCTGCTTTGCTTTAACTACAGCCTGCTCACAAGATCACAGCTTAAAAGAACTAGTATTAGGAAAGTATTAGCCAGATTTCTATCCAGGCACAGTCTTGCACAAAAGAGAGCCAGATTGCTTCTCTAAGACACTGTCTGAGGTCTTGGGGTCTCCCACCTGTACCTTGTGTGTTTATGACCTAGAGCAGTTAGGAGGACTATGCACATCTGCTTTGTTGATGCACGCAYGGAGACGGGGTGCACTATGTTGCAGTGGTGCTCTTTGATGATTTCTTTGCAGCTGGCCTGCATCAAGAAGTGCTTTCAGCAGGAAATAGATGAAACTCAGCATCAAAGAGGCTTTCTGTTTTTTCACAGAAGGGGCAAAAGACTTTCCAAATAAGACCTCTGGTTCGTAAACACTGTAACACAGTGGATGCAACTCCAGTCCCATTCTACTGTGGTTTAATGCTGCTGACTGATGTGAAGTTACATTTCAAATGAGATGCTAGCTGAAGGGGAGCCTGAAGGGGTGGCCAATCCCCCTGCAATGTGCTGGCATAGACCTTGGGACCTGCCCTAACAATTTGCATTCAAAGGCAGATCTAAAAGGAAGAAAGTATTATTTTAATCAAATTAGTGGTCTGAGCAATGCTGCTTAGAGCAGCCTAAAGGATAATGCATTGTTCTGAAGGTGCTTCACTGCCATAAGTGCTGTGACCTGTTAAATCACGTCAGGAAACTCATTCTGAGCAGCTTCAAACAGTTCTGCCAGCTTTAAGGGTTTCTTAATTTCCAATACATCACAGCAGAGCAAATTACATTTGCATGCTTGCAAAAACTGAGAAATACAGTTTAAATATTCAGCACGTCAGCACACATAACATTTGCTGGACCTGCCAAAAAGAATCAGTCACTTTCTTGAATGCTGCACCATCCCAGGTCTTTGACAGTAAGCCGATGCCTCTGATAAGGCTGGACTGGTAGAGTTCTGCTTTATGCAGTATAACTGAAATTTTAGGCCAGATGATAGCAACAAGTCTTAAATCAGGTTAGTAGTGGTTTGCTACAGCTCCAAGATGCCTGTTTATGGGAGAGGGTAGAAGCAAAAGTTTCCTCCGTTAAATGCATGTTGCACAAGATCCCACAGATATGTTTATTGCCTTGTACACATCAGTAGGAACATAGGCTGCTTGGACTTTTACCTTTCCTCCAGATATCCCTGTTGTCCCTGTGTTCGTTGGGTTGCTAGATGTATTGGTGTTTATGGGAGTATTACAAAGACTTTTGTCTGGGCCAGCCCATGACTGTTTGCTATTACCAGTTGACTTTCTAAGAGGGGTCTGRCAGTGATGGGCAGTGCTGCTAGTCCATGTTGCTTACAAAAGGAGTTAGGAGCACACAGCTCAAAATCCCTGCTCTTCAGTTAAGTGAATTGTGTATCTTACCAGGACTGCAGATGAAATAAAATGCTGTCATGCCGAGAGTGGCTTCACAGTCTTACCCTGTCCTCAACATAAAGATTAAGGGAAGCAGTTCTGGTTCAAGTGTTTAAGTGGGTGCCTGTATAATTGAATTTCATGCCCGTTCATTCCCTCTGAAGTGGTGTATGCAGGCAGTCACTTGAAAGGGGGAGAAGCTTTCTCAAACCCTCTGTGAACTTTCGTATGTTCAGTGAGGTTTTTCATAATTGGTAAATCCTGCTTCAGATCACTTGCAGCCTGGCCATGGAAGATGACAATGAGAAAGGGCCTTTTTGTGTAATTTTTTCTGAGAACAAGGGGTCACTATGTCTCTTTATGTTCAAATGACCTGAAACGTTTCACACATGTCAGAAGTAGTGCACATATGTAAATTAACTGCAGCCAGTTTTGTCATGGCATACGTAATAGAGTGAGACCCTTGAGCAGGTCTTCTCTGCCAGTGTGGCCCTTGCAAGGAGCTTTGATGTCTTCAGATGAAAGCTCCTAAGTAAGCACCAGTATTACTGTTATTCACAACCACAGTGCAACAAAGCCTTTGTAATCACACAGCTGAACAACCTGATGACACCTCTCCAGATAAGTCTCCTCCCGGGGCCCGTGGCACGTGTGCAAACAATCCTGAAGGAAGCAACCATGACATCCAGCCAGCTGATGCCCAGCGCCATGCACACTCCCTGCTGGCACTTGGTGTGCTGTGACGGCATCCACGGGCCACGCAGCCAAGCCAGGGGTTTGTGTCACAAAGCTTTTCTGGTGACATCATTAGATTTAGAGCTGTGAGGCATATCAGCCAAACGTTTTCACTCTGACTGCGGTCCAGTGTCTGGTCCACATCTGCTTCTAGTGATTTGCAGAGGGATGCAGGATTTTTGATACATCAGGATTTCCATTATATGGTACATCTGGTGAGTGGCAACCGGGAAGGATGCTGATGCATCATTTTGCTAGCAAGCTGCAGGAACCATTGGTACACACAGCTGCGATAGCCAGCAAGGTTAGGTGTCATCTCATCTCCTTTATGTGAAGCCTCATATGCGGTCATCTGCAGTCATAGAGCAGGTTACCTAAGCCCCATCAATTGCACAGGCAGTGGATTTGAAGACTGGAAAGCAATCCAACAGCAAGAGCAGAGGAAAGGCCTTACTTCCCTTGTCATGCAGGCAATGGGCTTTAAATGGGTTTCTGATGGGCGAAAGCTCAGAGTGTGGGGCTCAAGTAAAAAATCACTCACGTGGTCTGTTATCCCTTCTCAATGTCCTTGGCTTCTGAATTGGCTAGAAACCAGACAGGCATAGCCTCTCCATGGCACTGCAGCAAGCCTGAGGTACTGTTGCCTTCAAACAAGGAACTGCACTTGCTGACATCCCTCTGTGGGCTTATCTGCATGAAAGCAACTGCAGCTCACAGGAATGTACTCGAGCTGGCACTGAGCTGAGTGTCCTGGGTCCTCCTAGAGGCTCTGCAGGAGCTATTTAAGCATTGTGTAGCCCTGCTGGAGCTCTGTGCAGCCTGGAGGACAGGCCTGAGCTCAGAGTCCCCTTGTTCCCTCATTTCTATTCAGGGTTCTGCTTGTGTGATGTTGCTGCCACTCCTGGATGAGCCTTGTGCGCACTTGCTGCTTTGGCATTCACCATGCTTGTTAGCCCCAGCATCTTTGCTTGGCCTGTCCAGGTCCATCTGCTATTTCAATGGGATATTGTGAGTGCTCACACGGACAGACAGGATGTCCTGGGGTCCTGCTCAGAGGGCACAGCATTGCCTGGCACTGAGGCAAACAGGATTTGCAGGCAGCTGGAGCATGGGTTGTGTCCAACTTGCTGCAAGGGCAATTTGAGCATGGGGAGTTGGGGCTTTAGGGTACCCTTGGGTTTGTTGTTATTGTTGCCACAAAAAGGCTGTCTAAAACCTCTGCTGTGGTTAGAAATGTCTAATTTCCACCACAAATACGTTTGTGGTCAATATAAAACCAGTTGTTCTTGTGACACCCTTGTCCTGTAAGTGAAATAGCTGTTTCCCTCTACAGAGGTCAGTGCAGATGTACTGACAGATGTGATCCTATTCCCTCACAAACTTCCTTTTGGGGCTGATTAAGCCAAGCTTTCTGCCTCTTTCTAGTGAATACTTAAGGAAGCCTTCCTCCTCAGGGCTGTGGTGTGCACCACACAATCCTGGAAACACAGCTTGACTGGGCCAAGACCTTTTGCAAAATACAAGCCTGTAGCAAAGGCCAAGGTCTACACCACAACCTGCAGGTGTCTGAGCCAGGTGGGCCCCAATGAACCAGGTCGGGTGTCATTTCCAGATGGACATTTTCTAGGGTTTTCCCACAGGCTGCAAACACTGGTGGCTCAATTTTGTCTTATGCACATGATGTCACCAAAAACTTTTCCTTCCCTTTTCTCCGCATTAATTCTGTGTTGCTCGTTCCTGCTCTTAGCCTGTGCCTGACATAAAATAACTAATTTGCCTCATTAGTGTTCACATTTTTCAGATATGTGCAAACTGCTACCATGTCCCCTCTTACTCATCCCTTGAGCTGTAACAACTTGGCTCTTCAAATCTTCCTTCACATCTTTCCTTTCATCCCAGTTCTCTCCCATTCCTCCATCTCTTTCTGTTGCCTAAATTGCAATTTTGGGTGTTGTGGCACCTGAGTCTGCCCTGTGTCACCTTCCTCCTCTCTGACATGATGGGTTATCTGTGCCCCACKGACTCAGAGCTGCGTGGTCTCCCAAGGAAAACACTTTTCTCTCCAGCTGAGGGATGATTTGGGGGCTTGGTGCCTTGTGTTATGCTCAGAACGATTTAGTGATGTAGCAAACGGTAACAGGTGAGCTCTAAGACTTCCTGGTAGAATATATGCCTTTCAGAATGTGTGTTTATATACATATGTATGTATACATGCATACATATATATGTGTGCATATATTCACTGTGTTCATGATTTCAGATGCTGTGCCCTTTCTGGGTCACCCCCATGTTTCCAGTATGATGCAGAGTTTGAGGTCCCTGTGTGCATGTTGGTTTGCTCCCTGGAGAGCTGTCAGAGCCTACTTCTGCTCTTTCACTTTGAGGCAGCACAACAGCAGTGCTGGCTGTGATGAGGATGAAGATAACTGACACACCACTGCAGGGGCTATTGGCAGAGTCTGCTGCAGATCCCAGCTGCACTTGTCCTGTAGTGCCCAAGAAACACACTTGTACCCAGAAGGTCTTTTCTTGGCACACTCAGAACATCTCAGAGTGCCCAGTAGGATCTGATATGTGACAGGTAGAGCTTGTGGCTAACACCTCCATGCTGGGTTACAGCCTTAGCATGTCTGAAGTATAGAGACATGTGGGCAGACATGGCATGTCCCCTTTTCCCTCTGAGCCTGTTAGATCCTCCCTTATCCCATTACTGTATTTTATCTTGGCATGCTGTTAACACCTCTTTTTCAGGTTATAGAAGAGCAAATAGCTTGGTTAACTGCAGCACCCTCTGTTTCTGTACACGTTTCTCAGGGTTTCGAGTGAATGCTCCTGGGAGGGAGTGTGCAGGTAGAGATCTGCACACCCATGGAGGTATGAGCACATCCCATGTGTGTGTGCATAGGGGAGGCAATTTGGGAGTGTGGCGGGATGTGCACTCACTCATGTGTGTAAGGATTTGTAGGGGTCACAATGGGACTTTTGGGCATATGTTTGTGAAATAGTTATTTAGGACAGTCTTAGCAGGGAAGAATCAGCACTGCTTACAAGAGCAAGTTCCATAGTAGAGGTTTTAATCTGACCTGGTCCTGCCCCTCTGCCCAGCTGTGTTCCTGGCTGCCTGGCATTTAGTTCTTCCACTAAAACATGGCTGCATAGGCAAGCTGCAGGCAGATGAACCCATAGGGCATGTGAGGCTTTGGGTAGTAGATGTGGCTTACACCTAGACTCTGGATTCAGCCAGAAGCAAGGGCAGAGACAAGACTCAGGGTCTCACCTAGAGATGTCAAAGCCTGGGTTGTTTCCAGTAAGATGAGACACAAGTATCTGACCATCGGCAGAAGGAAAAGGCCATTTTTTGCCTATTGTGGCATTTGGGCATCTGGCAGCAGTGGGAAATTCAGAGGGATCACAGGGCTGCGGACGCCTTGGCAGGGAAGAGCAGATGTTGTTGACAGAGCAAGATGTTGGAAAGGAGGTGAGCTCTCCAGTGCTTCCTTCTGCCTACACTCTGGGGGAACTGGGAGACAGAGGTGTGTAGTGTTGATGTTGGCCAGACACCAAGAGATTTCCTGTTCTCCTAAGAGCCCTTGTCAGCAAACCACAGCTCTGCAGGCAGCAGCATGCAGGAGCGCTGCGAAGCTGTCCTGCAGAGCAGGGATCTGTAAGGCCAGGCCAGAGCAACAGCACAGGATGGCTGCTCTCAGCAAACTGCCCAGTCTGGGGGCCAGTGAGAGGCCGATGTTGCTGAGAGCAGTCYGTCCTGAGGAGGTCAACAGAGGGAGGTGATACAGGCAGGTTTCACATTTCTCCCAGCTGTTATTTTACCCTCCCACTTTCCTCTCCCCAGTCTGCCCCCATCATCATGGAAACAAGATGCTCTGTCAGGAGATGGAGCCAGTAAAAAACAGAGTGCAGGGTCACAGAAGAGCCCAAATCTATTGCCCCCCATCACCAGGAGGACAGGCTGCAGCCCAAGTCTTTTCTCCAAGTGAACCTCTGGCCTGCGTAGTGCCATCCTGCTTGGAAAGCACCATTGCTGTCTTGTCACCGTGCTGCACAGCTGAGGTGACTCTGTGAGCATCCAGCCAGTCCTCCTCGCTCCAGGGCATCCCAAGTTACACTGCAGCAAGTCCTGCAGGCAGCACCATGCAGGGATCCATGCAGGCCGGGGCTGACGCTTGTGCACAGTGCCCCAGGCTGAAATCCCAGCGCTGCATCTTGGTGCACACACACGGTACAGTAATGTGTTCCCAGCGCCTGGCCTCCACCGAGGGGACACATGAGGCAGCAAGGCCGACAGCGGAACTGACATTTTTCTTTGAGAAAGGCAGAGCATCTCTGTGCTGAAAGCAGAGTGATACTGAAGGCAAGATTTATGATTGCATTGTATTGTTGCCAGTAGACATTTGACCAGCACCCCTACACATGACATTTGTTTGTTCAAATGTAACACAATTCGTAGGCTCTTTAGGAGAGTGTTGATGCTGTGACATTAAGCAGCCGATTACTCCTGTGCTTGGCAGGCTCTCAGTCCTGCTGCGATATGGCACTTACCCAGCACCTTCCCTAGCAAAGTGCATTGGCATAAATATGTGAGTAATGCAGGTGACAGGCTCTGTGGCTCTGGCTGATTATCCGTTGCTTTTATGTAATTTATGCTCCAAAAGTAACTGTGCTCAATCTTGTCCATGGACTTGATTCCTTTCATGTGGTTTTCTGTGCTAACGAGATTAAATCAGTTCCAATAGGCACCATTTTAATGGAGATGATAAACTTTTATTGAACTCAAGCACATTAAAATGAAATGTAAGCAATAGGTGACTTTAGCATTAGTCTAGAGTCTTTTCCAATCTGGATCAAGCCAGCATACCTTCCCTGTTAAACAACAGCCAGCACCCCAGCACATTTTATGAGCTTCTAAAAAGGCCGAAAAATCCTTCCCCCACCCCGCTTCCATATTGCAAAGCTGCTGGAGGCTGAAGCCGTGCGTTAATAGGAGCAGCTCTGTGACCTGGTGATGCAGCCATGAAACGAGGCGTAAACACAGCTAAGTACRGGACTTCACATCTCACAAAAACAGGAAAGCAGGGGATGGGTAATTTGGTGTTTTACAGCAGCTTTGTCTGCTAATCTGTGATCTGTTTGGTCTGCCAGTAGGATTATTATGGTGGGTTTACTGAAGAAGTGCCAAAAATGATGTTAAATAAACTGTTTACACAATGTAACTACAGGCTGAAAAGCTAAACAGAGAGTCCCAAACTCAGCCCCATTGCAGGTTTGAACAAAAATAAACCTCTTGACACTTTCAACTGGACACTGCAGCTTTGCAGAGTATGCTCTGTTTGTTGAATATTAAAACATAAAATTAATGCGTTTCCCCCTCTTTCTGGGGCTCTTTCCAAAGGTCTCATGGCTGGAAACATGATCGGATCATTTTGAGCTCCTTGGCTGTCCTTGGAATTTGCTGTGATCATTTTATCCTTTATAAAATATTCAAGTTTCAGAATTACTATTAGAAAAGCTATCATTATTTAGAAGTGGGTTGTGCAATATTATTTTTAAGAAAACAGGAAGAGTTAGAGCTTGTTCTTTGCTTTTCAAGGAATTATAAGGAGGATGTAGGTGACAGAAGCACACAGTACTCTCCAGTGTGGCACAAGCTGGCTATGCAAAGTGTCATCTTCATCTGTAGATGAGTAATGCAGGAGAACCATCCACTATTTTAAAGGACAATTTGGATGGATGCAGGAGATTTCATCCCTATTCTCTACTTTTGCCTGTATTTAACATGGGTATATTCATTGCTGAGGAAAGAGCTTGAATGCAAGTTATAAAAATCAGTGGTGTCAGCTTTGTGGCTAAGGAATCATATGCAAACCACTCCCGATTTCTGACTATTTCTGTTAGCTACAGTCTCACCCTAACAGCCAAGACAGTTTCTGTACCACATGTGATAAGCATGTTCTTCGCTACGGTTTGTGCACAACCCATCACTCGCTGCATGCATTAGTTCTCGGGCATTGTTTTAGTGTCTGAGGGGGACTAGGGARTAACTGGCTTTGGTATCAATTTAAAGGCCCCATATGGGAAAGGATTTCAGCACTTGTGCCAAGATTGTGAATAACAACTGCCATAAAGATCAACGAACCACATGTGCGCTGGTCATTGACTATCACATGGTAGGACACCATCTGCCTGGCACTGTTTCTGCAAAGATCATATTAGTGTTCTCTGATCATGTCAAAGCAGTGGTTAAAAAAGAATCAGCTGGCATAATCTGCACAGGCTTTCAAAAGCGCTTTGGTAGAGTTCCTTACGAGAGGTTGCTGAAGGAGCCGAGTCAACCGGAGCACATCTGCAGATCAAAACCTGGAGTCAGGGAATGAAGTAAGAGCTCTTCACCCTGATGCAGACAAACAGCAGGGCTTCTAGGCTTCCAGCTACGTTCAGTGCTGTCAGATATCACTATGAATTGTGTACAAAAATGAAGTGAAATGATATGAAGGTGAAATTCCAATGTAGAAAATGCCATTTGAGCCTGCCTGTGAAATTTAGGTTAGTCCCTCATGTCTTGTGAGCTAGGTTTTAATTGTATGACCACACTTTTTTTCCTATAGGAACCAGCCTTATTAATTGCATAGTTGCATAAATTGTTCCCTGAGTTCTGTCCTGGTGACTAGACTAAGCAAAGTTGCTGTGGTATGGCACATGCAATCATGTAAAGATTGCAGAGTACAATATATTTAAAAAAGGGGAAAACTAACTTAAAAATGCAATTTCATTAAAAAAAAACAAAAACAGCAAAAGCAGCAGATGTGCTTCATAGTGATGCACAAATGGCCACTACAACTTAGAATTTCCCTCTGCCACCCAAACTCACCAAAACTAGAGAGCCAGGCAGATTGTCACCCACAGTGTGGGCCAAACAGCTAAGTAAATAAGTAGGCCTTGTCCTGCTGGCGTTCTCAGCGGGTTAGCGACAGCAGAGGAATTTGGAGACGTGTGAGTCAGACATTACTGTGTCCCGGCACCGACAGCCTGGGAGGGGCAGGCTCCCTGTTATCGGTTCTGGTGCCCAGAGCCAAGGTGGCATCGTGACGCCAGGGCTCGGGAATTGGGAAGCAGTAAAGGGATGCCAGGGGCTGGAGCTGCAGYGTGCTCTGCGGGTCCGTGAGAACGGCATGCTCTGTGTCACACAGTTCGTCTGGACAGAGGGAGGCGGCGCAGGCTCAGTGCACTGGAATTGCGAAGAACAGCCTGGCGCGGTTCTATTTCAGAAGTCCTTGAACAAATGAGATTTTCAGGCCCGTATGTAATTGGGTGGATTTCTCACAAAAGACACAGCCCTGAGGACAAGGCTCCTGCCCCATGTCATATTCCAAATTCTGAAGAAAGGGCTTCCCAGCAAAACATCGATAAGAATTGTAACAAGCATGTCACAAAGTGTTTTCCCCTAATTTTGCTTTTTAGAAGGATTGAACTGGTTCTTGCTGAAACTATCCCAAACTGCTCAGCCCAAAGGGTTAAAGTTTGGCAATGCTGTAAGCAACTGAACAATGGGTCATATCATGGAAACTGTCAGGCAACCTTAAATATAGCTGTTATGATCTGCATAGTCTGCAATGCTCTGGAAACCAGGATGAGCAGTAAAGGGAAAAAATTCATAGAGCCCATAGAGTTGTTTAGGTTAGTCAAGAACAGAGAGGACTGCAGGGAGCTGAAGAAAGCCAAAAAGTGYTAGGGGAAAGGGGAGTGTGGTTGGAGCAAGGGAAGGAATCTGCTCGAGAGSAGGAAGACAGGGATGAAACATGCTGATGGGCACTCAGGGAGGGAGAGGGGCTCRGAGCCTGGCTGGTTTGGATAATTCGGTGGGTTTATCTGATGGCAGCTGGTGACCCCATCTTTTCCCCAGCCACTCTTCTAATCTGGCTTCTCCAATATGCCCRGATACTAGAGGACTGATTTAGTGTTTGAGCAAACTGAACTGACAATGAGCCAGCAGTCAGGGCTCAGCTCAGCATTACTTTTGGGGGTCCCAGATACTCACAGACGAAACAAAATCCACCCCTTACCATTCACAAGGGTTTGCACCATGTTGATGTCTGTTTCTGCCCTAGACAGCATCCTAAATATCCCGACTGAGGCAGCCAGCAAACATGGGCTGAACTTGGAGCCCAAAGGCTTCAAAGCGAGTYGGAAACTATTTTATCACAGCAAGATCAGTGCAAGCTGCAGTGCTGGATGCGATCAGGAGTAGGGTTGAGAAGCCCTCTTACGGGAAATGGCTCTTAATGTGCTGTTTGAGTGTGATCCTGGCACAAGGAGGGAGTCGCTGAGGAGCAATGTGCTATGTAGGAGGTCAGACCCAACATCCCTTCTGGCCTCCAGCTCTAYAGACAGATGCTCAGTTGGAATAAAGTGATATAGCCACAGAGCCCAACTTATTTATGCCAGTAGAAGAGTTTTTTCTYTCACTTCTTCCTCTGGGCAGCCCTTCTTTCCTTCCTTTCTCTGTGAATTCTGCAGAGCAGCTGAAGAGTGAGGGGACACCACCACCCTGATGCCTCCCTGCACAATCATGACAGAGGTGGTTTCTCTGCCAGGTGACAGCCTGCAGTTTGCTGGCTGTGTCTTCTGAGCCCCTTGGGGACAAAAGGCAACTCCGACTGTGTAGACTCTCAACAAAGCTAGCTTAGAAGGGGACTTTAGCMCTCTCAGTGCTCTGGTGAGCTGCCTGTCCATCCCTCGCAGGATCCTCACTTCTCTCCCCATTTCTGTGTGCCCACACAACTGAAAGCTGTCCTAGTCCTTCTGCACATGACCTCATTGGCCCTATAGATTCCCAGGACATTTTCTGCTACCCTGCAACTCTCACAGCCTCTCATCTTACTCAGCACCTAGCCTGCCTGCAGGCCCTCACCTCATCCTTAACTGCAGAGCGTGGGTAAAAGATGTCCAGCTGTCCAGAGGGCAGGCAGACTTCAGACCTCTCCCCACAGAGGTTTCCTTTTCACATAAGGCTGCAGTCACAGCCAAGTTCATCTACTATCCTTAGCAAAAGTTGAAAGAAAGGGACTGAGATGCCAGCAGTCATCATTTCAGGAGGAGCTGAGAGCACCAAGGATTGAACCGTTTTGTTTTGCTCCCTTCCCTCCTGACCTCAGCCCTTGCAAACCTGTTGTGGCAGAAGCTGACAGCCGGGTTAGAACGGAGGTGCCAAGGCCATCTGGCTTTTGAGGCTGAGCCCAGGCTGGATGATCCCTACTGCCATTGCCCATGCCTCTGGCCTGGAGCCCTTCTCTCCCAAACAGACTGGGCGTGCACTCTCCTTTCCCGGGRAAGCCAGCTACCCTAGCTGGGCCAGCAACGTCCTGGTGTGCCAGATGGGGACTGGAGCTGCTCACATCCATTAGGACAGCTCCTCAACTTCCTGGTGTCATTGGAAGATTTTCCAGGGTTGGTTTAGGGCAGGTCCTTGTCAGGGTAGAGCTCTGAGGCCCAGGAAAGACRCACCCCACGCTATGTGGCACAGTGCTGACCTGAGTATTTCCAYTGGCCTTTTCTTGACCATTTTTGGTCCCTTCCATTTGTTTTTGAATCTGTTCCTCCACTTTGCCCAAGTTCTTTGCACTAATTGGGAACTGGCTCCTCTCAGAGTGGGAGGTCTGTCAGGACTGCCTTATGACAGATTTACTTTGTCTCTCTGTCTCTGCATTTTGGCAGTTTGGTTCTTCTGCAGTGTTCTGGATTTGGATATTATTTCTCAGTGCAGAGATCCTCACAATAGGCAGCCTATGGATTGACTAAATTAAAACATAACAAGCTGGAATGCAATTGGCAGCTCTGAGAGATTCCCATCAGGACAGCAGTGGCTTGTAAACGCACAGCTGAGCTGCGTCGCTGGACAGGCGCTCAGGCTGATGATCACAGCCCAGCTGTGGATGGATGAGACCAGTGCAGGATKCAGGTACCCTGCTCAGTGTGCCAAGAGTGATGGGACTAGCACCTCAACATGGATCCCACTGTGGGCAGGGACTATGGGCACTCATAAAGGACTCAGCAGGCTTAATTCCAGCAAGGGGTTGACAGGCATGAAATGCTGCTTARTGGAGATCAGGAGGTGCAAGTTCAGAAGGAGGTCAAGTTAGTGAGCTGAAGTGCAATTGCTAGAGGAGAGTGGATGTAACTGTTCYTATTAACYGGCATTGATTCTTGCACTCTGCAGTCTCTGGATGCATCAATTCTCTTTGCTCCACTACTGGAGCCTTGTCTCAATCCCACTGCCATGTTATGAGTACCATCATAGCCTTCTGCAACTRATTCCCTTCTGCTGTACAGTGGCACTGTGTTTGTGTCAGCCTTGCACCTTGGAGAGGGATGCCTATACCCTCCTTTCTGCTGCCTCTCTTCCCCTCATTTCATCTGTGGGATGTCTGATTAGGGGGTGTAACTCCACCAGCACAGCTGTACCCCCTTTCTGTTTCTGCTTCCCCTCCAAAATTTCCGAGTTCATGAGCACCCCATTCCCTCAGACACCTTTTCCAGCCAAGAGAGCTTTGCTAACCTGTGGAGACTGAGCTTATCATGTCAGCAAATGCTATGGTGTTGGAGGGCAGCCCTGTTTCTTGGCCTGCATGTGGAGGTGACACACAAAATTGCTGTTTGTGGAGAGCAGCCAATGAAAAGGAGAAGAAAAGGAAATCCCAGATGGTACTGAATGTGGGAGTCTGTGGCCAGCATGGGCTTGGGGGAATGTTAATCCCATTTTGTAAGGCTTCAGAAGGAGATCCAAATCCAGGAAAGGCCCTTGAGAAATGGAGAACAGGCAGGCTGGGACCGGGGGTTTTGAAGAAACTGCCGAGAGCTGAGAGTGGCAGTGATGGGAAAGGAGGCAGGGAGCAARCGGGAAATAGAGAAGAGAGAGAAAGCAGTTTGTTCTCCCTCCTGAGGATACTGCTGCTCACTGCAAGCTGCATTAACACACTGCAACCTGCCTGTCTGCCAGCTCTGGTAAGGCTCTGCAGCCTTCCTGCATATTGTGCTTGCCAGTACCTGGCAGCCGCAAGCGGGAAAGTACTCTGGAGTGCATGGCATAGGTATTGTTTAGTTTGGGTCAAGCACGCCAATCAGCAGCACAACAGGAAAACTAATGTGGCATATACACGCGTCAGAGCTTGCTTACATTTCCTGAGACAGCTCTGACCATCAGCAGGGCTGGCCAGCATGTGCTTGCAATTAGGCCACAAATCTTCCCCAATAGCTCTTTGCAGTCAGTTACAGAAGGAGAAAGACAGGCGAGTTTGCAAAATCCAGGATGAGGCATGGACCCCCAGGATCTCCCCATACACTGGATAAAAAGAATGGATAATCACTCTCTTCTGGAAGGGGAGCAAGCCTGCGGAGGACAAGGGGAAACTCCTGTGAAAAGGCAATGCCAGTCACTGGCAGAGGGAAAGGCAGGAGGAGGCTGGCCCCATAGAAGTGAGGAGGAGAAACCCCCAGAGCAGTTTCTCCTGTGGCTCTAGGTAACCTGAGGTGTCTATCAGGGCATTTCACTTCTAGTTTTTCATATGAGGCATTTCCAATGAGATTGTGCTCTCCTTAGGGAGCCRGAAAAGCTGCATCCCTCCCCCAGAGGTCCTGGAACCCACCTTGCTCATGGGGAGAGAAATTCAGCACAGAAATCAGTTCACCTCCAAAGCCAGCCATGCTCCTCTTTCGAGGTATTAGGATAATCCTAGGACCATGCATAAAGGATCCCAGATTCACCTTCTTCATTGACCATGGGGTATCTCTAAATCCTGACATCAGGGAAAGAAACTGTCAAACCTCACCAGTGTCTATTTAACATATATTATTAACTGAACTAGGTAACTAAGTAAAGCCAGAGGGCTGGCTGGAAGAGAATCACTGATGATAAGGCCAAGAAGGAGTGTCAGCTGGCTTGTCTTCCTGCACAGAGCAGGCCAGAGTGTTTCCCCAAGYGAACGCTTGTAGAGCACGTATTTTCAGCAATCATTTTATATTGATTTTTGAGTTGGCAGTTGTGGGAACTCCTCCCACAGCGTCGAGTGACTTGTTCCAGTGCATCTTATTTTACATCAGATCATCAAATTAAMGTAATTATCAGCTTGATTAAATTAGAGTAAATAAAGTAACAGATCCATGTCAGCTTTTGGAAAGACATCAGTCTTGTTTATCTCTAAACTTCCAAAACAGCTGTCATCCTCATGGATATGTCTCTGCCAGCCCAATGGGGAGTTTGGACCAGACTACCTCCTGAGGTCCCTCCAACCAGTGTTTCTTTGCTTCTATGAATAGCTGGTCCTGGGAGAGTCAAGCCTTTCTGTGGGCATCAGCCTCTCTAGGGGACTTCTCTGCTCAGCTCTGCTGCCAGTTTGTGCAGTTTGGTCAGAGTAGTGCCGAGTACATAATAGTTTGTCTCTTTCTTTCAATCTGGTGTTGTGTACACCAACTCCATCCAACCAAAAAGAGTACAGCATGTCACACTTCCCCTTCAAATGACAGAGCTGGATGAAAAGACTGTGATAATACATAACATAATTTCTAACCCACCAACTATGTGTGTGTGAGAGAGAGAAAAACAAAGGAAGGGGGATCTTTTGGGCAGCAAAACTGTGGTAGGTGTTTGACTGTGTTGTCAGAGCCCACCTGTACTTGCGTCACTGCGCTCGCATGTGCTAGCTCACTCCCAGCCAGCCGCAGGSGCTAACATAGAGACCGGGATCTAATGCTAAGGTCAGGGCAATCCTGTTTAATGCTAGGAATTAGAAAAAGAAATATGACCCCAGGGTTCAAACCTGTGAATGCTGCGGTGTTGTTCAGCTTCTGGAGCCGGGTTTGTTGTTGAAAAGATTAGCAGGTGATCTTGTGGAACCTGCTGCTTTGTGTCAACATGATTACTGGCTGGTAGAGGTTACTTGCCTGGGGATGGTGAATCATGTTTTGTAAACTGAGAGATGTCTCCAGGCTGATGACCAGTTAGTGGATGCAAAAATATAAGCATAGATTTCTTTGTCAATTGTGATGGTATTGGGAAGCTGCAAGACTGCAGCCAATAGCCACCTGAAGCCATGAGCTACCTGCCAGCTGCAGGGACATTTCCTTTCCCCATTTCCAAGTTGTTGTCCTGAGAGGTTTCTCACACCTGGAATTTCTCAGAAGTCCCTGAGTAGCTACAATGGGACACTGCTATTCTCAGGCCAYGGGCACAACCCAGTGGATCTAATTAAGTCTCATTTCTGTAATTAGGGACCATATCTTTCCAGTAGCTTAAGGCTCAGAAAATCCTTGGATCCAAAAATATTCTCAGTGAACAGRACTGTAGGTTGTTTGAAACCCTTCAGGAGAGGGATTTCTCAGTCATTCTTAAGGGCCTATCTCAAAAAATAATTAAGAAATGCAAAGTTTGCAGGATTCACTACTAAGTTATTCCAACTTTTTGTAGATACACTTAGGCAGCCTTTTCAAAGCAACATAGTTAATRTAGCCCTGGTGAAGCCTGGGGAGTTCTCTATGTATTTTGGTATTTGACAGCTTAGCACTTGCACRGAAAACATGTGAACGCATAACTAGCATATGCTGATTTCTGATTGCTTGAATATTGAGCTCCACTGCTTTTATGGCAGTGTTTTCAGCTGGAATAGCTCTCCATGCTGTAGTCTTTACAGATAGCCGCATCCCTCATCAGGCACCTGAGACGTCTCGCTTGCACTGGCTATCTGCATAGCCAGTATTTGTGTCCTCACTTAGCTAAGAKCCCACTGAGCTGTTTGCCAGAGAAGGAGTGGCAAATGCTGATGCTTTGTAGCATAGAAACTCAGGTAAGCATCTAGTCGGGTGAACAGAAAAGATGAGAGGGAGCAATCACGCACATCTCATCAGGGTGGAAAACTGCCAGGGTATAAAGAGAAAAAAATCCATTGAAAGTGCCTCAGTTTCATGTGGAAACAGATCCCCTTGTTTGCGTGGCACTTGCTGTCCGCTGTTCATCGGGGGCGGACGGGCTCGAAGGGCATTCCCTCCCTCCAGGTTGGAAAAGAGTTCAGCTTTCAGGAGTGTTATTCACACAAGCCTTCAGGCTCCCAGCTGATGAGCCCCAGGGGAGCTGTGGAGTCCAGAGGAGCGGAGGTTGGGCCATGACCCGGTGCTTATAGAGAAACTCAGCAGGAATTAGATCTGTTTCATAAAATAAACAGTGCAAGTCTCTAATTTCCAAACAAGCCCCAATGGCCCCTTTCCCTGTGCAGTTCTGCTGTGACTAATCATACTGGTAGGTGTTGGGTCAAAATCAACAATGGTTCTTCACTAAGGTCACTCACTTTCTCTGTTTACACTTCTAATTTTATCACTGCTCAGAGTGGTTAATGGTATTATTTATACATTTAGCAGTGATAAATGTTGATGCTAAATAAAGGCTTCCTGGCGCAGGCAGGTTGAGGGCTGATATGGCACATCCAGAACTTTATCATCAAAGGAATTAGCACTGTGGGTAAGAGCTTTTCTGGTTTTCCGCAAAGCTGAGCACTTATGAATGGGAAATGGTGTCAGCAATTAGCCTTGACTGATAACAAAGTATATCATTGATGAGCGATGCCTTTAAGAGGCTGGATTTCAGACGACTCCTTGGGASAACAGAGGGAAGTTGTCCTGCATCCTTGTCCTGGTGAAAAGCTGCATCTGAAAGCACTCATATCTTCATCTTTGTAAAATGAGACCTAGGGGGTGGCAGAGAGAGGGCTGCATCACAGTACACTGTCCTCTCTTCTCAAGTTGCTGGGAGCAGGGATGTCTCTGCCTCTCTGTGCAGCCCAGACTACCCAGGGTTAGCACCAGGGTGTGCAGCCCAAAGAGAAGCACTGAGGTTATTGCAATGCTCAGACAAGGGTCCTTATAAAGAAAACTTTTTTTATTTGCAAAATATTTACTTTTTCATGAAAAATCATGGCTCACAATATTTCAGTGGAAAACTGTCTAAAAGCCAGGCAGTGCGATTCAGGAATGCCACAATGGTGACTCACTGTAGTTTTGGGAACTCCTGTCACCATCATACTGTGTGGGCCAGGCTTCCCAGTTGGACTGCATCACCCATGATGCTCGAGGAGGTCCTTCTCTATAAGTTGGGCTGGTACATGGTGAAAGTCCTTGGCTGTAGTCCAACCTGACTCAAACACTACAAGGCCTTGACATGTCTTTTCTAACTAGAAAAAACACACTTTTCCACTTAGAGATGATATTTTGAGAAATCTTTTGTGGCATTTGATTCCATTTTGAAAAAAAAAATTTGTCTTTTTTTCATCCTGGTAAAGGGACATAGGAGCAGGCAAGAGGTTGCAAGGCAAATGAGGCAGAAAGGTCTGGTATGGAGGCATCACGGCCATGGGCAGCAGAGAAGGGGCAGGCACTAAGGTGGCTTTTGGAGAGGGGAACAGCAGACTGMTATCCTGGATCTCCAGAGTGGCAGCAGAGAAGGTGAAGGAGGAGAGCATGAAGGACCAATGGGATGTAAATCAAGACAAGGTCCTTAGCTACAGTGGGGATGGATTCAGCCTCTCTGTGGCGTGGGGTGAGGTGTATACACTGTGACACCAAAGCCAGGAAAGTGATCAGCACCTTTGTGGTGGCCGTCTGCTTGCCAAAGGCATGCAGTGCAAGTTACATTTAAGCAGATGGAGGCAAATGCAAGGGGCTGAGGGGTGCCATCAAGGTTTCAAGTGGATGAAGGAAGTTGGGAGGTGGCAGCAAGATTTTGAGAGAGCTCTGGCTGAACCAGGGGACTGGGAGGGGACTATATGGAGGAACGGGGCTGTGAGTCTATGACAAATGTGAAGAGCAATGGGCAGGGGTGTCTCCTCCTACATCCCACTCTGATGTCCTTTTTCAATCATAAGCAGCAATACCAATCTCTCCTGGCTCTCAGCATCCCCTGCTCACCTCCCTGTGGCAGAGAGGAAGTCCAGCTCTAACTCCTTCTTCCTAGTTGAAGGAACAGGGCTGGAGGAGAGCCCCAGGGAGCAGGGCTTTGTGATCCTGCCAAGAAGTGGGGTGGTTAAGCTGCCCCTATATACCGCACCACTCCAGGAGGCTGTTGAGGCTGGAGCAGTTCACACCCTTCTCCATAAACAGAACAGGCTGGCCCTGCAGGCTTCTTTGCTTTTGTCCTGAGCTGGTTCTGTCTCCCAGCCTACTCTGATGGATGCAAACTGGCTCTGGCAAAAGATGTGTGTCTGCTCCTTAGATTGTGAGGGAAGAGGTGCTCAGGGCTTCTCCATGATGTCCATCACTGCTGTGGTCTTGCTTGGCAGGAGGAGTTTGTGGTGTGTACTATTTACCACCATTCCTCCCTTGCCCAGGCTGTGCCTCTTGGCTCAGGCTGGATTCTCCTGGGCTCTCAGAGACTCGTTCTTCGCAGTAACCAGAGACAATGTGCTGTGAGTCCATAAAATCCCAAGTCCAAAGCCTAAGCATCCTAACGAGTCCTGGACCATGATCTTCTAACTGAAGCCACCTGGGGCAGAGCTGCTCTCCACAGGTTAGGTAAGACTGAGCATGATTCAGTTTCAGCCCCTAGCTCTGCTCTCTGCACATGTGCTTTCACTTCTGCCTTGCACTTCCCTTTCCCAGCTCTTCCTGGGGTGGAGACAGTGGCTCTGTAGGCACATGGGTTGGAAAGGAGGCAGGGAGCTAAGAACCTATTCATGACAGTGTTTTTTTCCTGGGAAGATTTGCTTAGATGTAGAATCTCTTTCTGGGATGTGCTGCAAGGTCAGGGACTGGAGTATTTTTATGGAATAAGATCTCCCGAGGAGGATCTTGTCTCGGTGGAAGTTGGACAATGTGCAGTGTGTGCAACAATTTGCTTGTTGGGAAAATTGTCATCTATGATATGCTGCAGTGACTGAGGCCTCCTGTGGCAGTGCTCCTGCCTAGCATTGCAGATTTAGATCTGAGCATTTGCTGAGGACCAGCCTATGGCTTTGGCACTTGATGGCAGGACACCTCCTCCTCCCATTAGCCTTCCAGAAAGGATGACTTTCATACTCTCTGAAAGCCCTCTGATATGATCCCACAGCAACTGCACAGCTCTCACACACATCCACACCTATGGCCCTGCTAAGGTGGTAGTAGAAAGCAAAAACCAGCAGCATGACAACCCATGCATTTGGCACGCCGTGACACATGTGCTTGGGGGCCATTCAGGAATATCTGTAATTCTGCTATTTCAGAACAAGTGATTTCCAGTTGTGAGAGAGGCAGCAGAGTGTGTGCAGGTCAACCCTGTAGGTTTCAAACAGACAGGTTGGGAATATCTCATCTAAAATCAAAATGCCTTTTCTCTCCTATTACAATGAATGAACAAGGAAATCCTTCGGTGGACTATTGTTCAATGTCAGAACTGTGTATGCTTTGGGACATTGAACCCATTCAGCAATACCTAGAGGGAGCTGGGGTACCTGTGAATAGGGAAATTGTGGTTGTAGGCAAAGACACATTTATTTTGGATGGTGATGCTTGCTGTTTCTTCCTGTGGTATGGTACTGACTAAGCAGGGTGTTGCTGGGTCAGGAAGCCTTGAGCAGCCTTAGTGCTCACTGCCAATGGGGTGCACTGATGGTCCAGCAGAAAGCAGAGTGGGTGTTTCAGTGGGGTTGGGAGAGACAACTTGTAGAACTCCTTGATCTTACAGACTATGATAACTTTTTAGCAGTTTGGGGTTCTGTAAGGATGGTTTCACTGTGATAATAAGGGAGGCTTCAGAGATGGTTGTTTTATGCTGTACTGGGACTCCCTTCCACTTGGAAATGGTGGCCAAGTTCTCGTCCATGTCCCTGCCCTTGCAATGATTCCTCTCAGGAATGGTGGTGTGCATGAAAGTCTGGCATGATGGTGGCTCAGGCCTTGTCTTGGGGCTTCATTACAGTTTGGAGGTGGAGATGAAGAGCTTGAGGAATGTCAGTGCCACAGAATGGCAGATCCTGGTGGATGCTCTGCCCAGATGTCCTTGGGCAGCAGAGGACAGCAAACAGAGCAAGTCTGGGTGTGCCCTGACCAAACGCCTGAGACCATGGGTTCTGCCAGGAGGAGGTGCAATTGCAGGTCAGCCAATGGACCACTTTTTGTGGAATGCTTCCTCATGGTAATACGATATGGCTGTATTTGGTTCCTGTCCTTATGATTGGAGTCATGAGCTGTATGTTCTGTTATGCAAGCTAGCACATTAATGTAAACAGAAGTCTCCAAAACAGTGGCAGGAGAATTAACTGATGCTATATGCTGCTGCTTCATGTTTTCTTTGGAGTTGAGAAATAGGTTTTGGAGAGATTTTCCTCCCCATTTTCTACTCATGCCCTTGGACACAGCTTTGTTATCCCCAGCTGACTTGCCTAAGCCTATAATCCCTGGTGCTCAAGAGAGTGAGAAGAAAATAGGATTCAGAGTCCAAATGTTTCATGTGTCGGCCTCTAGAAGATTCCTACCATCTGCTCTGGCCACCAAGCAAAGGGCCTGAGCTCATTTTGATTTCTGTCATCTACTGCTGCTGTACAGAAGAAGCTGGAAAAGCCATGGTGAGGTCTGTCTGTCACAGCCTTGGCATGTGGACCTGCTGCGGTGCCGGGGATGCAGAATGCCCTGCACTGTGGCCTACCCCTCACACAGGGCAATGTCTAACAAGCCCCTGTGCATCACTCACTGTTCTGCCCCATGGAAACTTGATAGAAAGATGGGTAGATCCTGCATATCTATCTCAAGTACAGATCTTATAGTTTGGAAGCATTTATCTTGCATGCTTGAAATTGAAAATATACTGAAGATCATTCTGCTGTTTCAGGACAAGATAATTAAATTCCCAAGGCATTTACTCAGCACAACGATTGACATGCAAAGGGGCCCCTAAGATCACTTCCACTCCTCCATTTCTGCCAGCCAGAGATCAGAAGCGTCCCAGTCAAGCAGGGGTACCGTGCTGTCTCCTCTGTGCAATGCCAGCTGCTGTCATGCTCTAAGAATGCCCAGCTGGGGAGATCCAACTGCTTTTCTACCCCTTTGTGYTGTCACAACACTTGAAAGGTGTCAAATTGCAGCAGCAAGACTGGTCCCCTATTATTTTTGACACTGTGTGTTGTTATGTTTTACATGCTTGGGTACAATCTGTAAGCAGTTGTTGGCATGGAGGAAGTGTTTATTGTCAGTTGAGACGTGATTCTCTTTTACAGGCTGAATGTCTCTTTTGCCAGTAAAGTCTGTTGCTGCCTTATATTGCAGCATAAGATGAATTCACAGTCTTAATTTAATATGCTGTCACATACCTGGACTCAGTGTAGCCAATACTTACAGCAGCCTGCAAATTCAATCCTCTCCCAGCTCCGTTTTGTAATGGCAACAACCATCACTGCTGGGGACTAACAGATCACGGTAATGAATCCTGCCAGTGCTTTCCAGAGTCATAGCACAGTCCAGAGGAAAAGGCAGCACACCAAGCCTTTGCTTTTCAGAACAGATTCAGAGATCCTTGGTTGCAAGTCAGAAGCAATTACAGGACAGATCAAGCCTGGGAATGTCTGTGTCAAGCCCTCAAATGCTGGTTGAGCTGGAGTGTGTTTGGCGAAAAGGTGTTTCAAGCCACACACTTTGAAGACTCCAGGGGAGTGGAGCACATGCCATATGCTTAAGCTGAGATGATGATTTTGTTGAACAGGGCACCTCATTTATAGCTGGCATTTATCTCACTTTAACCACCAGCCAGCATGCCATGTTCTTTATTTTTCCACTAAATTAAAGATTCTTCTTGCAGAAATGTATATACTTAAAAACATTGTTCAGTCACTTGATCATCTTTTCTTGCATAAATTAAACTAATTGACATTCTTTAATCTCTCACTAAAACATGACATTTAGATATTAGATCTTTTCTGAAGTTTTTTTTTTTTTTTTAAGTTTTTCAACATCTTAAAAGAAATCCATGAGGCAAAAAAGCCAGCAGACTCTTCCAGTGAGATTTTACCAATGCCATAAATAAGTAACCCTGCCACTTTACTTGGAGTCAGCATAACCCTATTTGTGCAGGCAGGATTGCAATCCCACACATAGGCAAAGCATCTCTTTGGCAAGTTTTGCTATTATCAACAGTGACCCATAGGCCATTTTCAAGGTCTTCAAGGCTACAGTCTCCTGTCCTGTCCATGACATCTTCATCTTCCTTCCTATATGCATGAGATTTATCAGGCTTTAGCTATATTAAAATGTGTACTCAGTAATGCCTAGTTAATCAAAGCTTCATTTACCACACAGTCCAGATGCTGCATACACTAAATCTTTGTATTTTTCCACTACAACACTTTTCCTGAACTCTAAAAACCACCACAGCAATTTTTTTTTCCCCCAGATCACTGATAAAGAGACTGTGTTGTGCAGGGTTTAGAGCATGACAGTGAAGTAGTCCCACTGGAAACTCCTGCAGTATGATGAGATGGTGATACTCTGTTAACAATTACATTTCAGGATCAGCTGGTGGGGCAGATTTAAATCCATTTGACAGGGTAAATATCACRTTTATACAATGAGAATTTTGAATTTTAAGAACAAAATATCACTGAGTTTCACCTTCAGGGAAGGTCATCCTGCCAGTTGTTAACTTTACAGACCAAACTCCACAAAATTATATATTGAATTTGGGTTCTAAAAGCAGAAACAGCTTTTAATTCTCTCTGAGAACTCTTGTATCATCTTGCCACAATTTTGTCTGGGACTGATGTCAAGCTAAGAGGCTGACAGTTTATTCTATGCTCTGTAAATATTTGTACACTGTTGGCCTTTTCCAGTCCTTTGGAACAATATTCCAACATTTGTTAAAAACAAACATTAATGGGGCGGAGCTCAAGGGCCAATCCTTTATAAACTCTTTGTGCAGATTTTCAGGTCCTGCCATTTATAAGAAATACTAAGTTTTCCATGTCTCAATTTCCCAAGCTGCAATAAGTTTAACATTAGTTGCATCAGTTCTTGCTCTGTTTTCAGCACAGAGATGTCATATCTGGATAAGGATGATAGAAAGCATTCAGCAGATGGAAAACTTGCTGCAGACAGGTATACTATCACAGGAGACCTCTTTGCTCTCTCAGGTTACTTTTAAGTCTCAGCTTCCACAAAGAGACTGCCAAGAGATAAGAACTGCACATGGGTCAGTACATCAAAAGAGGTAGAGGATGGATGGGAACCACCAGCAGGTTGGCCAGATGGTAGGCAGGACTGGATGAACATCATCTAGCAGTAGTCAAGCATGAGGTCAAGGATATGGGAGGTCTGGGGTGTCAGATATGTGGGTGAGAAGAAAAGTTAGCCTTCAAACCTGTCAGCATTCAGGGTAGAGTTTTTTCCCAACTTTCCCATTACTGATTATGATTACACGCCAAAATTAAAAACTCACATTATGGGCAAAGACTGAGCAAGCCTGGGAAGCTAAGGAAACATTCCCTCCGCCCAACATCAGGTGTCTTCCTTGAGACTAGGAGCTGATTTTTTCAGGGTAGCCAGAAGAAAGTGGGAATTCAGAGCCTTTTCCTTCCCATTGCTTGTGTAAAGGAAGCTATGCTCCCCTCAAAGAGCTAAGTTGGCTGAAAATTCATCCCAGCAACTCAAAGAAGCAAAAGGAAAAGTGAAATACTTCAAAATGTAAGAGGAATCCTTCCCTGCCATGGACAACAGGACATAGATACCTGCCTAGGAGGGAGTGAGCTGGCCCAGATGTTCAGTGCTTCCATGGAGAGGACCTGGTGCAGCTGCTGGCTTGTGGAGTTGAGGTGCTCATTGACCATCTCTGGTTAGGAGCAAACTCTGGTTACAAGGGAAGAGTGAACATGGGGAACAGGGACACTTTACACACCCACTGGCCTGAGGCAGGGATACAGGTTAGACATGGAAGACTCCTGTTGATTGGTTCTTGGCCTGTGCTACAGAGCAAACCAGAGAGGATGCTAACACTGTCTCTTCTGGCCTCACGCGTGTGTTTAGCACTTCTGACTTTGGTCATGGCAGTGCAGTGCAAACATGAATCACTCCACAGCAGCTGAAGGAGGTTTTTCCTCCTTAAGACACAGAGGTGCCAAGGGCTTCCCCGGCACAGGGCAGAGGAAAGCACAGACTCTCTGGGCTCCTGGAAAAGACTGACAGGGAGAATGAAGATAGGAAAACAAACATGCATCGAACCTCAGGGAAACATTGAACAAATACTCTAAGAGCCTGGCACTATTATTCATTATGATTCTACTATTATATAATGGCATGAGGTTAAAATAACATACTCAACTAAAGAAAAAAAAAAAGACCTAAAAGATACCAAGCAAAACACATTTGGAGGAAAAACATCTTTGGCTCTGAATCCTTCAGAGCGGCCTTCACGGGGGAGCCCTCCTCAGCTGCATCTCCCCAGTGGTTTGTGTGTGGCTCTGCTGGGGCTTTAATGCACATGAAGCCAGATGCTCCGGAGGAGTCTGAACCCATGCAATTCTTCTGGGGGTAGGCAAGGAGGTGGGCAGCTGGGCTTGGGGAAGAGGGGCAGGCCAAGTATGGTCCCAGTCATGGAGGAAGGAGGAGTTCTTGTAAGCGATAATTTTTGTTGGCAGCTGGAGCTGCGGTGGTCAGTCATGCAGCTTGTTSTGTTTTGTCAGGGATCGGAGAAGTGGACCATTAAGGAAAGATCTGTTACAAAGGCTGCTCTTTTTCCTGGGGTACTCAAGTGTTGTGAGCCAAAGACCCGCTACCACATGGAGTAGTAGAGCTGGAAGAGTCACAGCCTCCTGGTGAGGATTTATGAGATATCTGAGGGATTAATAGAATCTCACCCTTAGCACTGCGAGGTGTGGACCATGTAGTTTTTGCCATAAATCCGTGCTGTCTTCCCAACCCCGGTACAGCTGGATCCAGGCGCTGTTATGTGAGAGCCATGTGCAGGGCCAGTACATTTTCAGTAAGAGGTAGATGGGAAAACAGGGGAACAAATGTGCTGTGCACGATTACAATTGGTGGGGATGACTTGTTTGGGGACTATGATCATGTTCAATCAGAGGCAGGAGAGAGTGGCAGGCTAGGTTGCGTTCCCAACAGTGGGGAAGGCTCTGCTGTGCCCCAGTGCTGGAGAGATGCTGGAGGAGGTATTCCCAGGGACACATTCCAATCCCCTGGGTCATGGCAGCTTGCTTGGATGTTGTTTTGATAAAGCTCCCAAATGGATCTCTGACAAAGTGCAGCCTTAAAAACAGCAAGTGAAATCCTCACTTCATTGAAGCCAATGGGATTTTTGCCTTGGACTCCAGTGGGGCAAGGATTTCTCCTAGCCTCTCCCCATGCACCCCTGACTGTAACATCAGTAAGCACAGAGTGATGCCAGCCCTTGGGGACCATGGTAAGGCAGGGCATATTCTGCTCCATAGAGAAGAGATTGAATGGGAGAAAGTGCATGCAGCCATTCCCCAAATACTCCCTCTTGAGACTAGGTAGGTTGCAAAGACATGAGCTGGAGAGCTAGATGTCAGGGTGTGTTTGCTAGTGCGGAATGGCTGATTAATGGAAAAGTTCCTAACGGTATTGGAGAAGCTAGCCCAAAAGGACATGTGGGGTGCAGCCAGGCTGGATGGAGAAACACTGCCTCCCGGATTGAAAGGGGAGATTGGTTTAATTCCCTTAGGGTTGCTTTAATTCCCTTTGGTGCTTATTCCTTCAGGCATCTTCATCTGCTCTTTGTTCAGGGGATTTTGTGAGGATCAGAGCAGCGTTTGATGGCTGTGGTGCACCTGTAATGTTTCTTGCTTCACTTCCCTCAACAGACAACCCCAGCACTGTCCTGTTGCCCACCCCACCACGAAACTCTCAGCTCAGAGAATGGGGTGGGCAGGAGCATTCCCTCATTGACCTCACCTCAGTCCAGAAAAAAATAACTCTCCGCCACAGGACCTGAGCACTATATCCCAGCTGTCTACCATGGGCCAGATCTCCATGTTCCACAGAGAAAGGGTTTCTCCAAGCTTTTTCCCCTCATCACACTGTGATCTCTACTGACACACAGGGCATTTCTCTTCTCAAGGCTGTTCCCTCTTGTATGCTGAAACTGTTGCAACTATTTCCTTCCCTGCTCTGCTGCTCCTGCTAGGCACTGGGCATTTGTCAAGCCTGATTCTCCCATCTGCTCACTTTGCATCTATTCCATGGGTCAAGGCTMATGCACCTGTAGGAACAGCACTGACTTCAGTGCTGACTTCACAGCTCTCTGCTTGGAGTGTGGTGTCATCTGCAGAGTTGAAATGCTCTCCCTGTCCTCTTTCTCCTTTTCCCCAAGCTAGGCAATACTTTTTTTTCCTTCATTCTTGGATGGAAAGTCTTCTCCTGATGTATAAGATGAGTTGTCACTTCCACAAACTCTTCTTTCTTTAGCAGGAAATATCTCCCTGTCTCAAACTCTCCTTAGCTGTATGATCATTTATCTTTGGGTTTCCACTGGTTTCATGTTTCCTGTTTTCTTCTTCCAGATTGTGATCCCTAACTGTAGATATTTTACAGCTCTGCTTTGCTTTCCACATATCGCTGCAGAGATAATCTCTGAACACAGTTTTTTGTTTTTTGTTTTTTTTCCCCTTGGTAGTTATTGGAAAAAAAGTAACTGAGCTATCAAAACATCAGCGTATCTTTGAAACCAAAAAAGCTCCTTTCTGACCATGCACACCCCTGGCCCCCAGCATGTTGCCCAATAACTAGGAKCTCTGTATTTCCTGAGGATTTGCTTTCTGTATGCTTCTCCTTTAAATTCCCAGGAGCCTGCTGGCAGCGCAGGCAGAGCTGATGCTGTCTTACCAACCAAGAATGCCTTGTACTTGGGTTTGTTGATTCCCTTAATCTAAACTAAGTCATTCACTCAGAAAGTTCAGGGATCTGGAAAGGTAAAGTGTTGGGTCCCATCCCAGGTGAATGCTCCTATTCCCTGTCAGTTTCCAGAAGTGTAACGTCTTTCTGGCTCTCTGCGTTTGCAGCGACACCAGAGTCAACTGTTATAAACCTGCCATGAGTGCTGAGAGCACTCATGGGAAAAAAGAGCTCTTTATTGTCTGTCTACTCGCCTGCCTTTAGTACTGCTTCCCATCACTGTACTTATCTTAGTACTTCCATGTAAGATGTAGAGCAACAGCAAAACCATGTGCGCCCAGAAATATTCTTAACACAACTGAACACGACTCTTGTGATCTAGCCCCATAACTTGGCCCATCTCAGCCCTCAAAGTGCCTTCCCAGGGGGCAGAGATCAATAACTTATTTCCTCTTATCTCTGCTTTCTCAGCAACAAATTGATGTCAAGTTTTCTGGACTGCCTTTTCGAATGGGAAGAGTTTAGACATAGAGAGCTATATCCAAAGTAGTCTAAATGACAAGCCATGAGGAAACCAATACATTTGGTGACATTKTTCTAGAAGCTGAACTGAGTTGCTGTGATACTGAGGTCTTTGCATGCTCTATTATTCACTTTTTTCCATCTACTACTGTAGAGATCATTTTCGAGTGGGAGGTTTCGTTGGATTTTCTTTTCTTTTTTTTCCTTGGTGTCAGAAAACTAGTGTCAGATTATCTTTCAAAAGGAACAAAAGCAGTGGCTCTTTGACTGAGATGCTCTTGCTCAAGACTTGACTCCTGGTAATTTTTTCCTCTCCACAGTCTTATATGGAGTGCCAGAATCCTGGTGTTGAGAGCCAGCTCAGTTTTCCCTACAGGAACAGACAGGAGGTGCTGGATTTACATTCTTAGAAGGCTGGGGACCTTCACGTGTGATTGCAGGGCTGCTGAGGGCACCTTTCTGAGAACAGGCTAAGGTGTTTGGCATACTTGATCACTCTTGTCAGTGRCTTTTGTGGATGCCCTGGGCTGGAGTCCTTGCTCCGATTGACACAAGATGCATCACCCTCTTCAGAAGTGTGAGAAGTCCCAAAACCCTGAGGGATGCACTGATAACCAGAAACCTCTCTCTAGTTTCAAAGTCATTTCACAGTCTGTTTTCAGCTCACACTCTTGTGCCAGCCCTGTTCTTTGTATTAAGTAGTTCCCTCTCACTGTGTAGTCTTGTATTAACACTTCTCCCTTTGGGACTCAAAGTCTTGATTTGGGAAGAGTTTTTTAGAAGTTTGGGAGATTAGGGATGGCACTTAGTGGAGTTTGGGAGTAGAAGGATATTTGAGTTGTTAGCATTAGTTATAATGAAAATGATTTTCAGAACACAGTTCAGCCTTAATTACAGGCGAAACTACCAGCTTCTTCCATGCCAGTCATGCAAAACTGCCTGTCCCTGCACGGACACATGTGGGAACCATGCGCCTGTACCCATATATGTGTGGGATGTGTGTAGGACCACCAAGACACTCATCCACGCTTTTATTGTGAACACTTTTCATGCCTAGTAGTCCTTTCATGCCTTGCATCCCTCTTTGCTGTAAWCAGAGTTATTTCCCTGGCTGATTATAAGGGCCCACCTTCCCAGACCAGGTTTGCTAGTAAGCCCCTGCAGCACCTGCCTGGTGGGCCTAAGGTCACCTCCCTTCCACACTCAGCCCCATGGCTGGCCAGTGACACACTCTCATTTCCTGCTGAGCAGCCCTAGGGATTGTGTGGTCATTTTTCAAGGGGTTCAAGGTGAGGGAGAGCTGCAAGCCTGGCCTTCATGGTGCATTTGACACTTTCCCTCTTTCAGGCTCAGGCTTAGCCCTGATCAGGCCTCTGACAACACAGCCAAATGCTGTCCTGAAATCTCGCTTTTGCTATACTGGCACTTTAACAGGAATCTTAATGGTAGTGGATGCTGGGACAGCAGTCATCTGGAGGGCAGGGGCAGGGGAATCCTGGGCACTAAGCAGATATAATCACCTTCAGAGATGGCTCTGTTACGTAGGACTACCAGAATGTTAGGTGAGTTGTACAGGATTATGCCAGCGGTCCCTCCAGCCTGGTGCTTTGCGTCTGACAGTGGCAGTAGGAGATGCTGTTTAGAGAGAGCATGTAAGCCCAGCCCCTTTCTGCAGTTGACTCTTCTCAAACAGCCCTGGCATACAAAACTTGTATTCAGGATGTTAGAGGGTGTGACCCTGCTTATTCCCTTGAGTACCACTTTATAGACCATGAATCTGTCTAATTTCTTTTTGAATCACTGATACCATCTGCCTTTGCAGCCTTTCATGGCAGCAGGGTACTTAGATAATCATTACTCACTGTATAAAGAAGTTCTTTCTTTCATCTGTTTTGCATTGGTCTAGTAGTTTCATCTCGTGCCCTGCTTCTAGTACTGCAGGCTTTGGTGATAGGCTTCATTCTGCTTATCCACCACCTTCATGAGCCTGTAAACCATGATCTCACCCACCTCAACCTTCTCCTCTCCAGAGTCCCAGCCTGGGAAGTCTCTCCTTGCAAGTATCTCCTCATAATGCAGCTGGTTCATCCCCTCTTTACTTCCACTGCCATTCTCCAGACTTTCTCTAACTCCACTAGATCCTTCTTGAGACGTGGAGATGTTATTTTATATAGCAGCAAAATGTCACCTTCTGTCTTATTTTCAGTGCTGTCTAAGCCATGTTTAAGTCATGCTCAGGCCAAGGCATGTGCTGTGGAGGTCCCTGAAGCATGCCAGGCTGTGACACTCGACTACACGTGCAGGACCTGGGGTGGGATATCTCCTCTGAGCTCTGAATGCTTTCCACACCAGCCCCAAAGCTAACAGACCAGCTGCCCTGACATGCCACCAAGCTGCTCCTATTCTGTGCGGCCTAAGTGGCAGGTAGCTCTTGCAAGCAGTGGCTGACAAAGCTGGATCCCAGTGGTCATGTAGCCCTGGCTTTCTCCCAGCACCTGCTGGAACTGTGCTAGATGCTGCAATAATCTGTGTTTATTAGCTTTCCTGCTGCATGGAGGCAGCAGGAAAGATAGGCCTGCCAGGTGGATCTCTGTGCATAGTGACACAGTTGTTTTGTTGTGGACTATCCTATTCTAGCAAGGACTGCGAGATACACTCAGAGTAGTCAGCCCTAGGTCCCCCTCCGCCTGTACCTCCCTGGTTTGCTGGGCAGGGGCAGAGCGTGGGGTGAGTATGTTAGAGCTGGCTTGTAGGCTGCCCTGGGAGCGTAGCCCCTCGCTGGGGCACACACGCAGCAGGTCTGGCAGAGGGCACGCTGCATGTGAACACAGCGCATGCTTCTTCCCAGAGCAGAGCCCCAAATTCTTGGCAGGGCTGGCTTACACCTCCTACATGATTATAGCCTGCACTGCAAAACCGGAGCTGAAATTTCCACACATGGTACTTGTCGACTCGTTCTCTAACGGCTTTGAGGAGCCGTTTCTGCCGCTTGTCACGTAACTGTTTGCCTGGAGGAATGTGCTGGTGTTTCTTTCGGGGGATTACTTGGTCTTTCCTGTCTGTTTTTCCTTGGAAAAGCCCTTTCTGTCTGCAGGACCCAGGCAGGATCTCTGGGCTGTGTAAAGCTTTGCACCACACCGCATACATAGGGCTCTTGCCGTCTGCCAATATATCTGTGTCAGCAGAGACCAGCACATGGGGCTGAACAGCTCTGCTCTGGATATGAGTAACCAGCACAGTGTCATGGGCAAAGCCACCTGCTAATCACGCTGAAGCTGCCTGCTCTATGTCACCCACATAAGGAGGGCAGCTCAGCYAGATTTACCACCCCCCTCTTGGACTGTAGCAGAGCAGCATGTGGCATTCAGCACTGGTGCAAGCACCTGGAAAAGCATACATGGGTTGTTACTCATGGTCTGAGATCCTCGCAGGGTCTGTGAGATGGGGCACTCGGCCTCTGCAGGGCCATACAGGCAGAAAGCCCACCTGGACTGCTCTGTCTATGCCCTCCTGAGGGACGAAGCCTGACCTCAGCTCTTGTTTGTAGCAAGGAGGAATCCTTCCTTCTGACAGAAAGCAAGTGGTTGAACTGGACACCCTCCATTGTAGGAAGTCCTTGCACTGTTGTATATTGAGATCCCCGGTGACTCAGAACCTGTACCTGATACACAGCAGAGGGATAACCTGGAAATTCAGAGCTTGACCATCACATGGCAGCTTTAGGCCTAATGTTCAAACTCGTCTTCTAGAAATTTTCTTTTCTGATATGAATAATTGGAAGCACATGACCCACCTCCTCTGCTGGAATTGCTAGATGTTTTACACGGCCTGTGTGATCAGACTGTCATTTCAGTGGGGGTACCGCTAGGCTCAGCTGTGCTTTACTGCTGTATTTAATTTGTCCTGGGAGAACTGATGTAGGTGCAGGTGGCAGTGGCATCAGGAGAGGCAATAAGGCTGCCCTCAGAGCAAGGTAGAGCAGTATGGCAATGAGCAGTCAGAAGTGAAACTGCTCCATGTTCCTCGGGGTAGTGTAGGCTGAGCCTCTGCTTGTGCCCTCTGCAAACGGTGGGTTTCAAGACTGGTGGCATTTCAGAGAGCAGCAGAGTCATGGGTTACAAAACCACCAGGGCTACCTGCTACTATCCAGCCACAGGTTGGAGACCCTCACCGAGGTATCCTGATGGAGATGCCTGCAAGTGTATTGAGGTGTGACAGACCTTGTAGCAAGACCTGCAGGGTCATGAGGTGTGGCTATGCTGCCTGGCTCTGTACACTGCCCTGCACAGTACAGCTTAGCTGGGGTGTTTCCTCTCACCTGCCTGGATGCTGCAACTGCTCTCGTAGAATTGTACATTTAAGGCCTTCAGATGAAGCCAGACTACCTCCTATTATCTCATGGGCATTTATATCATACTCAGCCTCCTATGAGCTGAGTGCTGAAAGACCCTTCTAGTCATTCTTTCAAAGGATCCCACAGGACACACTTTGTTTTAAAAGATAGTTGTAAATCAGGGTCAAGAAATATCTTGTGCCTTCAGTTTGCCTTTACGAGTGCAAAGATGAAGTCGTTAGTTTAACTGGTACCTCTTCTAGATCACAGTAGGTTTCAGCAGAGCGGTAACTCTATTTTTGCAACTTCAGAGATGAAGAGGAAATGCTTTAACTGTGACACTATTTTGCAGAAGATTGAATCATAACTTTCCTTGGGGAAACTGCCACCCCCGAGTCCATTTTGGACTGTCCACTGGCTCTTTAGGAGCCTGTGCTCTCCCTGATCCTCCAGTCAATACATGAAATGCTCCTGCAGTGATTTGAAGATGTTGCTCAGATTGGCCTGTGGGCAAGACAGAGACCAGTCTCACCACTTTGCTTTTTTCAGGCATAGGCCCACTGCAGCTGATGTGCCCTTGTGTTGTATACATCTGGGTGTGCAGGAGGCATGGGAGGGTGCAAGTTTGTGTGCTGCATGCACACTTTTGGAATGAATGAGAGCATGCACAGGGAACAGGGTCTGCCTGAGACACTGCAGGGTTCTCCTGCAACCCAGAAGGATTAAGAGACACAAGAATTTTCTAAAACAGTATTTCCTATCATTGATTTCCTTGAGTCTCAGAGGACAGCTCTTCCCAGAAACAATCCATTCATCTAATCTATTGCCACACAAGACACTTTCGAAGGACAGCTGCTATCACTCCACCTATCCAAGCTGCTCACTACCAGCACACTCGTAAGTGGATCTGATTTCTCATAGCAGTGTAGAGCTCCTCTTGCTGAAAAACCTCTACATGTGGCTGTGGTCAGACAGAGTGCAGAACAGCACAGCCCTGGCAGGAGTGAAGACTTTCACTGAAGAGGTTAAAGAGTTACCTTGAGCTGGGATCTGTATTTTGTTAAATTATTTGAAAGAATAGCATTTCTGCTGTTTCCTTCTCCAACATGTAAAAGAAAAATGACTGTATTATGGTTGTGTCTAGCGTAGTCTTTGGCACAAGGCCAGCGGGATTTACAATGGCAGGGTGAAAAGTCTAGAGGGAATGCAGTTCATTTTACTGTGGACAGTACTTACAGGGTCTGCAAGGACCAATCTCATAGCAGAGAAGGGGCCCATTGAGCTCCAGAAGGGAAACCTGCCAGCAGAAAGCTGCTGGAGAAGCCATTTGTTCTGTCCATGAAACATGAGGTCAGCAGGACCCACCGCCTCCTGCCAGGAGTGATAAGAAAGGAAAGGCAACAGAGTAAGATGGGCTTTGTCTATTCTGGATAAAAGATCAATTTTATAATGACTTTTTAGCATACAGATTTTTCATGATCCACTTTTCTGGCTGGAAAAATAATCCTCTGATTAAGAAATGTTTTCAGAAAGAGGCACCTGGCCTCACTGGCTGGAGGGAAAGAAGCAGCTGAATACTGATTTCTAATACTCCATATTTAATTCACACACACTCCAGAATTAGATTTTACTATAAAAGCAAGTGAGGCTGTTGGGAGTGGTCAGGTCTCTGTTCTGCTCTGGTTCTCATCACTGCAGGTTCTGAGAATTTTCCTTCTCTGCTTGAATGTTTTGACTAGACTCTCTCTGCTCTTGTTTGTTCTCCTCTCCACTGGTGAAGAGTCTTGTCCTGGGCAGAGTCTCATTTTGGAGCATGGAAGGAGGTTATGGCACTCTAAGGACTTGCTTTTTTAGTTGTGTGCAGGACATTGCCTAACACTAGAGAAACAGGTAGGAAGGTGGGGGATCATCCAATGACTCATTTTGCAGACTCTGTGCTCTATGGAGATAAGACATATTGCTACCATACAAAAGGGATGCACGTATCTGGAGGATGCACTGTCGTGTGCCATCCAGAGCTATAGGCAGTTCTTCAGCTTTGCTGCACCAAGGTGTAAACACGGATGGAGATGGCTGAAAGCTTGAACTTGATTGGCAAGGTTATGATGGGTAATGAGTGGAGGATGGGGCTGATGTCCCTGCAGGACCTTATATTGCTCAAGAGTCATGCAGCATCTTTCAGCACAGATCAGTGATTCCCACGTGCTGAAGGCTGTGTGGCCAGGTACATTGCATGGCTGGAATCGAGCAAGAGACAGGGAGATGCTGCTGTGTGTGGATACTGCTGTTAAAGCTCAGCAAGGAATTCAGCAGCACTTCTAAATCACAATACAGTATGTGAACCTTCACCAAAGGCTCCTTAGCCCTGCCTGTAAACCTCTTTTCCTCCATCTTTCTTGGGATGTGCTAAACTTGCTCTTCACCCCAGCACTGTGATGGGTGTGTTTATCTGTGCAGAATCTGCCACTGGAGAGACAGTCTTCAGAGACAGTAGGCCATAATCTAGAGGTGGAACAGATTCTCTTTGTTACTTCATTGGATCCATCCTCCCAGAAAAGACCGAAACTTCCTTGGCATGTTACTCTGGATTCTGGCTCTGAGATGAGGCAGCCATCTCAAAGGCTCAGCAGAGCTGTTATTAAGTGGCCAGGCAGAAGTGCCATACAGGTGACTGTGGCCCTGCCCTGATTCAGGCCCTGGCCTTAATCCAGATTGCGATCTAGTGTCTCAGCTCCTATTAGATCAATTTGCAAGCAGCTTTGGCTGATGTCTTTGCTTTGATCAGGTCTGGCAATGGGTGGAGCTGGGGGGAACCACTGTGTCCAGGTGGGTTTCAGACTGTGGTGGGGACAGGCAAATGCCTTCTTTGAGGAAAGCACTGGATTTTGGATTAAGACTGTCTTGGAGTGTTCATAGCCCTAGTTGAACAGCCAGTGATCATAGGTCAGACACTGCAGACATCGGTACGGTTGTTCTCAAGCTAAGAAAGCAGTAGGTCAAACTTCACTGGCATGGCTCAGTGCAGCAAGGTGTCCCATACTCTTGGTGAGCAGTAATGCTGGACCTGTTGAGGTGAGTAGGATCCTGCCTTGGGCTGACTGCATCAACTTTTGGACAAAGTGAGATATGGCTGCCCATATCTCCAGCAAAACTGGCTAATCCATCCCTGATCCTCTCTGAGGCCTTTGACATGGCATTATAGCTAGTTCTGGGAAATCAAGTGCAGACCATCTTATGGCACCCAATGATCAAACCCTATTTTTCTCAGTGAGCACAAAGGATGCTCTGATGCCCCACATCAAAGCAAGTGGGGCAGGGAAGGTGGGTGATAATGCAAAGTGCTGCACAGACAGGGGAGAAAGAGAGAAAGCATCGTTCATGCAATGGAAAGCCACAGCCAGCCAGTCTCTCCTATCCTTGCTCAGGATCCAAAGTGAGTTTGCTGCATCCAGCATCCATCCCATAGTACAATCCATTTTCATGCTGGCAGTGGACCCCTCATCCTTTGCTGGGCTATTGGTTTGGGTTCAGGACTCCAAACCATACTGGGATACTGAACACTGATCTTGTCTTGACATTACAACAAACTCTCCATGCTCTCTGGTTGCCAAGGGTTCTTGTTCATTTGCAGTATTAAGATCAAAAGTCATCCATTTACCAAGTAACAATGAGTAGTCATTGAGGTTCCTGCAGAAGAAAGTGGGGGTCTGGAAGTCAGACTGTAGGGGCTGAAGAAGGGGAAATGTGCACAGAGCCCCAAATGGAGAGTGGGAGTAGCAGTGACAGCCCTCCAGACGTGTACTGTTGATCCTCCAGTGTTTAAACACAAGGGCAGTGGCACCACAGTTCACTGCTCTTGCAGGAGGGATGACATACTTTCATGCTGTTAGGTGTCAAGCCAGCCTCACCAGCAAAGAGAGAATACACCTTGGAAAAGCTTCCTCACATGGGATGGGTCATGCATCTATCCAGCAGTCCTGCTGCAGCTGAGGACTCCAGGGTCCAAGCTGGGTAGCACCACGTGCTGAGTTGGGTGGGTGCAGTGGTTGCGACTGCTCTATGATCAAGTATGGGATCTCTGCCCTATGATCCATGCTAGAGATCCTTGGGATACATACAGGCAGAAGAACGTGAGAGATCAGTAGGACTGCAGGGAGAAAAGTGTTGTCCAGGTAAAGTCCTTGGGCCATCTTCCATTTCCATCTCTTGCTGTTACCTGTCAGAGCTCTCTGTCACATCTCATAAGACTTGCAGTGGAGTGCTAGGACAGTCCTTGGAGTGTTTCTCTTTTGTCACTCACCTGATGCCTTGTGGTGGAAACAGAGCTTGAGAAAACTTGAAAGGTCTGTGAAACTTTTGGCCAAAGTCTTTCCCTGTGGCAGGGTATGACCTCCAGCTGGACACGTGGGTGACTGGGAGAAACTGGCCATGTGTCCTGGCCACCAGGTTTCACATCTTGGAGGAGCACTAGCCTCACCTCATAACCTGAGGCAGGTGTCTGTTCAGGAGGCACTGAGGGCTCTCTTCCTCAAAACAGGCTGTTGTAGAACCAACCATGACAGTGGCAGCAGACCCTTGGTTTCTTGTGAAAAGAATGGCTTAACATGCTGTGATGAGCATGGGCTGGCTCTGGTTTACACAGCCATATCCTGAAAAAAGTTTTTAACAGTAGACAGGTGTCTTTTAAATTTTGTTTTACTGGTTAGGAATAAAATATTTTTTTTAAAGACTGAAAGAGAAAATTATGCTATGTGTTTACTTTGGAAAATCTGTAGTAAAAATGATTCCCCGTAGACTGAGTAACACCGGAGACGTAATGTCTTCCTGCAGGGTGGGCATGGCAGGGATTGCTGGAACACAGTTCCAGTCACTCATTCTTGGTGGCCCTGCAGACTGTACCACACTTTTCCAAAGACAAAACAGTCAGACCAAGCCGGCAGTTTCTGTTCTGCATTCATCTGCATCTGGGCCCTTCGATGCTAAAACACAACTGACAGCACATTCAGTGAAGTGAAGAACACAGAAAACTGGAGCATGTAGCAAGTATCTGGGAGTCCTCATCCAGAAAATAGCTTTTGATTCAGCAAATGCAGGAGCTGAAATTCACTCCACTTCATAGCTTGGTGCTTGCTGCTCTCCATTGTAGGCCAATGGCTTAAGAGTTGTTCTAAACCCACCAGCCAGCAACTGGCTTGCAGATAGGCTCTTCCAACCTGAAAAAAAAACAGGCTTTGTGTCAAGTCTTGGCAAACAAGCTGAAATTGTTTCATTTTCCTTGCATCATCTTGGATCCAGATTACATCCTGGCTGGTGTGTGTGAACCTCACACCTACTGTAGAAATTGAACATTTCTGATACCAGCTCTCCAGGACAACCTGCTGCTAGAGCCAAGTGAACCTCAGAGCCCAAATGAGCTGGAAAGGATGTTTCTCTGCTGGTCATCATGGCCCCACGGACTTTTGGACAGGGCTGGTGAACTTTGCTGGTCAATGGAGTCAGGGGCACAGGTCCCAGGGCTGCTGAATGGAGATGTCCCCTGGCCTGGCAGATCTTGTCATTTGTGCATGTGTACCACTGTCCTGCCTCTCACCTGGGGAAGACAGGCTCTTCCATCATCCTGGGACTTTCCTTCATTGATGGTCCCCATGACTGCATGCAGGTGGAGGGAATGGGTCACAGCCAGCTCTCCTAGGGCTTAGCAGAGAGAAAGAGGAGCAGACCTCAGGGCTCAGCTGTGTTGGTGAGTGTCTGCCTGAGCATGCAGCTGCCTAAATCCCAGAGATTACTCACAGCAACCTCAGCACAAGAGTTACTGCTCAAGGAAAAACTTCAATGTCAAGAGCATGAGTAATAACCAAGCTGGCACTTAATGGTTCAAACAGAAGATAAGAGCTAAGGCTGGATTCTTAGAGGGCTCATTTTATCTCTTTTATATATGTCACAACTGAAGAAATGAAGAATATAAAAGTTATTTATTAGCGTTTTGTTCCTGCAGTACTTTAATCATGTAGAGTGTGCACTGACCACACGATACCACGGAACTGGAGAAGGGATTAACAGATTAAGGGAATCCTCTGTCTCAGTAAAACCAGATTTGGGGGTGATCTTCATTCACCCTCTGACCCCTTCACAGCTCTTTCCTGCTGGCTTGTGAAACTGCTGTGCTGCTCCAGTACAGCTCTGAGCCTTCACCCCCAGGGTGAAGAAGACATTGTGATCCTTTTTGATCCTCTGGGCAGGAGACTGGTGGCGGTCTGGCTGCTGGCACTTCCACTGACCCATGGTTCAGCTCCACTGGTTGTCTGAAAGGAGAACATCCCCAGGTTCTGCCAGGCTTCACTTTCCCCTCTCCCACAGGGACATGCCAGAGTGCTCTGGTGTTGTGCCCAAATAGGTATACAGTAAGCACCAGCTGCAGCAGTCTGGTATTAACAGTGGAGGCACAGAAAGGTGACAGAACCAGACTAAAGTCATAAAAATGAAATTCAGACAGGAAAATGTAAGATACCATCTGTGTGAAAGTACCCTATAGGAAACAAAGATAGGAAGAAAATAGGGAGAAAGTAGGAGGGAAGGGACAAGCTCAGATTCAGTAAGTACAAAATATGTCATCAATTTGCTTGATTCTGTGATACAGATCTTGACAATGCAGTATGTAATATCCTTTGCTGAAAAAATTATCTTTCCTACAGTAACTAACTTTGTCCTAGATGTGAACCAGGCAGTTCTGAAGTGAGCAGTCTGTGTAGCCGTTGAAAGTGATGGAGTTGAATAAATGAGAGTGGATGGAGAGAGCAGTTCTTTGGCCAGAGGCTCTGCAGCTCCCTGGTGCTGAAGGGTGGAAGGCACTGTGGCATCCAGAACACAGCATGAAAAGCTGAATTGTATTCAAACAAGTTTATATTGGTGCAGAAATGCAAACCATTTAGCTGTGATTTAAAACATTGCACGTCTAGCTGAACTAAACAGCAGTGAAAGGTGTGGTGTTCTCAGTCTACACAGACGATCAGGGTGTTTATGTGGTGCAGGCAGAGGGATTGCTCCAGGGGTTCAGGAGTAGAAAAGGTCAATAATTAATTATTGAACAGATGTGACAGTTTTGCCTGCATCTTCCTACAATTTGACTGTAAGCAGGTGGTGATTGTCTTGAATCTGTCTGTGATCTGCAATTAATCTCTGTCACTGAACAATTCTTGACCCTCAAAACATTTGCATGGTGTATATGTACCACAAATTCAAGCCTGTGCCCTTTGACGATACTCCAGGTAGGTCCATGCACTCAGGTCCTATCTCAGAGTCTGGTATCACGGACTGGAAGGGAAAAAGTGCATTTCTGGTCCCAGATGGGATGTATGCAAAATATCCTTGCAGTGTGAGTTTTGAATATTATAATTCAGTCCACCAGCTGCAGTGTGGGCTATTTAAATGTCTAACCTCGCAGATCACCTTTCTAATTCTTCTTGCTAGTGGTGTCCATGTGTCATTTGTGGCAGGCACAATAAAAGGTAAGGAGCACAGTAGGAGTGGATCCGTGTGAATATCTCAGTGGACATCAGGGGAGTACTTAGGAGAATCCTCATGTGCCAAGAAGAATCAAAGTATCATGATGCTCCTGGGCAAAGGCACATATATCTGTTAATCTGATTACCAGGACAAATGCCAACTGGAAGATGGAAGAGTCTTCCTGGAAAGAAGCATCATCACAGAATGGGCAAAGGGCTGGCAAATGCAATTCTGGATGCAGTACTGTCTTGACTGATCTGGGCAGACCAAATGCACTCTCAGTAACGATCTACAGAACTAGCATTTTGATTATTTTAACTCCTCTGATCAGACAAAATGTCCTGGATTTTGGCATCAGTGTCACCCTTTCCAAAATGGTATCTCTAATATAAACCAGATCTTAGCTCAGGGCAATTAATGCACAAATTTTAAATTTAAACTTAAAACATGGCTTGTTGTTAATGACAAGCAGGGTGAGTAACAATCTTTGTAGTTCAGGTCACTCAACATTTCCCATCTCAAGGGTCTGTCTTCATCTGTTTATAACCTTGCTGAATGCTCAGGACTAGGATTCTCCACTCCACATGTCTGCCCTGTGCTGGATTTGTTTGAAACATTGCACTGAAATCATTTCAGTTGCATCGGAGAATGAGGTTAGAGAAAAAGAGTTGATTTTGCCCATTTTCCCAAATTCTTATGACTTTTATTTTGGGAAGCTCTAGCACATGCAGGCTACAGAGCAGGACATGACACTTGGCAGAGATGGTGGTGTGTATGTCAAGATGTGCCTTTTGCTATCTTTGAGAAAAAATGTCCAAATTTGGACACATTATAAGCCTTTGAAAAGCCCCAGTTCGCACAGCCTCAATGGAAACTGGCTAGAGTTTAGCATCTAAAATCTTGCAAGAGTCTGTCTGCACTGGTCATGCTCCATCCCAGATCGGAGCGTTGTTCTCCATGATTACTGCTGAGGACAGGGCCTAAGAGAGCAGCAGGCTCTGGATGTCACCATCCTGAAAAGCAGCAGAGAACCTGGGGGCCAGAGGAATAAGCCAGGACAAGGATCCTGGGGGTGGAGACTGGCTCAGGGACCCATGTGGGAGCGACAGAGAAGGAGCACTGAGATCCAGGCAGGGAATGGGTAGGATAGGCACTGGGATGAGACATGAGTGGGTCTGGGAACAAGTGAAGCTAACACAGGGATAGAAAGGGGAGCCAGGTTGCATGAGGACAGATGGGACCTAAGAGCTGGAGGACCTGGAGGATAAGTGCACAGCAAAAGGGCTGGCCTGGGAGCTCAGGGCAAGAAGTTGGGCCAGAGAAAGGGCAGCAAGTTGGATGACAGAGTAAGCCGGAGACCAGGTACGAAATGAAGAAGAGAGACTGAGGTGCCTGAGAATTTGAGGGAGGAGATGCTTGATATTATAGATCACTTTGAAGCTTCCATTATGACCTAGATTTCCTTTTAATAGGCATTGTATGAAAGGAAATGGGAGACACCTTCTTCCCAAGGGCTGGCAACCTGAACAGGGCACACAGAGAGGTTAAATAACATATCCAGAAGCATGCAGCAGGCCAGTAATGGACTTAAGGTCTCCTGACTTCCAGGTTCATTACTTCAATGACTTGTCTATAGCAGATTCCCTCCTTCAAGCCCAGAGATCAACACGCCTGGGGAAGTGATGAACTAGAAGGGGTGGTTTCCAGCCAGATCATCTCTGGGCTGTTGAGGCTATAAGACCTCTCCTCAGTCCTTGGGAGTGATGCTCTGCTGCCAGCCCTGGGGAGGGAGAGTGACTGGATTGATCTACAAGATGTGAATCCACTTAAAGAGAGATAAAGTAATCACTGGGCCTTTGCACTGACTCTCTTGGGATCAGTTTACTTGCCTCCCAAAGCAGCAGGAAAGAATCACTATCTCAGGGTTATCAAATCTGTTATGGTGTTTAATGCAGCTTGGAAAGAATAGAAAAACACATAATATTCATAGTCATATGAATGTGACTTCCACAGACCTGATGTCCTGATTGTAAGGCTTCTTCCATTTCAAGAGCCTTGGATAGTGAATGGTACCTCTGGGAGCAGGAAAGTCTTCCCAGGAAAGTTACTAACCCTCAGCAGAGTAGTTTGATCAAAGAGTAGAATAAAAGCTAAAATGTGGAACCCTTTCCTCTTTAGTGAAAAATTTTAAGTGGCATTTGTTTGTACTAGGAAAAGATCAGATGTGACAGGAGTACAATCTCCACTAATTATCCTAGAGACACCCAGGGCCCTCTGCACTCACTGGTGCTGAGTGATGGAGCCTGTGATGAAGCAGAGGGATGGTATTGCTACCTGGTCTGCACAGAGCCTCTCTGATGGCATCACCAAAAGCACCAGGACAAGACAAAAAGAAAGCCAGGGCTAGACACCATGCGAAGGAGCAGATCATATGGAAGCAATTGGTCTGCCTTGCTCATTTCTGCATGCTCAGCTCTCACAGATCCCCACACACTGGGGCAGGGCTGGGACTACCAGGACCAGGAGTTCTGGCACTGCAGGAGATTAAGGCTTGGATGAGGGAGGCCTCAGAGGGTGTTCAGCCTGCCTAGTGCGAGGCAAGTAACTGGTGGCTAAGGCAGGAGCTTGTCCAAGCAGTGCAGGCTGAAGAGCTCTGCTCAGTTTGGACTAAGCTTTAGATCTAAAGCTAGGCTATGTGAATAACCCCATCAGTGACTAGGGCCCTGTCTGTGGTCTGCATTGACGTTATCATACTGTGTTCAGACATACTGTGGCAGAAGCACTGCTCTCCCAAGGCAGGGTGCCTACCATGACATTCCCACCTATGCTCAGGATGTCCAGCTCTGCCAGTGCCTCTGTTTCGGCTGCTAGCCATGCAGATAGCAGCTAGCATGCAGAAAGTTATCCCAAAGACACTTGCTGCTAGAAGGCCTGTCACAAAGCCAGATCACCCATCTCACCAGCAGTCATACTCCCACAGGACTGCTCCCCTGCATTCAGGTGATGGATGCACTTTCCCATCCAGAAAGAGGTAGTTGCTGACTCTGGCTTGGCTGTTGCCTCCTCTCCCTTCCCTTTGCCCCGTCTCAGTCCAGCAGCTGTCTGCTCAACACCTTTCCTTGGGTCCCTTCCCTAAATGACCCCACCTGCCCCCACAGCACAGGACAGCTCTGCACTCATACCCACATGGGTCCCCCTCAGAACCCCACCAACTCACCCAGACCAGTCATTTTTGTCAGCTAATGGGTTGACATAGTCTTGTTTTACTGCAGGCTCCTTTGGAGTAAGCTGAGTCCCATCACACGGCACTGCTTTGCACCATACCTACTCAGCATCTTCCTGTGCAGAGTCCACTCAGCCCAGGTTGCTCCTGTGGGTGGAGAACCCAACTGGGTAGAAACACCCTGCTCCATCCCACCTTTGATAACTTGGGCAACTCAGAGGTGCGCTTGCTCTCAGGTGGCCAGAGTATCCCTCAGGAGGGTCTGTCTCTTGCCATTCGTCAGAAAGAGTGCACAAGGTGGCAGCATTCCAGACTTAAGACACTAATTGGCATGCCCAATTAAGTGGGGTAAATCTGGGCCTAAATAGGTAAAAATTTGCAGTATACAAAAGAGCAACACCAACTATCTTGCCAGCTTCACCACAACAGGCATCTAATCCCACATTTAAGCATTAGTAGTGATTATCACAAGCAGGTGATTAGACATAGAGGTATTGAAACAGTTTTTGTCCCATCCTGTCCTCCAGGGAACCCTATTCCCTGAATGTCCATACCAGTGATAGTGGGTTTCCAACATTGTTACCTGGAGAAAAATAATTGAGGGTGCTTTGTACCTTTCCTTGTAGATGGGAACCCTGAGGTGATCCAGGGTGATGGTCCAACACACAGGCATGGTCTTTACTTTCCAAGCAGAGGAGAGCCCACAGTTGGGTCAATAACATAGGTTTTATCTATAGTTTTATCAAATAGACATTTATTAGACCGATAACTAACATAGTACTGAAGATGATAGTGGATGGAGTGTAGTCAGTGCTGGGGATGACATCTGGTCTATTTAGTCTAGCTCCCATGCTGTGTCCATGTCTGAYACTCTAGCTCTGTGTTGAAGTCACACTGCACTACTGATCAGTTCTCTTACTGAAAATATTTCCTGATGAGTCTTTTGGATGTAGCTGGTGCACAGGATGAAGCCAGAGCTTTGGCTGCTCTTACTAGCGCTTGGATAACTGCAGAATTGTCCCTAGCATTAGGAAGGTGTATTAGCAGACTTAAGGGCAGTTTGCTCTCCCCACTGACTGATGTGGTCTTCCCTGTGCCATACAAGGTGCAAGTGGCCCTGACAGCTGGAAATTCAAAGTAAAAACAACTGCTAGCCAGCAGTGTCTGGGACTTTCAGACTGTGTGTTTCGCCAGCAGTCCAGGATGTAGCAGGAAGAAGAAGGTCAAAAGGCCACAGACAAGTACTGGGGCTCAGTTTCTGTGGACCCAGCAGCCAGACCCCTTGCATTTCTGAGCTTCCAGTGCCACGTGGAAGCAGGTTGCTCTGGAAGCCTGGGCCCTTCTTCCCTACTGCTCCCCCAAGACCTCACCCATCTTCCAAAGCAGTCCAGGCAGCAGCTGGAAGGAAATAAGGCCTACAATCTGTACATGCACAGAGGAGAGGAAACAGCCATCTGTGCACAAACAGGTTTCACTAGTGAGACTGCACTACCTCATCAGGATTGCTTTTCCTATCTCTGAGAAACAAAAAACCCACTTGCCCATGCTCTCTTCCCTAAAAAGCCGCCAGTCCTTTAGTAGCAGCACGACCAGTCTCTCTCCCACCATCACTGTCAGGAAGGCTTTGTGCAGTGGTATTAGTGATAGAAATCTCATTCACTGGAGACATTCAGGTCAAAGGGTTATTGCTTCTGAGACACTGCATCACTTGTGAAACAGTCAGGAACCCTGCCAAGTTGATGTTCTCTAAACACAAGCAGGCAGCAAGTGCCCTGTGCTAACAGCTCTGGGTCTCCACTCTGCCAGCAAAAGAGGGAATGCAAAAGACCAGCCGATAGCTGCTGAGGGAGGTGACCTCTAATGGCACATTGACCAGTAAAGCCAGAGAGAGGAGAGGGATCTCACTTTTTAACATCCACTCTATCCCAAATCCTTGAGTCTGGGGCAGTCTCAGTGTGGTTGATGGGTAAGTGCACCACAGGTTGCACTGTGCTCAGGTCAGGGAGTATATTCCCAACTCTTACCAGCCGATCATTAGCACAAGGATCTTTAGCACAAAGATCTTTAGACCTTTGGCAATTTCAGCTTGTAGTTCACCCAAATGTGGGTAGGTTTTTATGTGACCGTGAGTCTGTAGTCCCCAGTTTCAGCGTCTCTCTTTATCTGGTGACTTTGAATCCAAGCAAGTCCCAGATGCTTTAGGTCTCATTATACCTGAGGGATGGGACAGCCCACTGCACATCAGGCAGTCACAGACTTCCTGGAGTCAGAACCCAGCTACATTAGTCCATGCAGCAATGAGGGCAGGAGAGCATAAGAAAGTCTTATCCTCATAACAAATGCACCAGTTGCAGGACCCAAGAGCAGTTGCTGTGCTTGGAGGCATGCAGGGAGTGTTCCTGCCCTGATGCTTTGGGTGAGAAGAGATATTAGGAAAAGGCAGAATGGTGGGATTCCTGAGGAGCTGTCTGAACACTCCAAAAAAAGTAGCATTCACACCAACCTTGGATGTAGGGAAGCTCCCTGGGAAAGATGAATGCCTGCACTACTCCTGACACAGTGACTCCTGAACCCTAGCAGTGGGAGACTCATGAGTGTGGTCGTGGCATGCCATCTCTGCCCCATTCTGCACTGGGCCCAACTCACTCTGCTGGTATTGCACAGCCATTCGCTTGTGTGAACAGCTGTAGCAGCCACAGGAGGCAGATTCTTGTGAGTGACAAAATTTGTGCCTAAGGATTTGCTGCTCTACTGCGGCATGCAGGGGGCTGAGCTACACCATCCTTTCTGCGCAAAAGTTCAGCTGGTATCTCATCAGTCACAGCCCCAGTACAAGGTAAGGCTGCTGTCATCTCTGCATCCTGACCCTATGTGTGATGCTGTTATTCAACAGAAAGGGTACTAGACTAAACTATCCTACTCGTAAAGATAGTGCAACACACAGCGCGAGTGTGCAGCCACTGTGCCAGCACTCTATAGGCAGGTTTGCTCTGCTAAGTGTTGTCTGACAGGATATGGGAGTTGGACTGTATTTATTCTACCCAGGTTGTTATATAATTACAGGCTGGAAGACAGGAAAAAGAATAGTGGTAGGGGGGTAAGGAAGGGAAAAACAAACCTGGAAGAGCTGCAGGCTCAGATTCTGGGAGTCTTTTACAACTTTCTGCACTCTGCAATCCCGTGAGGGTGAACAGAGCCATGGGACCAACACCTGGACCTTAGGGCAGATATGTACTGTGCAGGTATGGGACCGCTGCGGGGAGCAGGGGGTGGAGAGGAGCTTGTCCAACCCTGTGGTCATTCCCTCATCACATATATCCAGTACACACTGCTGTGGTTTTCCCCATGGGAATGTATCTGCTTTCCTGAGATAGGATGCAAGCTTGTCCAGTTACAGTTTCCTCCTAGTTAAGAAACATGCTAGACTGCTAGTCCAAGGAAGGCCAAAGGAAGTGAGTCCACTGTTCAGTGCAGAGGGAAAGTTAACAACAGATGAAATTGTAGGGATGAAGAGTTCAGTGCTTTCTTTGCTCCAGTTGTTACTAGAGTGATTAACTTCAATGAAGTGATTAATGCAATTAACTAGCTACAAAGGGGGAGAAATGTGGATAAAACAAGAATCAGTTTGCAAGTGCTTAAATAACCGGAATCTGCTTATTTTCACCTCAGCTGGGCCTGCTGAAATCCGTTCTGGGCAATTTAGGGGCCTGGAGCCATCACACAACCACTGGCAGTTCTCCCTGGAGGGGCCAAGAACAAGGTAGTGTCTGTCCTCAGGAAGGGAGAAAGGAGGAGCTAGATGTAAGGGACAATCCACATAATGCCAGTTATACTGGGAAACACTGGAACAAATAATCAAACATGCTACTTGCAGGCAACTATACTAAGACATGATGAAGTATAGCAGCCCGCTGACATGGACTTGTCAAGAAAAATCATATTGAAACACCTACTTTCCTTTGTGCTGATGTAGATTGTATTACAGGCAGGGAGAATCAATAGGTGTCAAATCAATTAATGCAGGGATTTTTCACATTGTCAGATGACATTGCATACTAGCAGAGGAGAGATGGTCTAAGTGGACTGCTAAGGGTTGGGCGCAAAACAAGGTAGAAAGTGTGCTCAGCAGTTGTTGTAGTTTGGTGTCTGTTTGGAAGGTTGCATTGTCCCAGGTGGTGTGCTTTTGAAGACTTCCATGATTTAGCAGGGTGGTGGATCAGAGGGTACTTACTGCATCATTAACTGATCACAGGCTGGGAAGAACAAGGAGTTCACAGGTTTAGAATTTAAACTGTTTTAGAACAACTGGAGAAAGTCTGAAAGCAATGAGATCCCATTCTGTAAGATACATGTCAGAGTGGGCCATGGAGCATGAATCCAGCCTTGGGTTGGTGGTGGGCTTACCCAGGAGGTGGCAAGATCATAGCTGTTTTTCAGGGGCTGTCTAGACATTTACCTCAGGGAAACCTCAGGATTTCTAGCAGCCACTAGTAGCGTGCTTAGCCCTCAGGCAATGGATTCCTTTCCTCAGCCAGATGCTGCCTCCTGCAGGACTGGTCTGGGGGAGGAAAGCTCTGGTGGACTCTCCCAGTGGAGAGTCCCCAGATCACTGCCTGCAGTCAGACTGTGGCCTCCAGAGGACATGGAGCTCTGTGGAGAGTCATAAATTTTCCTTCAGAATCATTTTCCAATGGAAAAATATCCTTTTTTTACTAAGTCAGTAGATTTTATTTTGCAATTTGAAATGCCAGCTGTCTGGCAGCTTCATGTCTCCTGCAGGAAGAAAGTCCAGCTGACAAGAGCCTTTCAGACTAGCAGCCGCGGGGGGCACTGAGCACCCCATCTGGCCATGTGTCCCAGTCAGGAGCGCTGAGGAAAGGGCATGTGGAGAACTGAAGACTCTAGAGTTTTGGAGCCAGTAGCCCTCTGGAGGAAACTAAACTGGCAAAGAGTAGGCATCAGGCCCCAAATGGCCTTTTCATTTCTCCTCCTCCTGCCTGCACTCAGGAATCAAAGACCTTCCAAGGGGATTGAGAGGGAGAGCCTTAATCAGAATTGGCTTCCTTCACAGTATCTATCATTGGAGGTGTTCAAGACTTGACCAGTCACGAACTGACATCATGTTGGAATTAGTCCCACTTCAAACAGAAGTTTGACATAGAGGTCTCCAGAGGTCCTTTCCACCAATACACCTGTGACTCATAGCCTCTACCATGCATAATCCTCCCAGACATATGTGCCTGCTGACTGGAAGAACACTCCTCTGCAGTGTCTGATAACCTACTCAGCATCAGTCCTCTCCTCCCCTCCTTTTCAGTCTCCCAACAGTGTTTAAACCTCATGGAACTAAACTAAAGACACAGTAGATTCAGCACTGACATTCATAGGCACAGAGGTCAAGAGAATCAGCAGTTCAGATGTTTTTCTTTTTCCTTCTGCCCTGGCCCATGTTGTGATGGGAAGATCAGACCCATTCATAGTCCCCTCATTCAAGTGTGGTAATTCAGGACAGGGAGTTCCCAGAATGCCCCCACATCTGCTCTACACTATGTTCACTTTTCGAAAATAATAATAAGAAAGATACCACTCTGTTATTTGATTATAGGTTGGCCATGCGAAATGATAAAGATGTATTTGTGAAAAAAAAGATACAGTTCTTGGATCCAACAAGGATTATATTTTCGGTGCTATTGTGGCAGACTCTGAAGATATGTTACCTGGAAGGCCAACATAATTCTGGTCACTTACTTCAAGAAAGCTGAACTCAAATTGGATTAGGTGCAAATAATGGTTCATAGGATGAGTGGGCATCTGGATTTGACTGTGTGCATGTGTTGAGTAGTGTGGGAAGGACAGCAGTTAATCCATAGAGGAGGACAGACCTTGCCTGGGACAAGTGCCCTGTGCAAGGATAGGAGCTGGGAGAGATGGGAGCTGGGAGTAAATACCTCTCCCTTCCAGACTGTGGAGGTCTATGCAGGATTCCTGAGTCTCACCATTCCTTGCCTGACAGCAAGGAACTATGGAAACTCCTCACAAACTGTCCCCTCGTCCCTGCTCCCACCTCACAAAGTGTCAATATGTGCTATAGACATACTGCTGGTCCAGTGTTTGGCTACTGTGGCTCCATTGGCTGAAATTTCTGCTTTTCCTAATTATACTTGTGAAAAATGTAAGTAATTGCATCTGAGGAAATCTGTTAAGGGAGTGCTCTTGGGAGTTAGGCCTTCAGAAGGCAGAAGTTGGAGCACACAGTTGTGATCTGCAGTCCCACGAGCACAGACCACCTGTTCCAAGGACTGCTCTTGTTCAGACCATTTTCAGCGTTTGACTTTGCAAGCTGTATTGCCTGTTTGTGATCTTTTGTGAGTGAAATAGCATCACTGGTGCCCAACCACAATGAAGATCTAGATGGACACCATCTCAGCTAAACAACGAGAAGTGCTGGAGGTTCCCTGCTTGGGCTTCACTAGAAAGCTCCTCCTGCTTTTCCATCCCTTAATCTTTCTCATGTGGATAGTGACAACTGGACGAAGGCTAGTCTGGTCCAAGATCTGTATATCCAGGACTGGTTTGACTGAGGGCTGCTCTGCCCATGGGATCTCCAAGCTCCCTGATGGCTGGTGATCAGCAGTATGGGATAACGCAGCGGGAAGCCCTTGTGCTTTGCTCAGCCCCAAATACTTCTTCCATGGGGCACATACAACTGGATGGACACCACAGATGGGCAGAAGGTGCTTAACATTTCATAGTAGGCAGATGGATGGAGCGGGGGACCTGACCTCCTGTCTTCTCACAAAGTGACACTGCCACCACTGTGTTTCAGCAGGTTTTGGGAGTGTCTGAGTTTTTCTCCATGTGCCCAGACATCCTGATGGCTCCAGTCTACCAGGGCTGGGAGAGGGGGTAGGTAGAGCCTTTTGCTTCTGGTCCACAGGATGCTGTAAATCTTGGGGAGCTGTTGCTGTGAAGCCCTTCACAGCACCAAGCCTGCTGTCTATTGAGAAAAGCCAATACCCTTCTGTCTGTCAGATGGCACTTAACCGCTGCTGTTATTCTAGATGAGTGAACACTTGTGTTATATTTTCCAATAGCAAAAACTGAGGTCAGCAGGGTGTCTGCTGTTTTAGCCAAATCCAGATGGGGTTTTCCTATAAACAAGTGCACACAGAATATTTATACAGGCGATGGCACCTGACGCCTTAACACTTAGGCCATCCTATTGAGTAGCCACTCATACTATAAGTCACTTCAGTGCATTAAGTAAATATTTTAATATAGCCATGTCACTGTTTATTATATAATGGCGGGGGCCCAAATCTTGCCTAATGCTTGGTTAAAAAGTCAGTTTACACCATCCTTTACAGTGAATCAAAGAATGCATAAACGGGGCTCTTTTGTTACTCAGAGTTCTGTTTACTTTACTTTTCTGTAAACCTTTCGAAACACTTGCTTATAAGAGCTGATAGAACCCAGATTTTCCCCCGGGGCTGAGGTGTTCATGATGTCGGGAAGGTACCGCACCAAGTAATCAATGGAGTTTCCACTGAACAGCCCAAGGCTCTTCCCATATTATCTCTCCCCAGCTCTGCTTTGAAATCAGCTCAAGGTGTCATAAAGGTGAGGTGCCGCTTGTAATGGAGAGGGAAGCCTTGTGGCTCCTGCCCCCATGCAGGTATCACCCTGCATTGCTGAGGCAGACCAGGCGGTGTAAGCAGATGGCAGCAGTTACAGGGGAGCATCCCTGATAGCAGAGGTGCAGTCTGGATCAGGAAGGAGTGTCTTCTCCCTTCAAAGGGCTATGTGATCTAGTGACCGAAGCAAAACATTCATTCCCTTTCTTTCTCATTCTCTTCTTTTCTTCATTCTGTTCTTCACTCCCCTAAGGCAGCACCAGGCATTGCAGCCTCTCCCAGAGCACAAGGTTCCTCTGCTTTGCCCTGTGGCATGTTGCTGAGATTCTTGAGCTAGAAACATGTGCATATCTTTGTTAAGTTCTTCAGACTTAGAAAGATCCATGGTAAGCAAGACCTGAGCTTGGGGACTTCAAAGGTCCATCTGAGGTTCTAGATCAGAAGGGTTCAGGATATTGCAGAGGAGTGCATAGTGCTCTCAACCGTGCACACAGGCCTCACAATGACCCCTCTGCACTCAACACTTCAGTTTTCTGTGTTGTTTGTCTATTGTTCCTCTTCCTGCAGGGCAGAAACTTGCCTGGAGCAGGGCATGCATAATTCTTGCAAGATACCTAACAGGACTGGTACTAACTAATGCAAGAGAGGCCCCCAGAGCAGCACCAGCTAGCCCCACCTTGCCCTCAGCTCTTCCTCAGATGTCTCCTACATGCCATGGTTCTCAGTACAGTGGCCAAAGTCTCTGCAGGCTTAAGGTGGGACGAGGCTAGGACAGAGGAAAACCCCCATCTATAACCAGCCTTTCTTCGTCATGTGGACATCACTTTCTTCATCAAAAGTTGGACAGGGAGATGCCACAACCGTTTGGCAAGGAGTTCTGCCTCCTCATGCCTAACCAGCTGCCTGAGAGCGTGTCAGGGTTGGCTCAATGCACTGTCTGGGGACTCTGAGCTAGCGCACAGCAGGCACTGGGTGGTTTGGGATGATGGATTTTTCTGTAGATGTTTAGAGCTGGTTAAGGGGGTTCAGCTGTGCAGGCCATAGGGTGAGTCATGTTCATGAATCTGGCACAGAGGGCAGCAAACAAGCACATGGAGCTGTGTTGCAGGTTTTCCTTTTGCAAACAGAGAGGGCATGGTTTGCAAAATGATCATGCACCCATCCTGCATTTGGTGCACTGCTGGGGCTCAGCTTATATGTGAAGAGCAGCTAACTGCTGCCAGGGAGGAGCTGAAATGGCCTGTGAGGAAAATGGAGGGCCTGATGGCTAACGAGTGCTGGCCCAGGAGGGACTTTCAACAGACATATGCTCAAGTCCTTCACGCTTTGCTTCAAGAATTTCACCTCATGGGCCATGTCCTGCTGCCTCCTCTGAGCTTGTCCCTGGGAGCCCGATTGCTGAAGAGCACCATTTCTCCCTGCACAACTTCATTTGCCTTCTGCAGGTGAACTCCCAGGAGAGAGGCAAAGCTGCTATTTGTGAGCACTCCCTGCTGCCACACACAAAGGCAGTGTAAGATGACCTGCTTTCTTTTTCGAGGAGAGCAAGGGTTCCGTCTTCATCTGGGGAGTGCTACATAAGAGCACCAAACCCACCTGAGCCAGAGAAGGAAAGGCCTGCAGAGCATCATGCTGTTCTGAACTGGGATGCTGCGAGGTGTGCTCTGTCTGCAGATCTAATGCAGTCTTGCATTAGACTCTTTTAAGAGTCTGTAGGGACTCTTAAAACAGGGTAGAGAGCAGGGCCAGTCTGTGGAAGGCAGTATGGCTCACAAAGGCACAAGCTGGCTGGTTCTGAATGTGGCAGAATGTGCTTTAGGTAGCAAGAAAATCCTGCCTTGGGCTACTTGTTTCTGTACGCTGGGCGGTGTGTACCCACAGGGAGTTCTTATACTTCTTGCTGGCTGCTCCATCCAGCATCTGCTTCTGGTTTCTCTGCCAAAGCAACACGCCTGTATGTAATTTTAAAGCATTGGTTCTGGATCTGATATAAAGCAGAAAATTACCCCTCTGTGGGTTTCTAAGGTAACTGACATCCATATCCTCCCTTCTGCTCTAATGCTAAGGCTTATAACGCTTAGCACCTCAGCCCCATGGAAAGCATGATAAGAGCCTTGGGCGCTCAGCCTGACCCAAGCTCTAGGCTGCAGTTAGATCCTTGAGGCCTTTTGGATGGGCAAGGCTTGCAGGTAAGGGAAGGGGCATACATAAGGACTCACTGCTAAGGGGTTGGTAGGGACTCAGGACCAAGGGCACGTCACGGGGGAATGAGCTGCTCCCTCAGGTCTGTGCAGAGGCCTTTGTCCCTCCCTCTGTGGCTCTCTCAGAGACTGGCTCTGTTCCCTGCAGCCAGGTTTCTAAATTAGATCAGAGGATTTGTAGTATCAGACATAGCTGTCTGGGGGAGAAGTACAGCACTTGGAAACCTACAGGGCTCCTAAGCCTTTCTGCAGAGAGAAGATGACTTAGGTGTCCAGAGAGAGGAGTTCTGCCCTCCTGCCCATCATCCAAGACTTATGGCAGTTGTAGTAGGTCATGCTCCTTCTAAGGCGGCAATGCCAAGCATAAGGGCTACTCCTGACAGTCTCCTCCCTTGCCATCCCTGGACCAGCCCCCTGAGCAGGCCAAGTGAGCTGTGCCACAGTGCCCCATGGGCCTGGTTTGTCTATTGCAGGCTCCAGAGCAAGCAGGTCACAGCAGCCACACAGTCCTGCCCTGTGCCACTTCCCGTGGCACAGATATGTCTTCATGCGCTCAAAGTCCTTCTGCCAACTCCAGAACAAGATTTGGGGGAGGCAGGAGGGTGAAGAAGGAATGTCTTTGCCTTCATACAAAATTTCCAAAATGTATATGCTCATTGTGATAGAGAAAAGAGACATTTCTGAGATTGCGAGGACTTTTGTGGGTGGGAATAAAGCTTCTGCTCAGTTCCCACAATGAGCAGAGCTCTGTAGCTGAGACCCAGGATTAGGAGCACTCACAGTACACTCTGTGGGGGACCCTCRTCTATCCCTCTGCTGAGATGATCAGGCTGAGGAAGAGGAAGGCCTCTGCACAGACTGTGCCTCTCTTCTGCAGAGAAGTGCAAAGCATGAAGATATGGCTCCTGCTGGCCAAGAAGTGCAGAGCTGAGCCAGCCAAGAGACTGGGCATATTAGCTCAGGCACAAAGCTGTGTTCATTGCAGCCACACTGCTTCCACACCTGAGCTGGGATCTCTGTGGGGCAGTGAGCTTGGCCATCTGACCGTACCAGCTTGCATGAAGGAGATATGTTGGGTGGGATCTCATGACCCCTGTGTCCAGAGCAATAAAAGGGATGGATGTCTGTGGCCCTGGCTGCTGTCCCAAGGCTCTGTGCAGGATTCTCCACAAACACAGTATGAGGAACAACCCCTGCCCTGAGGACCTTACAACCCTGTCGCAACCCCAGGGTCTTTGCCAAGACTGGCAAAGTGGTAGCATATTTTCATCTGAAAAAAATGTCTCATGCAGAGATTTGGGGGATTTTGTGCAGAACAGGAGCAGTTTTCAACCTTTTTTTAAAGGTCCTTAATGACTTTTCCCAGTAAAAGCTGTGCCACTGGCAGGCTCGTCATGCTCTGGAAAGTCCCTGACCTGCCCCTTTGCCTACAGCACACTGACCATCGYGTTACCACTCCTCTCCTGTCCCAGCCAGGTTGGTTTTCTGGCTGCTGTGCAGAGGGGCTATGCTCCTCCCTGCTGATAAGAGATAAGGAAGCAAAACTTGACAAAGGGTGCTGTGTGCCAGAGAAGGGCTGTAGGTTGGCCCCTACTGCATTTCCCCCAGTTATGTGATCAGGAGCAGCAGACATTGCCAAATCCGGTGCTCTGCTTTCTCATAGTTCCCATGTTGTCCGTCACTGTCTCCAGACCTTGGATCCTAGGGTCAAGGGATCAAAAGAGAGTCTCTACACCCAATAAATGTGTGTAGCTCTCCTGGGTGCAGAGAAAAGCTGAATGATGCTGGCCCAAGGGAACCCTCTGATTCTGGACATCACCAGGTCCATCAAGGGGAACCCACAGTTATTTTTTGCTTAAATCATCTGTTTTCAAAGCTAGTTTATGGCTTCTAGGAGGACTAGAAAGGTGTTTAATGAATGAGTTTGTAAAAACGCAGCATTCCCAGATATGTTTGCCCTTTAGAAATGAGTCTCAATCTCAGGGCTTCTTACTCCTGGGAAAATGAAACCACGTGTTATCCACATATGGATGGCCTTTAGGACCACTGTGAGAGCAGAGAATGCTGATAAGGCCAAAAAGTACCAATGGGCAAAGAAGTCAGAGAACAGAGTCATCAGGGACATAGGTATTTAATGACAGAGATCCCAAAAGGCTACTGCAGCATGCACACTGTTTCCCAGGAAGAAGCTCAGCTCTCTGCTCTTAGGGGAGGCCTGCAGGATGTGGAGAACAGCTCCACTGTACCTGTAGTTCTCTTACAAACTTCTTCAGATTTTGAAATTAAGCCAGCAACCTTGGCTAGTGGAAGACTGTGATCTATCATCTTCAAAGAGAAAATGCTGCAAGAGATATCTTGCTGCATTAGTGAAGACCAAAACACAGGCAAACACACATCATAGTGAGCTATTCAAAGATGCTGCAGAGTCTGGGCACAAGTGCCACCCCTCCTCCTTCTGTTCTGGAGATACTTCCTCCAGAATTCAAGCCCATGCTTCCCCACCATGTGACTTCTGTGTGCAGCAATAAGAGCATGGGACCCAGGAGCATCCCAGAGCATGTTCAGATTGTGTTTGCAATACCACCAGCATTTGCCACAGTGCAAGGTAACTTGTTCTGCTGTCTATGTGCATCAGGACAGAGAGCACACTGCACTCGCATGCTGGAGAAGCTGGTTGTGTTAAACACAGCCAGTAACCCTAGTACCTGGCTGTAGAGCACCTTGCAGCCAGCCAGTAGTTCTTAGCCCATCCTTGGCTTTCTTATCAGCAGGAGTTACAAAATCTTTGGTCTAAATCCCTCTTCATGCTCTATGCCCTGGGATCTCATTACCCATATGCTGCTGGGATAGTGTTTCCACCTGTAGGACCAGGGAGTCGGTGAGATTGTCCTCTCCCTGCTGCATTATTTCCTTGCCATGTGTGGATTAGGTCAGGATTAGTGGAGTGTAAATCCTTAATCCCCCGGGTCTCTTGTCTCTGTAATATATTGTTCTCCGTTTCCCCCAGGGCAGCCATGTTCCATTGGGTAATTGGAAAGTATTTATCTGTGTCATATTAAGAGTCATTTGAGATAATTTTGAAATTGGCAGATCCAGCCCTCCTTTGTTTAGACCAGTGTATAATTTGGTTAATTTTAATGTTTTTTTTTACTTTGCCACAAAAAGGCGGAAATTTAGATTCCAATATTTAGCAAGTAGCTCTGAGGAATGTTCTTTGGCAGCAGGGTGATGTGATGAGGCTGCAGGGCTCCTCACAGTTTTGGAGCATTAGCTCTGCCCTGTGTGCTCAGTCTCAGCCTGCTCTGCCAGGCCCCAAGAGACCTTGCCCCATATCTCTATCCTTCCCTTCTGATTCATATGTGTTTCTCCTCGCTGCCTGCACTCCACCTTGTCATGAACCACATTTGATAGGTAAACACTGTACCACATTCACATTCATATTCTTTCAAGAATATGTCTGAGTGCCTTTTGAACACATCCAACCCTTTGGCATCTACAGCATCCTGTAGCAAAGAGTTCCACAGTTTGACTACATACTGGCTGAGAAAACCCTCCTTTTTGTCTTTTTTAAACTCTGCTGCTTGAGCACTTCAGTGATTCTCCCTAGTTCCTGCAGTGTGAGAAACACTGAACAGCCATTTTGTATCGATGCTTTTTGGGCTAGTCCTAACTCGGTAGTCCTCTATGGTCTCCCACCTCAGTCATCTTTCTGACCTAAGAGTAACAGCCTATTTCATCCCACTTTTGATCATTCTTGTTGATCTTCTCTGTGGACTGTTTTTCCCCATGGATTTTTTTTTTTGCATTTAACAACACTGAATGTCATCTGCCTTTTTATCACTCAAACACTTGTTATCTGAAAATCCTTCTGTGACTCTCCACAATCAAGTTTCTTTTTCAGCATTCTGAATAATTTGGCATTATCAGGAAAATTTCTCTGCCTCCTTAGATCATTATGTTGATCTGCACAACCCTTAGCATAATTTCCTGTCTTCTGCCTTCATGAAGACAAACCTGTCCTTTGCTTTCTGTCTCTATCTGTACTCATATTCTATGACACATTTGTTTCTTTAACAGTTTTTGGTGAGGAAACATGTTAGAACTGTTCTGAAAATTCAAGAAAACTTTTATCCAGGTGTCTTCAAAGAGCTCTAATACATTTGAGGCAAGAATTCCTTCTCCAAAAGCCATTTGAATGCCTCCCCACTGTACTRCCTATCTTCTAACTCTTCATTACTATTTCATCAATATGTCTAGTAGCGATGCCAACATTTGAGGTTTGAGCCATCCAGTCTGGCACTCCTCTGCTTTGCTGAAGCTGGCTGCACCTATCAGTGCTGAAAGCCAGTTTGTTTGTGTTTAAGGAGGGCTGCAAACCTGCTGATGTGATCTGTGGCTGGGGTATAGGGAGTGCATCAGTATAGTACCATTGCCTCAAGGGGAAGCATAGTGTGTGATCTTCCTGGAATATTTGACAAGACTGGGAAGTTTTCCTCTCCCACCTCTAGACACCTCTTCCCAACAGATCTTATTGCCAAGATATAGTCAAAACTGTTGATAGGCAACCAGGAGATACCTCACTGTATCTAGGCTGGTAGCTATCCAGGTGTCCTTTCCAAGCCTAGCTCAGCTCCTCAGGAAAAGATATTCCATCAAGGACTCTGGATTCATCATGGAGACACTAGGTATTTGTCTTTGTACAGTTGTAGGATAATCATATTTTTCAGGCATCAGCATTATCCATGATGAAAGAGGTCTGCACTTCCCACAAAGCTTTGCTGTGTTTTCCGATCCTTTCCCACACAGTCAGGGAACTGATTTGTTAGATATTTCTGGTGGGTCTGGGGCATGGCCACTGAAATAAGAGGGAACAGTGAATGGGAACAGCAACTCAACCTGGAGTTTCAATTAGTGCCCAACCCAGCATCTTTCAATAGCCTTATCTGGTACTTCCCTAAAGATGGCCCTTTTTGGTCACAGGCTTGGTGCTTTGAATCTGAGTGACTTTGTGGATAAATTTAGACGGGAAGATAGATGAAACTTTCTAACCAGCAGAAGAATGACATTCTTGAATAGCCTTCCAAACTCGAAAGTAGGGGCAAGGAGCCTACATTGTTTCTAGATGAAGCCTGATAAGTTTATGGAAGGGATTTTATGACATGACAGGAATTATCTTAGAGTGAAAAATTAAATTGTGGGATAATGGGCCTTGAATGTTTCATTTGCTAGTATCTCTAGAAGAGTGTTAAAAAGAGAGATCATTCGTTCTTGATTCTCTTTATTGCATTATGTTTTATCCTCCCCATGCTCGACAGCTTTAGTTAGTTGTCTAAAGGAATCACAATTTTTCTTTTCCCTCTAATGCAAACCTGGGCTTTTGGGATGGGTGAAGGAGTTCACTTTCCCCTGGAGCATTCTGTTTTGGCTAGAAGCAGGATCTGGATCAGATGCGCTTCTTTTCTAGTGGCAGAACACCCTTGTGGGCCTGTATCTTGCTTATGTGTTCACAGTAAAATGTTAATTGAACTTGGAACCACACAGTGTTTTGCCCTTATCTGGACCATCAGGACCCTATGAACTTTTTGCCTTCCTTTATGGGATAAGGTGTGTGTTCACCTAGGCTCATCTAGGAATTTTACTTTTAAAAGCCCTGTAGGTGTAGGGAGAGCAGGTGGATGTTTAGCTACTTTGGTCACTGATACCATTACCTGAGATTGTAGGTGATCAGACCCAAAGACTGTTATCGATCCCCTAGTCCCACGTTCCTATGTAGAGAGAGTGATCATGAATGTTATATCCGTGATCTATGTCCTGTAGATACTGGGGCCTCCTTCAGGGCTACGGTGTGAGTCCTTTCTTCAGCCTGTGAATGGTTCAGTAGTCCACCCTAAAGGGCACAGCTGCCATAAGACAGTCAGTTAGTGACCCACCTCAGGGTGATCTCAAGTCCAGTGCAGAGACCAAGAACTTGGGTTCATCATGCCATCCTCCCTCATTTGAAGTGGAGACCTACATCTCCTGCAGTGTAGGACACCACTCTGCTGTGAAACCATGGGTTATGTCTTTTGCCTCAAGATGGTTCCCATTTGTAAAAATTATTTAAATATATGCCAAATTAGAGAGAGACTGAGAGGGGCTCCCTCCTTGCCAGTCCTGGGCTGGTTGTGACCACATAGTCTGGTCCCATGGTCCATACAATGCTGAGCAATTCAGCAGGATACTGAAGAACATCCCAGGCTTGCCTACGCTAGATCTGGCAACTCCATGGGAGCAAGGAGATGAAGGGTGCTTGAGACCTAGAGAGGGAAGAGCTGAGTCAGAGTCTTTCACATAAGTCCTACAGCCACTTCATATTTGTGGCAGCCCTACCCGTGTCCCGCTCTTGGTTTCCAGTTGCAGTGTCTGTGATCCAAATTTGCAACACTGCACTTTTCAGAAAATCAGTTTGCCCTGGAGACCTTTGCAGGGTTCAACACTGACCACAGCTGTGGCTGGGGAATATAATGCACAGGAAAGGGAGAATCCCCTCACAGTACAATCCTAGAGCCACTGTCCATCAAGATAGTGGGCTAGTGTCCACTGTCCACCCCATGCTCTGCAGCCAGAGTCCTACTTCAAGCCTGACATCATGGGGACCCAATGTCTGTAAAGTATCCCTAGTCAGGGACTCAGAGAGCTGTTTTTTTCCCACTCATGAGCACAAATGATGTCCACATGCTGGCAAAGGGCCAACTATGCTGTTTCTGAGAACTCTCGTGCCTGTGGTAGAAGATGTAATGGCTCTGAAGTGGGGCCATGATATGCTGTGGAGCAGGCCTGAAGGCTGAACAACACTTTGTTCCTGCATGTGAGATCTCCTTTCTGTTCCTTTTAATGATCCTTGTACCAATCATGTGGTTGCAGGCACTTTCTATTGACCTTTCTCTATATTAAAGTGCATTTTGAAGTCATCAATAAACACAAGAAGACAGGCTATGCACCCCAGTTCCCCATGGGGCTGGATTATTAACAGCTGTTACTAATGGGCAGCTTTGTTAATTTATGTAGTGCCACTGGCTTGCACAAGATGCATACTGAAGCCCAGATGCTTTCTAGCTGTCAGAGTGATACCAGGGCACAGCTGTCCTCTATGCAATAGAAGTACAGCTGGTGCAGCTGCTGCCTGTGCTGGCAGCAGTGGGCTGGAGAGTCTGGTCCAGCCAAATTTGCTTAGTAGTTTCACTAGGCCTTGACTGAGGGGATGCTGGGGTCAACAGCGATCAGCAACAAGCCTTGCCTTTCCTGGCTTCTTCCTTTGGAGGGGCAGCCAAAGGCACAGAGGGTCCATGTTGCAAAGTTTAAATGCAAAGTTGGATGTGACCTCTTTGCCAGACATATTCTAATTCAGTGTTCAGTCCCATGACGACAGGGTTAGAGAGGCAACATTCAGAGCCTTTCTGGGCCTGGCTCACTCAACATACAGGTCCACTCCATAGTCTGGCTCAGGTTAATCCCTGCTGCAATGGAAATCGCATCCCCTGGACATGAGTCCTTTGCCAGCAGACTGGGATATTTCCCAAAAGCCTGCTAGGTCAGTCTGTGGCCTTTCCCACCCACTGAAAGCTCGCTGTGCCAGCTTAAGCTGGCGAGGTCCCTATGATGGACAGAAGGACTGTCCAAGGCCAGCAAACTGGTTTTGCTTCCAGCTGCACTCCTGTTTCAGAATTGCCTTCATCACTTTATTAATAGTGTTTGTCACTGTGGCTTTTGTTTCTTCCCCTCCTTCTGGCATCTAATAAAGAGGCATGGGTCCAGTTTGCACTCATTTTCCATTTCAGATCTCTGCCATGTTTTCTTTCTTTTAGAAAGATTTTGTTTATTACTTTTCTAAAATGTAACAAAATAAGAGAGACAAAGATCAGACATAACCGCAAATGCAGCAAAATTAGGACACGGTTAAACGATGCAGCAATAACCAAAGACATTCAAATGACCTTCTGCAAGAGAAGCCAATGCTTGCTTGCAGAAATAAGTGGGAAGGCAGCTGCTGGTAGGGGTGAAAGTGTGACCAGGGAGTCTTTTGGGGGTGACCCATCACAGTCAGATCGGCCCGGTGGCAGCGATGCCACACTCCATGCATGGGAAGAACTTCATTTTGAGTTGGGCTCCACTAGCATTTAGCAGACATTTTGGGGAGGGAGCAACACTGGGACATGGACATGTTGCACAAAACCAGTGCAAAGGGTATATCTATGCTGTGTAATGCCACACAGGCAGGAAAAACAGAGATAGGTGAGGAGAGTGCCTGAGCTGAGCTATTGGACTATGTGGGTTGAGTGACCTGAGGTAGTATCTTTGTTTGGCACTGCATGGCCCCTCACAGACAAACCAGCCTCAGGAGAAGTATGTCCACACTTCTGGTAGAGGACATCATTTTTCTGAGCTCAGAAGAGTTTTTCATTTCAGTGATTTTTTTTTTTTTCCAAGGATCCAAGCAGTGTTATGAGCAAACTCAGCATGGATTTGGACACTTATGTCCACGAACTCAGGAAGCTCAGCATCAGGATGGATAAACATGCTATATGGCCTGGCCACAGGAACCCTCTGCACWTTTGAAATGAGCAACCTGCCTATTTTGTAATCATCATACCCATGACATGGCTGTAGAAGCATTAACAGTGTCAGTCTTAATGGTAACAGTGATACTGGTATTGTCAGGTACCAAGCTGCAGTTCCAAAGACCAGGGATTTCCATTTCACTAGAAAAGTTGAAAAATATGAGATTTAATCTGAGCTGGATTCAAACCAAATTCTGAAAATAGCACTGTTTCCTTCAAATTAGGAGTGTGATTTGTCCTGTGTAAACAGTCCAGGTTACAGTGTCACTAATAGAAATAGCTAATTGCTAAAGAATTATAAATAAAACAAAATCAAATTAAATAATAGTTTAGAAAAAAAGTGCTACTTCTATCACAGGCCTCATCCTGTCTGTGTCCGTAGCCCATCAAGGCTGCACAGCACTGCTACTGGGAATGTAGCTCTCTCCAGGTATGCCAGGCCTTGTGTCCAGTGTCTGAGCAGTATCCACTGTGATCCAAGCATCATCAGCCCCAGCTCACAGGGCTCATGAGTCAGACTTGGGCAATTCATGAGACTAGCCTAAAAGCAGTTTTACAAACAAAACCAACAGCAATAACAAATTTGAGGTTGATAGCTGCTTTTTGAGCCTTTTCAGCATACTTAGAACATTGCCGTTTATTTTAAGATTTTTAAGTTTATTTTAAGATTAATTTAAAAACGACAAGCATGGCCTAGATTCATAAAGAGAGGCTGAATATAATACAGAACTATTTGTATGTGTTGTCCAGTCAAGCTATAGTAGTATTTCTGTGGACTGTTTTGACAGGCAACAGCCTGGTAGACATGAGCAGTGCTAAGAACTAGAGCGTATAGGCCAGGTGGCACATGAACTGCAACCCTTAAGTACTTCTAATCTCAAACCAAATGCAGAAACCACAACAACAGCTGACTAAACTCAAAGTACTTGCAGCAGAAGGCAGTAGTACAACATCCCATGCAACAAGAGCCTGTAGCCCTTTCACCTTGTCAAGCCCATGGTCAGGGCAAAGGCTATGGCTGACTGTGTATATTGTGGCTCAACTCCTAACCTAACTTCTCCATCCACTACACTGTGTCTCTGGGGACTGCCAGAGGAGGGTTGTAGGTTTGGCCTGCTGGGCATCTGCATCTCTTTCTCCATTCTGAGGTTAATTTGCTGAAAATCCAGTTCAAACATTGTGTTTCAAATTCAATCACACCTTCAGTCCTGGAACTAAAGGTCCTGTTGCCTTCATACTGGAGACTGGCTGAGACTGTCTCAGCTCATTGCTTTGCATTCCTGGGGCCACTTGTCCCAAAGATGGCAGGGCACAGCTCAGTGGGGAAACAGGTTGTGAAGGGAGAATGGGACACTGAATGAGGCTGGCTGCAGTGGCATGGAACTTGTTCACAGGAGTCAGGGAACACCACAGTCTGGGAGCCAATGGAAAAGGTCACTATGGAAAAGTGATGGAATCTCAGTACATCTCAGCAGTCACAACATAGCATTAGGCAGTATGCTGTCTGCAGGAAGGCCAAAGTAGCAACCATCAGAGAAAGCTGCCCAGGGTCTGTTGTCTATACCTGTCTATGTTGTTGGCATGACCAGACCTGAGTGAGGTCTAGAACAGGAGTCGAGACAGCTGGAGTGTTCAAGCTCCCACGCCATTAACATGAACACTTGTCCTCTGTCCTTGCCATCCAGAAGTGAAAGTTTGTTTCTATGGTTCCTGTAGTCTCACTGCTCAGGCAGACTCTGCTCCTTTTTTAAAAAACTTTAATTCTTTTACCCTTTGTGGATGACTCTGTTTTTCCTCCTTCTCCTTTGGACTGTTTTCTGCACGTATCTGGAGCACAGCACAGTGTCCCAGCATTATCACCACTATCCATCCATTACACCGCTATCAATCACTCACACTGCTCATGTGGATGGGTTCTGTTAGCAGCATGCTGGCTACAGGAACATCTTTTCCCAGACAGTGCCAGGAGCTATGGCTGTCTCCATGCCAATACAAAGCTTGTGTGGAGGAGCAGTGGTGCTGTAGGAGGAGGTGTCAAGGACCATCAGCATAAAAGGAGTATCCTCATCACCCCATCTCAGCACCAATCTTATCCACAATCACATGACCCCCTCTGAAGAGCCTCTCTCTTCCCGCTGATGACACAAGGGAGCACTGGAGACCATCTCTGGAGTAGACATCTAAGTATGGTGCCTAAAGGTCACAGAGTGAATACCCACCATGCAGAGAGGTTTTCTAATATTCCCAGCTCTCTCAGGTACCTTGAGAGACAAGTGATGAGAATGTCACTCCTGACCACATCAGTGATGATGTGCCCCCTCTGGTGCAGTATGTGATATGTGGAGGACTTGCGTGCTGGCTGCCAAGTGACCAAGGCTGTGATAAATGCCATTCAGACCAAAGAAAGAATTTGTTCCAAACTGCTGTGAATGAAGATACTCCAAGCAAAACCTCAGAGCTGATCCAGTGGGGTGGACACCCTAGGATAAGCAGTGGAAGCAATACAGAGTGCCCATTGTCTCAGCTAAGGTTAGATCTCTTCATTTGAGTTGATCACCCTGACTCTCCTTACAGCCTGTGGTGAGAAATGGGTGCTTTAGGGAGCAGATCATCTGCCTTGTTTTTCAGCCCACAGGCAGGCCTGGTGACCATGCCCTAAAAATGCCTGGTTTCTCTGGCGAATGTGAAGGGATCTGAGAGTGCCTTGCTCCAAAGGCTGAACTTACACGTCCAGATGTGTACCTTCGGATGGAAGCCAACTCTAGAAACAGCGCTCAGAGCTGCACTGGGTCTATGACCCAAGACACTCTGTTCTCAAGGCCCTTGATGTTTACTGGAGACTGTTGGTGTTTTGGGTCAGATCAGAGAGCTGGCAGTGGGCACCACTTTGGATTCTGCACAGATGTCAGCTGAGGGAGTTTGTATAGCACAGGCATCCTCCCGGTTCCTAAGAGAAGGCTCGTTGTTTAACAAAGGTTTCAAGCCATTACCTTTGGGAAGGCTAATACTGACCCTGTATTTCTCTCAAAATCACAAGATCTTGAAGAAGCAGGAGGCAGACATGGAACAACAGCAGTCCTTTGCCATTGCCTTTTTCATACAGTTTATCAATCAGAAATGTCCTTGTTATAGACCAACTAATGCCCCATGGACTCACCCCAGATCCCACCTGTACTGCATATGCTGCCAGGCATGCCCATTTATCTCATGTTCACAGGCACTCTGCTAGGCAGAGAAGGAGATATGAGCAGCTTCATTTTTGCAGGTACTGCAAGCAGGAAGAAAAAGAGGGCTGACAGCTCTTTTGGATGTCCTGGTGGTAGTAAGAGTGCATCAGTGTGCTGCCCTCCAGGAAGTCATACACTTCCTGCCAAACTGTCAAACTCCAGCAACATCAATGTGCCAACCCATCGCCCCAGCAGCCTCACTTTACTCTGCTGGTCCCCACCTGCTGCCACATCAAACCCAAGTCATTAGCCTCATTTTTAAGGCTCCTCTCAATTCTGATATTTTCTATTTGTCTTCCCTTGCTGCCATATCCTTTCCTGGGCAATACCTGCAATGCTGTGTACGATGTGTCCTCCCTCAGCTAATAGGTTAGCCCCTGGGTGCTACTACAATATACTAAAGTGTTACATTACTGGGGTCACATCAGCTTGCCTGTGCTGCCAAGGTGGCTTGAGGGAGTCGCGGTCCTAGGAAGGGCTTTGGGTGCCAACACATGTGCTGTGGACATGGATGCGCAAGCATGGAGTGAGTTCTCTAGGAATTTGCACCAGTGAATCCGTTCATTATGAGACTAAATCAACTTTAAGATGAATCATTTAAGAAGCGTAGCACTTGCATCAGTCTGGTTTTGTCCCAGATATTCTTGGCCTATTTACAGGACTGTCAGAAAGGTGGATCTTGGGAGGATCTGGTGTAATAACCCGTTTCCTAATCACCACTTCCTCTACTATTTTTCACCACATAAAGCTTCATTCTACAGACAAACAAAGGAGAAATCACTCCTTTTCAAAATAGCTTAGGGGAATGGGGCTGAGGCCAGAACTGAGATGTTCTCCTGAGAGCAGGCACTGTCTCTCATCATTCTCCACAGACTGAAGGCCAGGCCCTGTCCTGGATGAGGACAGCTGACACTTTCCATCACAGGGATCTTTGCTGCCTTCTCAGGCCACATAGCCTTTGGGCAGCTTGGAGCAGATATCAGCACTGGGAATTTGGAGGCTGGGAAGCAGATGCTATCCTAAAAACCCTGGGGGTAGAAAGAGTTGGCAAACCTCGCTGAGACTGGGGATCACAGTGTGACCAAACACTAGGCAAGCTTGCCTTGAGTGAAGATTTTATGGTATCATGTTTGCATAGCTCTGTTCATTGGTTCTTGGCTTTGGCTCCACGAAGGGCTTACTCAAAAAGGTACATGGAGTAGTTTCTCAGTGGAAGGAGTGTATCCAGGCTTGCAGGAGGCTTCTCTTGGTTTGTTTTCTATTCACTGGGGAAGTTCTCTGGCTGCCTTTCCAGGCACTCCTCCTGAGCTGCAGCTCCTTGTGTGGAGGTTGAAGTGGTGAGTAGGTCACTTCTCTAGGCCATGGGAGGAATGTGCAACTCTGTGGGAAACAGCCTGTAGGCTCTATACAGTGCCATTATACTCAGCTCTGCTTCCTTGAGGAGGCATGAGGGAGTTCAGTAAAGGAAATCATCCAAAGAGGACATGGTCTGAGAAGGAAAACAGCAAGATAATAGCAGTGGTACATTCCCTGGCAGTTCCAGGATGGTCTGAGTACCAAAGGTCCTTGGTTGTTTTGGGTGCAGGGGCTAGCGGTCAGAGAGTTGTCTTCTCCCTTGCCAAACATGACAGGGATCTGAGGAGGGCCTGATAGGGTTCCTGTTGGAGCTTGTATGAAGCAGGGATTGATCAGTATCTGCAACAAGTAGCTGCAGTGCAAATGTCCATGGGACATTTGCCCACGGGAACCCAGAGCTCCTCTCACTGTCTGAGCACTGTAAACATCAGCTAAAACACACTAAGTCCATGTTTAGTGAGATTGTTTTATCAGCAACATTCCTTTGAGCAGAAGCCCAGGAATACAAACACRCCACAGCAAACACGTGAAGAATTTGATAAGGCTGAACTGCATCTCTGAACATCTCTCTCCTGGTTTTTCTCTGTGGGTATTTAAAGTTTTATGGTGGGTCAGGATTGCTTAACAGGCACTGCACATGCAATGGCACTAAATGTATTTGCTTCCATTCAACCTCTGATAGAGCAAACAGGAAAGCAGGGGAGGATTTAGATGAATCCAGTGTCTGAGGAAGTATAAACTATGTTTGTTCCACGCTTGCATCCAACAGATGGCTCAGGGAAGAGGTGAGAAGGTGGAAAGTGAATAAGACTAGACATATGGGTCCACGCTGGTCTGGGAGTAACTGTGCAGATCATCAAAACCATCAATGTTACATCATGGTAACCTAAGGGGGAGCTGTCATTCATCAGGCCAATTCTAATGGAGGTTAAGAAGCAAAGTGTGTTCCAGGGTTCTGTGCCTAATACTATGTAGGCTACAGGCACGAAGCAAGTGCTTAGGTGGGGGTGTCTCATACCTTTAGAGATGCCTCAGGTCCAGCTTCCACTCCAGAGGATGTGGGTCTTCCATAGGCCCTGCACAGTTTCTGCCAGCCAAGCAGGGATATCTCGCATACCCTGGGGCATCTCAAATGGTGCTAGAGGTCTCTGCTCAGGCACCGGAATTGAGTCTGGAGCCCTGCAGGCTTAACACGACATATACCATTGTAGAAGGACACTCCACCTCCTTTTCTGTCTCTTCCCCTTCCCCACAGCCTTTAACTCCTGCCCTGGCTTTGAGGCAAAAATGACTTCTCTCCAAAGTCAAAGGGACATTCTATATCCAACATTAATTTTATTCATGTTTTATGCCAATGTCATTGCATAATTTCTCAAGCTCTCCTAGAATAGAAGCACAGTATATCTTTGATCTCCCATCATATCCTCCTGCTCCCCCAAGCAGGCTCCTGTGCTCAGGGTCCACCCAACTGGAGAGCTCACAGGACACAGCTATGGTCTGTGCTGTGATCATTGGGTGTCTGTGGCAAGTCACTTACTCTTTCTGGGTTGCTGAGATGTATTTGCATGACTGCAATGACACCAAATAGAGGGAGAAGGGGCTGTTCTTGTGTTAAATCTCATATCAGGGCACAAGAAGGGTCTTGTTCTGTTCCAATGGGTGGCAAATTATATTTCTGGTGTGCACCTTGGCACCAAGGTCTCTCTCTGGAAGCTGGAAAGAAGCTTGATCCAGGGATGTACTTGCCATGTGAAAACCTGAGATGTGGAAGAGAACTGTCAAGACCCAGATAAGGGACAGTGAGTTTTTCCATTAGGGGATTTTCCAGGCAAACATTTTTTTGTTGAAAAATGAGCTGCTGAAGCCAAAACTTCTCCGAGAGAAAAAATTGAAGTTTTTCCCCGTTTTCAAAATCACATTTCATTTCCATGTTTTAGTTTATTTCTACTAAGAGGAGGTTAAAAACATTAAAGATTGAAGTGAAGTAAAGTTATACAAGGAAACCTTCCGAGTGACCTGATCCACATGTTTTTCTCATGCTTGTGTTGCAACAAGTTGGAGAATTTAGCATCTTGCCCCAATTTGCAATAAGGGAAAATTACAAAAATCACAAAAACTTCTTTAGTGTGGGAAAACAGCTTCCTCCCAACTCTGACAAATTCAGAGCTGCCTGCAGAGCCTGAGGTGACATGTATGTGGGAGGACTGTGTGCTTGAGCTCTTCCTCCAGTTAATGCTGGATGATTTCACAACAGCACTTCTGCAAAGCCTGAGTAGCACCAAGGGCCCACAGTCTCAACTTCCCCAGAAAGACCAAACCTTTGAGAGGAGACAGCGCAGACTTTTTAAAATACTGTATGCAAAAAACCAGCTAGCCCAGGGCTTTATACTTTTTCTGTGGGAAAAAAGTTGCAACTGATTCTGGAAATCCATAATAGCAATTCTGAATCATGTTGAACATGCAGCTGTCAGAGACCRTGTGACAAGCCAGGCAGGGCAATGCAGAGTGGATGTGGAGAATGCAACATTGGGCACTGATGGATGATGGAATTGAGCCCAGCCCCCAGAACAATGTGTCCCCACCTCTGATAACTACAGTACAACCACCAGCGCACTGAAAGGTAGCCTTGCTTTAGCACAACTAATTGTCACAGCCATGTTAGGGGATAGTATCAGATATCCAGCTTACGTTCATGATGGTTTTGCAAAGCCATGGAAAAAGCTCTCTGGCTGCTCCCAACTCCATCAGCTGGCCTGCAGGTAAGAGGTAGTGGTCAGCCCTGCAAAGGGACAACTAAGGCAGACTGGATGAGGACAGTGACAGCTCAAGGTTTGGCCCTGAAGTTCAGCAGTTTTCTGCTATGATACTACTTGCAGGTTGCTGAAAGTGGGCTGGGAGCTGCCAGGTGCCGGGGAGTTACAGACAGAGCTCAGCAGAGGTGGGCAGTGCCGGGCAAGCATGGAAGGGGAGGCTGGAGGGCACAGCAGACACAGCCATCCCACCAGCCCTTGCCATGAGTGATGATGATAACGGGCATCATGTCTTCTTCCTGCTAGGCCAACTCCAAGGCAGAGTTGGCCTTACAGAGCTTCCCCCCAGGCAGAAGCCAGGTTCCTTGGTGAGGTTATGCCAGCAGTGTGGTGAGGCATGCTGAAGCCTGAAAGCAAATCAGAAAACTCATTTGCACAGACAGCCACACCCTGGGCTTAGGCYCATGCTTCTCGTCAGGGATGTGGCTGTGCTACACTTGCCTCAGTTTCTGGTTTCAGAACCCMGTATCTCCATCCAGAAACTTTCATTCCTGAAAGCAGAACAATATGCTTTCTGAGTTTCTCTGTAGCACTTGAAGAGAGTACAGGACCTCCCAGGGCTACAGACTGGCACAATCCTCAGTCTATATCTCCCCCAGCAGGACAGATTCAAAAAAGTGCACACTTTCTAATGGCATTGGCTGCTTGGGAGATGGGAGAGCAGGGCAGTGGGAGAGAAGCAGTCTGTTTGGATGTGCTGCTAACGTCTTGGTTATCTGCTTTCTCAGTGAGAAGAGTTGTGATAAAAACAGTTCAGAAAGATGTCCAGAGCAGTTAATCTCTAGGGGAGGGCCAATGTAAATCATCTGCATCAGAGCCCCAAACTCAGCAGCAGCAGGCTATAGGGAGATGAACTGATGAAAGTCACTGGGGAATGAGAGAACCCCCTGAGCTGCTTTGACTTAGAGTAAAACAGGAGGGCTGATGGAGATGCAATGTCCCTGGGGTGTACAGGAGATGGGGTTGAGTCCCTGCGAGTTTCATCCTCTCCTCTCGGTAAAGCTCAAGGAGTATGTAAGGTGGTGCCATGGGTTGCATGACCTGGCTATGCACAACAGGGAGGCATGGGGAGCCTGGTGCCGTGCACTGACAAAGCCAAGGGGTCCAAGAGATCTGTGAGCTCGAGGGCAAGTGCAACCTGGTAGGGATGGTCAGATACTTCACAAGGCCCTGCATGACCCCTCCTGGCCAGCTGCTGCCCTAGAGACAGTCAGGAGAAGAGTCCACCCAGCCTGCCCAGGCTGTCCCCTCTGTCCCACAGTCACAGGGCTGACACAAGGCTGAGCAGCTGCCTACCCTATTCCAAACTCACTAAGTACCAAGCTCAACATCCATTTCCAGCCTTCAGGGACCAGGGGCTTCATGCCCCTTTGTGCTTTTTCCCTCTTCTTCTCCCCATTTGAGCTGAAGGTCTGTGTTCTCATGCCTTCAGCTTTTACCTGAAGAGCACAGGAAAGTGGCAGCGGGATGCAAGCATTACATCTGTCAGAAAACCTGTGCCTTTCCTGTGAAGTCATTTAAGAGATGAAGTCACTCGCCATTGTTGATCCACACTGATTTACACCAGAAAATGATCTGACCAGATGTTTTAGTTGTGGTGCTTGATCAACAGGGGTAACTGTCAGAAGACCCTGGATTTATATGTGAGCCAAAGTGCTTGGGGAAGAGATGCAACCAGGCCCCACCATTCCCCACCTGAGACTTTATGGATGGGCAAGTACATCTAGGGGGAAGCAAATACAATCCTCGTCCATGCTACATTGTTCTCTGCACCGAGGGAAAATAGAAACCAGGAACAGAGCCTTTGCTCCAGAGAATCTCCAGTGTCTTACAGGGAAGCACCCATGAGCTACCATGGTAGTCCAGCTTTATGAATTTAATATTTATAGGCAGAGAGAAACGGGACATGGCCTGTGCTGTGTATAGCCTTTCAATTTATGAGTTGGCAGCAGTGGTTGATGGGAGATGTGCTCTGAGGCTCAAAAGTGTGCTTAAGCTTTGTAAATACAATCAGTTCAGGCTAAAGTGAGTGAACAATGTGGAATGTTTTGAGGCCAAATTTGACTTCAGAAAAAAAAAAAAAAAAAAACACCATTGAGCCAGTGGTACTTGAGTGTGTTGTGAAAGCATGCGTCTCTGGGGTTGCAGCATGACCTCCTGGCTCAGAGAGTAAGGACCCCAGTACACTCACTGCAAATTAAAATGTTGCATATGCTCTGAGCGCAAAAAGATTGTACACAGTGACTGTAAGAAGCCTTCCTGAAATGCTCTTGCCTCTGCTGGTGGTCTTGCAGCTTCAACACTGGATGTCTGGCTCATGCTCTCTATTTTTCAAAAGCATTAACAATCATAATCCATATAAAACTGTCATATTGGTTCAACATGTACGTCACCAAAGCCCTGACTAATTTATCAAAGATTTAGTGTTCAGTTGAACAAAGTCTCATTTTTGTAAGCAGATGTAGTTTGCTGGATTGTCCTGTCATCACCCACTGTTTCCACTGGAAAGATGCATCATATCAGCAACTTCTAAAAGTTAAAAAAAGTACATTTTGAAATAGTAAAGTAAACACTTATTGCATGTTCCACGTTAGTCATGAATTAAATAGAGAGCTTAGGAGATAATGCTGCTTGTGATGAAGTGAGACTGCAGTATTACAGCCACTGGTGGATGGATGTACAGCAGATCGGTTGCCTATCGCAGTGATGATGATGGTGCAGTGCACAGCAGTCACACCACTAGAAAGGAGATCATGAGCTGCCCAAAGGAGCTAAAATTGCTCAAGTAGAGGTGGAAATTGAAAATGCCAGTTCAAAGATGTGTCATGCAATGCAGCCCTGGCTTGTCTGGATGATTGCTGGGCTGTGTCCAGTGCATAGTGATATGCAGTATGCAGAATGTCAGATTTTGATAGAAATAGATGAGCACAGGAGATGGCTGCAAAGGAAAGTGGGAAGAAGGCAGTGGTACCATGCATGGGACATGGCTTGACAGACAGAAGGAACARACTGGTGCAAGGGGTTTTCCCCAGGTAAGGACTGAGTTTTGATCAGATTCAGTTCTGCATTTTGGTTCAGAGCACAGACACCAGGGCTAGGTATGGACACAGTCTGTCCCAGGGGCTGCACATGGGGGCCGTTTGTGTCCCCTCTGRGATGTAATAAAGTGACAGAGACACCCTAGGAACATACTTCCTGGCCAGTGCACTCAGAATCTCTCTCAGCAATGAAAGCAGCATAAAGCAAAATGGGATGGCTATGCTATCTGACCTGCTGCCAGTGGGAGACAACTCTGTGTGAGCGGTGAGGATAGGTTGGAGCAGACAGTGAGATGGATGGGGATGAGAGAGCAGATGGCAAAGTCCGTGCGGGTACAGGGTAGGAACAGGGGTGTGAGAAAGTCCTGGCATATGCAGTGTGGAGGAGATGGTATCGTATACAATGCATTATCCTTACTTCCTTTTACAGTAAATTGGTAACTTTTTTGTATTAAATAAGATTTTATCACTGAATCAATCTTGCACTTTTCTATTCTTGTTCTCTACAAATGACCTTTTTTAGCTCTCCTCAGCTCTTTCCTGATGGGACTCATTAGGAGCTGGTGCTGATTTTAACAGGCATTCACTTTCACTTATCATCTGGAGATTTTTTTTTGGACAATACTTTGTTGAAACAGTCCTTGCAGCTTTCTGGTGCTGTGCTCAGTATCAGCAGCTCCTCCAGGGTCGTGTGCCTGCATCCCACAAAGACATTTGATGTAAGCAGTATCTTTCCCCTCCCAGTCTCCAGTGAGATATGAGTGTCATCAAAGGAAGCACCACCTGCCCAGATGCTTTGTAGATGTACAACTCGAACTTGCAGAATTTCTTGAGATTGTTCGTGATATATTTTCCCAAACACCACATAAACCACAGAGTASAGCAATGTGGTAAACAATGAAATAAACAATTCCTCTCATCCCACAAAAACTCTCAAAATTTTACCTGATCTGGTTGAATTCTTCTTAAGGGCTACCAGATGTGTTTCTTAGTCACAACTTTCATGTCAAAGAATAGTCTCTGCATGGATATTTTATTTTGCAGACTATTTGTACACTGGCTGGCATAAAAACTAGAAGGGAGTTCGTACTCATTATTCTGTGCAATGCTATTAACAGCCTCTTCTGTGTTGTATGCAATTATTTCCATCGCCCATTTTGCTCAGCTAACCAGACCATTATGTTAAGGAAGACTGTTCACATTTATAGATCTGTTCTGTATTTCTAACAGTTCAAGAGCTCTCTCACCTGGGTACGCTATGACTTTTTTTTTTTTCATTACACCCCTGGCTTTCTGCAAATATTCTGTGCTTATGGGTGCAAATTCTTCCAGAGAAGCATCCAAGGGTGCAGACCCAGCAGACAAGGTGGACAGCATCACACAACAATAAGGAATACCGAAGTGTTTCCCTGAAATGTTTTTAACATGGGACAACAGATGGAATAATGGTCTGTGATTTAATTGTTTCACGAGTGTCAGTTTTTGTTCTTTCTTCAAAGGGCCTATTGGGCACTTAGTCCTTACCTACTCCTCTTTTCTTCCAGAGGTAGCTTTGGTATTCAGTCCTCTACCTGATCATTCAAAGTGGAGCAGCCAGAATCTGGATCAGTCCCTTCAGACACGGTGATGAATGGTGTGATCAAGCAGGATCGCTCGGACCAGAAAAGTACACCAAGTGGAAATGAAGAAGAAAAGGCACCCAAAGAAAAGGCTGCCAGTGAAGTGAGAGATAGCACCAAGCTCCAGCCACCACCCTTTGCGGAGAGGAAGAACGGTAAGTTCAACGTCCGGTGGTGTCAAGAAAGGGGAAGTGAGTGTACACAGAAACTGGATGCATGCTGGTTTAGCATCTCTAGCACATGCTGGGCTTGGGGGATGGCTCAGCATTATTTCTGCATGGTGCTTTTGAGGATGCTTCTTATGGGAGCATGTTAAGATTTAATGGAAGTGGCTCCTTAGCTCAGTATTTCTGTATTAGCCTTAAATGCTGTTGTCGGACTTGAGGCAGTTGCCGTGTTCTTTGCAAACCAAGTTTTTGGTACAATTATGGCTGAAATGTAGCAATTCAGGGTCCTGGGAATAGACTGTTGTTCTGACTGTAGAAGCGGGATTTTCTGAGGAATTAGGGTGACCTGAAGTTTGTCACTGGAGAAGAAAAGGCACTGATAGCTCTGTTGTGCTCTCACAGAGCACTGACAGCTTATTGTCTTCAGCAAAATTACTTCAGTTCTATGTAACAGAGAGCAGAATTTGGTCTGGGCTTCTGCAAGGATCATTTGTGTTTCCATGGCTATGGGTCCAGAAACTGGTCTTATTGTCAGGTGTTGATCCAGATTTCAGTGGAGATATGTTGGAGGAAACCTGACGAACAGTGAGAAGAAAACACAATTCAGCCTGTGCAAAGCATGCTCAGGCTCGGAGTTGTTTGCCATTTCTTTCAGGCAACTGTGTAATATATGAAATGAAGAAAATTCCTTTTGTACACTCTAAGGCTTTCAACATTAAGTCCTCAAAATATCATGTAATGTGAAAGTGCAGCTTGAAGGCACTATTTTTGCTTTGCGTCTTTGATTGTTTGCATTATCGTACAGGACCCCATTTTTCTCAATCACTATAAATCAGAAATAATCCAAATGATGTCATCATGGCAATGTGCTGGTGTCAGACTGGAATAACACAGCAGAGAATCAGGCCCAGAGTCTGCCCATAGTCAGCTTAAGTCACATCAAGGAATGCATTTCTTTTTCCAGTCCCAGATATCAAAGTATACCTAAGATAACATGATACCAAAGGGGAAGACAGTGTAGACTTGTAAAGGGGAAGTGTTAAGGCTGGTTTGTGAAGCATRATATCACACTTACCATTTTTTCTATGGATTTTGCATTTTTCCTTTTTGCATTCATTTCCCCACTTGGTTTTTCTCATAGAAAGGCAAAGAAAGAAAAATCTTCAGCTGCCCATAGGCAAAAGCTGCCCTCAAGCATGACTGGCAGGCTCTGCACTACRAACATGTAGACAACAACTGCATTAAGTGCATGTAGTACAGCAAGCATCTGCCTTGCAGCTGATCTCTGTGCCTGGGGTTCATGCCCTGCTTACAACTGTCAGCTTGACAGTCTAGGCGCGATACAGCTCCACCCTTGCGGCCCCTCTAAGCCGGGTCGTTTGCAAAGTCTGTAAGCGAGAAAAGCCTCCCACAGTCTGGGCATCACTCCAGCTCTTTGCTCTCCTCCTTTTGCTGTTTTTCCCTTTCTTTTGCATATTTAGACAGTACAGGAGCTCAGCTCTTTTTYTGGGCCCGCATGACCCACTTGGGAACAGCTGGCTCCCTTCATCTCACATCATCCCAAGAGTTGGCAGGCCTGCCAAGTGTCACGCATCTCGTGTGGCACTCAGGCCTTCCTTTGATGTCACATTCTCCTTTGTGACAGCTCCTACAGGGCTGATGAAACAGCTTGATAAACTCCTGGCTTGGGAGATGAAGAGTGGCTTCTCCCACTGCAGTGCAGCCTGTCCTCCTTAGTGGTATACAGCAGCCACCTGCCTTCGCCCTGTGAAGGCCAAGAAGACCTACAGTGAAGGGATCCCTGAGGAAGGTGTAGGTGAGAGCTCCTGGCTTGCCATGCTGCTCCTTACCTTATCCTGTTCCCTAGCCTCAAACCCTGCATTGCCCCCCATGCTCCTGCCTACCCACTGGTCACTCCCATCCTCACCCTCAACCACCCCGTCAATATATGGGGGCAGAGCAGTAGTGGGGAGCAGGGACCCACTGGTTAAGACTTGGATACTGAGGTAGACAGAGTGCCTGCAGAATAAGGTGGGGGAAAGGGATACAACTACCATCTTTAGGGACCTGTCAGGGCATGTAAGGCTTCCTGAACCCATTGAGTAGCTTGTCATGCCAGAACAGCTGATAACATTTTATTTCAAAGAGAAGCAAGTGCAGGTGTTACTACCTCCTCCCAGTCTGTCGCATCCCATCTGAGGAGACAGGGTGTACMCACCTCAAATAGGCATGCTTTGTCCCCTACCACCTTCCAGTTCAGGGCTGGTGATCTGTAGAAGCTTGATAGGTATCAGACAGACACCTGTCAAGGGCATTGTTCTTCAGGGAAGACTAGCTCCTGCATGAGTCTGAACTTTCAAACTGCAGCCTTTATTTGACTTAACTTTGATTTAATAAAAACAGTTTAGCTAAAATATTTTTAAATAGGAAAATAGTCTTTTTAACTCTTGTATTATTCAAAAATGGCTGAGGGGATTTCATTTAAATTTGTAAAAATAAATCACCTTTGAGCAAGCACAAAGCCCATWCAGCAGGACCTACAAAAAAACAAGGCCTGGATACATAGGTACAGGAAAATGGAGACTGTCACCTCTACAGTGAGCAGTATTCTTAACATCTGCTTGCCCAGTTCTACACCCTGGCCCTGCCCTGTTTCTTCCCCTCAGACTGCTTTTGCACCAAGATATACCAAGTGCAGCTCAGACTGTGCTGRCTCCCACAGCCCATGATGTTTATATGTTCAATGATATCTTCTCCTTGTAAGTTCTAGCCCACACTGGCCTGGGCTGGGCAGAGCTGTCTTGGAAGAGCCTAAGACAAACACATCTTYTGGTCTTCCTAAAGTCACCAGTGACATTAGGTTTGGAGATGAGATCTGCCTGGATCTCCCATCTTAGCCATCATGCAGGTTGAGTGCTAGTCCCATGGACTCTTGTGTAGGGCTGGCATCCAGAGCCAYGGACAGGCACTGTGCGCTCAGTACCGCAATGTCACCCCCCCCCTCAACCAATGCTCTACATAACTGTTTCGTCTGTGTATGTAGCGAGTCTCAAGTTCAGTGCATGGTGTCTCTCAGAGTGAGGACACTAGCTGTTCTGCTCACTCCTCTGTCCCTCCCAGAGTTGGTTTGCTTGCACACACCAGCCAAAGGTACAAAAAGCCATAGGATAGCACACAATGCAGTGGGCACACAGGCCCCTGCAGGGCACTGGGGTGCCTAGGAGCTGCCTCCCCGAGGTGCTGGAGCCTTCAGCCTGGGGATGATGAGGGCCAGTGTCTGCAMTACAAAATGTGAAATGGAGCTCCACTGTGCAGATACCAAAGGTCATCACACTCCGTTCCAGAGGTGCTTGGTATGAGTATCCTTCATAGGATCAGCCATCCACTCCTTAGTGCTAATTAATCAGTTTGGGGTCAGAGGTCTACAGGGCAACCTGAGCAAAAAAACCTGGATGCCCTGCTGGTGGGATAGCAGTTCCTGACAACCCCTAAAGCAGCCTTAGGCTYCATAAGCTGCTTTTCCTTCCTGGATCCATCTGAAACCCTCTCAGACGTTGTTCTTTCTGACACCAGGGCCTGCGGAAACACTCTGAAGCATCAGTGCTCCCAGAATCATTTTCTTCAGATGGTGATGGCTTCCCTCTCATCCCATCCCATCTCATCCCATCATGCTGCACTCCTGTACTTTATCCATCGCAGCTGCCATGGGAACAGCTGTATAGCACTTCTCTGTTTATCTTCTCTGGCTTGCATCAAGCCTATCTTTACCCTACTCATCCCCTATATGACTGAAGATACTGACTTCTCTGTACACCTTCCCTGCACTGGGAAGGCTGTGAGGATGCAGGTTCTGTGGATAACTTTGATCAAGCATGTCTCCCAGTGTCATTTTGGTCAGGTGGGTTTCAGCAAGAATTTCATGATATCACTTGTCATAAGAAAAGGGATCAGAGAACGTGCAAGAGCTACTTCCTATCAAACAGCTTGTCAAAAACTGTCTCAGTCCATGTGCTCACTGTGTGATGAAATAGGTGTCCCCTAGTACCATCCAAAGATAGCAAAGAGTTACTAACCCTCATTCTCTGTCCTATGACTCTGAGAGTCAGAKGTATTTCACTTAAGAAGATATCTAAATGGCAGTCATCCGGTCTGATCTGATGAGGTTTCTCTGCCCAAGAAGCCCTGCTCTGGGTGGGCTCAGTCCCCTATGGATTGACCCATTTCTCTCCAGTGACTTTCAGAGCTTAGATGACCAGCTCTTTAGGACACCCTTTACGAAACAGATTCAWCTCACCCATTTGTCTCCATAAATCTGGTTGGATCCAGTCTGGGTGCCTGAGTTTTATTATAGGTCGTGGATCTAGTGCACTGAGACCAGAGAGCTGTTTCTCTCACCCATATGTGGCCAGATGCCACTAACTGGCAAGCTGAATGAGATGGGTCCTACCGCTAGMGTTCAGACACTTGCGGTTAGGAGAGCTGAGTGGCCCTTTGTGCCTACTCCGGTTCAGCAGCATGATTGCTAACTGCTCATAATGTTTCCACATAGGTTCCCCATTGCAGGTTTGGAAAATAATGTAGTTAAACTCTTCTGTTTATTTGTGTAGTGAAATAGACCCTCTGACCACTGGCTCCTTTAGCCCCCTGCAACAAAAGGAAGGATTTTGAACTGCCCATCTGGTTTGCGTTTAATGTAATGTACAGAAAGGTTGCACATTTTCAGGGCCCTTGTTCATAAGTAGTAGATTGTACACCAGTTTATTACACAAATGGAGCTTTTATTGCTGGGCTTTGTTGAGCTGCCAGTTAGGATAAAAAAAATGTAATGTGCTTCATAAGCCCTATCAAAGAAAATTAGAAAGCATTAAATTCTTTTCAAACTATCAGCCATTGGTGAGCTGGTAATCAAATCCAGAAAGGCTGATCAGAGGTCAAGACTTTCTTGCTCTTGGTGTTTTTGAATCAATAATTACTATGAAAGTCATAYAAGTGAAACATAAAAAAAAAAAAAGAGCAGTCAGCACAACATCACAGTGCRTGGGCCAGAAGAGGTAAGATATCTACAAGTTTGGGGGAGTGAACCCAGATAGTCTCTGCTCAGTTCTTGTGAACATGTGTTTCAGTTTAAATGTATATTGCAATGGTTATTAAATTACTATCTAGTCCCAAACATAATCTAGCCCTTGTTCCACATAGCCAGGTAAGAGGTGTATCTGAAGGAAGATTTTCCAAATTACCTTTGAATCCAAATTAAATAAATACTGYAAATATTGTATTGAACCCAGGTGATAACTAATCCACAATGAAATATCAGCCTGCAGCCTTGAACCACACAGCCCAGTTTTAATGCCACTTAAATCAGAATGTAAGAACTAAAAGAATTCCAGGAATCCAATGATATAAACTGTATTTTTAGAACTGTGAGTGACTTGTGAGAGTGAAACATCGCAGTGACTAAAGATAGCACAAGCAAGGTTTTCCATGATTTATCGCAAGAACATTCACAGTAAGTTAAAGTCATCGAATGATGTGATAGCAGCACCTACATGTTGGCGTGTTTACAAGACAAGTCATTCATAACATATTTGTCACAGAGCAAAATTTCCATAACAGAGCTCTGAGCTGCGTCTTCCTCGCACAAGAGCCACACATCACTTTTCTATTAAGCCGCTGAGAGGTTCATTTGTTTTCTAGGATCTATTTTTTTCTTTAATGCAGCCAGGGAGGAACCCACCTGCCTGCAAGTTTCAGACGTCTCACAAGCTTTCAGTCTGGGTGAGTGATCAAAGCAACAGTGGCAGAAGAGGAAGATCTTGTGTTGACCCRGACTGGTTGTGCTCTCACCCTGTTTCTTGCTGGCCATTTGGAGTTCGGTTATCATTCTAATAGGCGTTTGTCAAACCCTGAGGTGCGACTGGTATTCCTCCCTGGGGAACTGAGTTGCTTTGTGCACCCAGAAGCCATGTAGGACCTTTCTTTACAAAGCAAAATGTGTACAGGGGTTATTTTAAGGATAAAGTCATGGCGAACATTTCCTGACACCTCACGATCAGTGTTGCTTTTGGCTCCTGGCCCTTGCTAGCTGCAGTTTGTAAGGGTAAAGGAACTGGCTCACGGGGAAGGGGCTACACCGCAGAACAGTTTTCTCTGTTTCTAACACACTTGGATGCTTTCAGGTAGCAAAGGCCTGGCACATGCAATCACCACACCACAGGCAGAAGTGACCCACCCTGCAAAGTACTTCGCCTCCCCCAGCCTCATACCTTGTACMCTAAAGTCACTCTGAGTCTTTTTTTCTCATGTATCAATATCTTGAGTTCCCCTCCTGGCACAAAACTACACTGAATGTGCAGGGGGCTCTGGCCATTTTTCCCAAGCTGAGTTCCCTTCTCTGCTGGATGAAGACATCACATTCAGGGTTAGGCAGGTGGCTAAGGAGACTGGAGTCTGTTCCTTTCTCCCTCCATCCCTCCACTAGCCATCTCATGGCATCCCTGTCCAGTCTCTACCCAAGAACAAGGCTGTGCTCAACTCTCTGTAACCTCCCGCACTGCCATGGTCGAGTATATGTGAGTCATTGTCATTTCTGATTTTCTTTTTCAGGTATCTTTTGAGATGTTTCTAAGAACAATTTTTGTCTCATTGTGACTCAAAGCTGCTGCTTTTTTTTTTTTTTAAGAAGTCAAACTGAACTGGAGACAGCCATTTGACATGATTCTTTTTGTTGTTCCATCTCCCCTGATTTTCTCACCAGGGTGTGCATCGAACCAGCTCCTAATATGCTTCCATGAGAGACCTGGTGCTGACGGTTATCTCAGCACTGGTTCTGCAAAAAACAATTCAGAAAAGCATGGTGCTGAGGCCTAATACTTATCCCATTATCTTCAGTGGGTGCACTCTTACAGGTAGAGTTACCTGCAAGGGCTTTCCTGAGTGCCAAACTGGTCAGGACTGGTGCTCAGCACCAAGCAGGACTGACTCCCCAGGGAACCGAGTCTCTTCACACCACTGACAGCRCAGCTTTAGCACTCAGTATCCAGGATCTGCCTGGTGTCCTTCCCTTGTAACCATGCCTGTGGTTAAATAAGCAGTGATTATAAGCTTTCATTTCCCCGCTGCATTGGTGGAAGAAGAGCACTGATGTCTCCATGCAGAGCTTCAATTTGTGTTTCCTCTTGTTTGCATTTGTGGTTCTTTCCATGTTGCTTTCATGATTTGCAGTCTCGAGGCCTTTTCTCAGCAAACCTGCAGGCAGGTTGCATTTAGCCTGTCTCTCATTTTTTTGAGCTGATTTTGGGAGCCAGTGAGCCCAGGATAAAGTTCAATTCAGGTCACATTTCCTACTGCATAATCGAGCCTGATTGGTAGTATGTGAATGACATTTGAACATATGAAACTTCTTTTTGAAACTGTGATCTGTGCTATAAAAACTGATAGCCCTGGAATCATAGAAAGGAAACATCCAGCTTCAAGGATAACATTGTGTTTCCTTCATGCATAGTTAACCTGTGGGACTCAGTGGCACATGAGCTTGATAAGACCAACAATTCAGCAGGATTCTGGAAAGGTTTAGGCCTTTTCTAGAGGTAATGAGAATATCTACAACATCATAATGAACAAGCATGCATATATCCAAGTGTGGAATCTAACATGTAATGATAGTTAAAGATTGGCTGGTTTTTGGTTAATTATTCCTTCATTTTCCTCTCCAGGACTATTCCATCTTTGTCTAGAATTTGGGACTACCGGCAGTCAGATTGGATATGTGAAATTGGTGGTCCTTTGTGTTCTTGCACATATTGAGTTCCACAAGGAAAAGAAGACCTTTGAAAGCAATTAAGTACAGATATTATCTCTGGCTCAGGAACTCCTTGAGCGCAGGCAGTTTATTCCAGTATTACACTCTTCCCTTGGCCACTATCAAGACATTGAGTCTGACTACTGCAGCCACTTTTAGATTTTCATCTGGAAATTATCTTTGATGTTAAGTGTGTCTGTCAAGATCTATTGGCTGGAAGCAGAACTTGGGCAAATTTGGACTAAGAAATGAGGCTCAAATAGTTCTTGAGGGTAATTTATCTGTTAAACCAGCTTACCTGGAGATTCATTGCAACCTCCAGCAACTGAAGTCTTTCAGACAGAAGTGGTTGGTTCCTTCCAAAAGATCTATTCTAATAAAAAAAGAAATTACAGATTTATGCAGAAATCCCTGAGAAACTTTCTCTGGGCTTTCTCTCTCTACATATTTGGTTGACTCAGTGCTCTCAGCTGATGAGCAGCAAGTTCAAAGGAGTCACACAAGGCTGTCACAGGAGACATATGAGGTAYCATAAACTTCACTATAGTCAAAAACAAAGACAGCCTTGCTCCACATCAGCAAGTTATAATCAGTGCATCACTGCTGACCCTGATAGACTTTAAAGCTGTGCTTTTGTAGTAGTGATAAGAGGGAAAGAGGTGATGAGTTTTTACAACTTTTCATAGGAGAGCACCAACTTGTAAAAATCAGGAATGTTGAAGAGATGATCATAAATGGTGCCTCTGTCTTTGAAAAGAATGAATATATGAACATACTGGAACAAAAGATGTTTCCAGTTAATGCACCATCTGTGTTAGATTTGTCCATTTACAAAGAGGAAACAGATATTTTCACTCTGAATGACTTTTTAAATTAAGAGACAACAAGGAAAGAAAGTACGTAAGTTGTATCTGCGTGTCTGTGTGCGCAAGTGTTTGTGAGTGTGGACGTGCACGTGTGCATGTGTGAACCCCTCAGGCAATTTGCTCTGAGCTGTCTGACCTCTGCACAATTTACAGACAAACAACACAGAAACCACATGGCATTGCATAATCCTCATGACATTCTCCATACTGCAGCACAAGCTCTTTTTTTAACTAACTTCATGGAAATTGTCATCAGTAGAGGCAGCCCAGGGTGAAATGTCATTTGGCCTTCAAATCAGGAAGGCCAAAGGCTGTGGAAGGACAGGCAGACTCAGGGATGATAAGCTAGCCCAGTGAGCTCTCTGKGTGGACCCATGGTAGGATCCTGCATGCACGGCTTCCTAGGGAACCTGGGAAGGAACTATAGCAGAGTGCCAGGCTCATTAAGGAGTCAGGTCCAGCCTCAGTGATGACGCAGCATCTGGGATGGACTGGCGCTGGCCTTGGGATAGAGCAAAGGCCTCCAGCTTCCTGCAGAAGGGATGGCCCAGGGCTTTATATACATTGCACTGCAGCTTTTCACTGTGCTTGTAAAGCCTAAGGAGAGGTCTGAGCAGTTGTGGCCTGGATGCTGACTTCTCTGGGGCTGGCAGGAGAAAGTGCAGCCACCCATGCCTGGAAAGCATGATCTACACCGCTGCTTGTGTACTGACAGTGGAGCCAGAGCCACAGACCTCATGGAGAGAGGGGGAGGCACCAGAGAGACCAGTGTGCCAGACACGGAGCCTGCTCCCATGGCTGATCAACAGCCAGAAACATCTCTGTGGAAGACCTGCTCTGAGCTGGTTATGTGCTGGCTGGCTGAGGCTAGTTCCTCCCTTCCTTTGACGTTCCTGTCACAATAGCTCTGTCTGCCCTAGCACTCCCTTGTGTGCCCAGTTGCTCTGGTTTGGGCGACAAGCAAAAGCTCCCCRGGGGCTAGAAGGGCTGCTATCATAGCCGCTGTGCTCCGTTCTCGTGTTTGTTGTGGATCCTGCTTTCTCAGGGCTGGTTTGGGGCGGGCTTGAAGTGGTAGTGCTTTCAGGAATCCATCTCCAGACCTAGCGCTGCATCGTCTTCTGGTAACATCTGGCACAATATGTATGTGCAGATGTTCAGCACTGTGGCTGCTTCCCAGTAGTTAGCTGGAGTGGTGTTCAGAGAACAGCTCCCCGGATGGGAAAGGCTGCTTTGTACTGGAGCTGCGCAAACCAGCTCATACATTTTAAAATGAGAAGAGAGGAAATTCACAGCTGTGTCTTTGTTATATGTGCATTTAGGGCCAAATCAGGCCTCAGTTTCTGGCTTGGACATAGAGAACGCTGCAGGGAGAGGGCTGTTCCTTCTGAAGCTGCTGAGCAGCAGCAAACTCTTTCCGTAGCTACTGCTGCAACCCTGGGGCTGCACAGCTGTTGTTTCTCCTGCCCTAGAGCTCCCAAGAGATATATTTAAAGCATGCTGCCCAATCCTTACTCTTCCATTCCCCCTAAATCCTGCTGCTTGGGTGCCCTGCAGTCCTGGAGGCTATGATGTGTGGAAACAATAGAACAGCTAGGCTTTTCTGGACCCATGGGACCGGGGTAGAACCTGTACTTTCCTTCTGTACATTTCTCAGAGCTGCAGAGTTTCTGCCTTACAAACCCTCCTTTCCAACACAGCCTGCCACACTTGCTGAGATCTCCAGCAGAAGGGGGAAAGTTTTGCTAATTGGGGTCTGGGAAGCTTCTTGGCTCTGCCATGGATTTCCTCATGCCCAGTTGTGTTCCTGGAAAGCTGCTGGTACTTTGTTTCCCTGGACAGTGTTTTTGGTTTTCACTGTAATGGGAGGAAGTAAATCATTCCAGTGAATTCTGTCTTAAGGCTTTTTAATCAGAATGCTGTCACACTCATCACAGATGAAGGATCAGAAATCAGAAAAACCTAGAGATTTTGCAGATGAACCAGCATCAGTATTCAAGCAGCTATTTAAAACACTGTGCTCTGTTTGCACATATGGCAGTCACTGTTCTGACATCGAGAACTTCAACCCTTGCAAGGCTACAGAGTGTGATGTACTTTACAAGCATGGGGTCTGTAGTGCTGCTGGCTTTCAGATATCCTGGATTAGGGCTCATGGACCTCCTTCCAGGCTGGTAAGGCAGCAGCAGGTTTTCTGGCCCCGGTGCTGTTTTGTGTTAGCTTTGTCTGGATGAAGGATAAGGCAGTTAGCCCTGCTGCTCTGGAGAATGGCCTGTCCAGCCTGTTAGYTGCACGAAGGTGCTCAGCTCTGCGTGCCTGCTGCCCGTTGCACTCTGCCTGGGGGGCTGCTGTGCTTGCGGGGTAGCGACATGTCTGGGAAGATGTCCTACAGGGACAGGGAAGGAAGCTAATAAAAACCCAGTAAGACAAAAGCTGCTTCCATTGCCTGGACTAACCAAACACTCGTAGACTGGGCAAGGCACAGCAGCCTGGCTAGGTCTTTCACAGGCTGACAGTTCCTGTCTTGTGTTGAAACTAGTCAAAAAATGTAGCTAACCACTGTCACAGCCACAGCTACAACTTCACACCGAAAAAGTTGCAAGGCTGGTCGGAGCACACACACAGCTTCCGTGAAAACGGAGCCAAGCTCTCCAGCCACTTCTCTGTTCATCACGCCCTGTCTTCCTGATGCTACAAGGTTTGTTATGACACTTTCAAGAACATGTTAAAACTTTTAGAAGTAGGCGGCACCTACAGAACTGCAGGGACTGCTATTGATATTGTCAATGATGTTTAGGGGTACAACACACACTGCTCTATCAGTGGACTAATCAGCTCATGGTAATAAACTTCAGTTTGTTCCTTTTATGGGTGCTTCTCCCAAAACCACAGTCCTACAATGCTCATACCAGATGTGAAGCACTCCTCTGGCCAGCTAGCAGCATGCAGGACAATAGACATTGTCCTCAGTGGTACGTGGTTTAGCCAAGGATAGCTGAACTGGTCAGGATGGAAAAGACTATTTGGAAATATGAAAGTAAACACTGAGCAGCAGTATTTACACTGAAGAGTAGCTTCCAGCTAGCAGGGAATTTTAAAGAGGAGCATTAAAAAGTGCCAGGATGTACAGGTACTACTGGGTATGAGATGGCATCAGAAGACTGGCCAAGCAGAGGTTTAGCACGCCCATAAACACCAGGCCATGAACCTATATGTTTTCAATGGGACTGGGAGCAAGAAGACCTGTAGCACCATAAGGCATCCCTGGAACAGCCTCTAGGTTGTTCACAGCTGGAGCAGTGTTGCCCAAGCATCAGGAGCCAGAGCTGCTTTCGCCTGGAGCTGTGAGCAGCCACAGTTTGCTGCATAGTGACAGGCATGGAGACCAAGGTGGCTGTGGATTTGTTACAGTATTGTTATCCAAATTCACTACAGGAGGGACTAATATGAAGCCAGCAGAAGAAGCACTGCACACTCTGTACTCAGGGCTGTTTGCAAATCACCAAAGCAGCGCTCACAAGGAACATGGCCATTAGGAAAGATGTTAGTAAAGCAAGAAGAATCATAACATTAATGTAAACATGACAGATCCCTTCCTGATGGATGCATGTAGTCCATAAACGTTGTCACTTTGGAGTTCTTGCCAGAGATTCCTGAAGGTACTTTTAAGCATGCTGCAGTCTCGTCCTGTGGTTCTTGGGGTTTCAAAATTATGCTCATCTGTTTGTAATTGAGGCCCATTTGGAAGCAGAAAAGAGTGCTGCTGAGAGACTCCTTTTGAACTAAGAGTGTCTTCAGCCCTGCTGAGAAGATTCCCCAGGCAGGTGAAGCTCAAAAAAGTTCTGCATCATCCCAAGATGTGGCAGTCAAACCCACCTAAAATGGGTCTGATGCAGGACAGGCACAAGGGTATGTGAATGTGATGATCACTTCAAGTTTTCCAGATATAAGACCCAACCCTGCAAATATCTCCTGTCTACTGTACTGGCATAGTCATTGCTCAAAATAAGCACTTCCACCAGTGAGCATTAAATTGGCTTCCAGATTTTTGCAACTAGAACCTTGATACCTGATGTAAGCCTCAGTAGTTAATTCTGGTAACATCTGGGAGCTTGCTGAGGTGAAAGAACTCTTGCTTTGCAATATCTGTCAGACATACAAAAGATCTGCGGGCATGATTCCAGAGAGCTGTGTTCATCACCTTGGACTCCTCTGGACCCTGGGCAGAGAGAGACCCTCTGTGTGTTGTACAAGGGTAATGGTTGGGTGTTGGCCTGTGCCGGCATCACTGTAGAAGTCCTCTGCCACCCTAGTGGGTTCTGCAAAGACACTGAGGAAAAGAGAAGGACACAGCTACTTTCCAGAAGGGAACAGGATCGAAAGAAAATACTGTCCTGAGAAGGTGGAAGATTTCTCTAGCCCACAGATGTTTTTGTTGAAATCATGGAGGGGATGACACAGAATCTGTCCATCTGCATTTTGTGCTTTGTCCAAGTATGGACTGCTGTCTTTCAAACATGCACATGGCAACTCTGAGACATCCTGATTAACTCCCTGATCCCCTTAGTTGTGTGTGCAGCATCAGACTGTGAACGGTAATGGTTCCCAGCTTTGCTTTAGGCCCAAAGGTCTCCTGAAAGAGGTTCCCTTTATTAGTACTGAACCAGGGTTTGAAATGTTGATATGCCTTGAAAGCCTCAGGCAGTCCCTGACACATGTGTGCTGTGATCCTGCTCCGTCAGTACAGAGATTTGCTCCCCTGAAAATGAAACTGAAATATTATAAGAACCCCTCACTAGGCCTGAAATAGCCCTTTGCAATCTGGGACTGTCTAAAGTAGGTATCATATGAAGAGGAATGGTGACAGTAAAGGAGAGAACAAACTGAGATCCCACCTCTACTTTGGTCCAGCCACTAAGTAGCTTGAGACACAGGTGCACAGGCTGCTTGGAACTGTTGCTTTGCTCTTGTTGTATACAACCTAGAACAGTGATTTTTTGGTGCTCCCCCTTCCTGAGAGGAGCTGGTGGTATCACAAAGATACAGGAAGAGTGGGGTGACATTGAAAAGGGAAGAAAATTGCACTGGAAAATGTTCAGTGAGTGCAATCTAGAAATGAGGTAAGGGATTCTAGTCTATGGGAGCTGCAGAAAAAGGGCAGAGTTTTTTTTTCAGAATCCTGTGGCTGGATGAAATGCAGCATTCCTGATGTGAAAGTGGAGCATCAGGGATTCATTCCACTACCATGAAAGAAGGTGGCGTGAACATCCTTTCTTCTCACCTCCCCAGGTATCATGCGCCAAAAGCAGGTTTCCGACCTCAGTGAAATCTATGGGAAACTTACTGTTGACACCACGGTGGCTGGGATTTCAGTCTAGCAGGGTTTTGCCCTATGTGAGTTATAAGACTCCTCTCTCCTTGGTCACACTGTACAGATGTATCACATGCCTCTGCATTCAAGTGGATTTTAAAGTCAGTCAAAACCGTCTGAAAGTATATTTCTCTGCTATAGTATATAAAAATATTATCCTTCTGGCTTGTCTCCAAGAGAATACTAAAAATAGCTTATTAAGTTACTCAGTGAAAATCACTAATATAATAAGACTTTTGTGTCTTATTTCATTAATGGAGGAACTCTAGTGCTGTGCTTTAATGTGGTACTGCTGTAAATCAATACAGAATATTTTTGGAAAAACACAATCCTATTATTCAAAGATATTTTTGTAGGATGAAGTTAGAAAGGAACATTTATTGCCATGACTTTTGTCCAACTCAATAAGTTATTTGCATCTGAAAACTTTAGTGCTGATTAAATCAAAGCATGCTTCTGCGCATGGGATGGCATTTGCTTTGCTAGTTTGTTCTACTGCTGTTTGTCCAGCCCAGGAGAGAATATATGTGGCAGGGAAAGGCTTGGAGCTAAATCTTGCCCTGACCCCATGCAGCAGAAACCCGTGGCTTACCTAGGGAGCAGTCAGAGCAGGATATGGCTCCTAGCTTTTACTGAACAGCAGCCAGAAAGCATTAAGTCTGGGATGTGGCCTAACTCTGAGACACAGAATTCCTGTCCCTTTTCCAGTCTCCAATTGTTTGTTAATAAATCCCACAGTCTGTGACCAACCCAGATGAATGCACTGAGAACATAGCATAAGAACGTAAAAACTGTTCTGCCAGGTCAGGCCAGAGGTTATTCTAGATCACCATCTTGTCTACTGTGCTAGTAGCTGAGGAAATGTGGAAAAACAAGGCAAGCACACAAGCAGCAATTCTCCCACAGTTCCCATATCCAGCGTTTAGCAATTCAGGTTTTTCCTCAGCAAGGAGAAAGTCTTTATATTTAATGGCCTTAGCAGATATTTCTTCCATGAATTCGTCTAATTGCCTTTTGAACTCATGTAAAAGAGGTGATTTGCTACTTCCGCTGTAGCCTACTGAGAGATGTAAATCATTGCGCTGCTGCAATAACAAGAGAAACAGACAGCATTCCTCCCGCGGTTGCTTTTCCTGGATGCTGCACCAGTGCTACCATTGCCTCTGCTCTCTCCAGAGAGCCAGAGACAGCTCTAATATATTTCTGTTTAAAAAGATTGCCATGATGGTCTCTGCTTTGAGGTTAGAAACAGTGCTCTTACAACGCCTAAGTCCCCAAGGTGCCTCTCGTTTGGCTTTGCCAATGATTCACAATTGCAGTCCTTTAAGCACCTCTGCAGGGTGAAGAATGGATTATGCAGCAGGAGCACAGATGAGTTGAGTGAAAGGGGTCCTCTTAGACAAGAAACAGTGTTCAGCTGTTAAAGCTGAGAGCATGCGTCTGGGAGCAAATGATATAAAACACCATGGCACTGTCATGAGCCTCAAACTAAGCATTACACACTCTCTCTAAATCCACATATCCATATGGAAGAAACCTCAAAAAGTTCTCCTGCCCAAAGCCAACATCAGCTTTACCTCAGACATTGCTGACAGAAGTTTGTCCATCCTGCTGTTAAAAATCTTCGATGGAGATTCCAACTCTTGCCTAGGCAATCTTCACTCCAGCTAGAACTTCCCTTCCTGAAATGCAAGCCCATAACTTCTTGTCCTACTCAACATGGGTACAGAAAATAAAATAATCTATGTCTTTCCATGGTAGCCTTTTCTAAATTTAAGAACTTATTAGGGTTCCCCTCAGTCCAGTTTTCTCCAGACTATCCCCCAGTTCTCTGGGTCTTCCCTTGAAGGTCTTATTTTCTAGGCTTCTGGTCATTCTTTCTGTCCACTGAACTCTCTCCATTTGGTTTACATCTTTCTTAAAGCAAAGCCCACAGCAAAACCTACTGCTCAAGCTGAGAACATACCCATGTTGAGTAGAGCAGGAGGTTCAAGTGATGTGCTTTGCAGTCTTTACTGCATATACCAGTCGAGTGTTCACCCTTTTCATGCCTGCATAGCACTGATGATGGTCTCGATCCAGCTGATGATCCAGGTCTGTTTCTGCAGAACTGTGGCATAAGCTATTGCTCTACACATTGTAAATGCGCAGTGGGTCGTTCCAGCATCATTCTCATAGGATTTGTATCTGCAAGTGTCCTCACTGAAACACATCCTAGGTTCTTTTTCAAAATCATTTCAAACTGTAATCCTGCCCTCCAACACACCTGCATCCCCTTCCAACTTGGTCTTTCCTTATTATTAAATGAAATAATTCTTTACTCCGGTTTGTGGGTGGAAACAGAGAGTAACAAGGAACTCTGTGGAATCTAGTGACCCACTGAGAACTTCTTTCCAAGTATACTTTTTAAACTGTTTTGTACCCACCTTGAACAGTTTTATATAGACCATGTTTTCCCAATAAGCTTTTGCAAATGTTGTGTCAGGCAGCGTCAACAGCCTTTTAAATAGAAGACGGATGACATGTACTGCTTCTTCCCTATCCACAAGTGTCACAGAAAGATTAGATTTGACACATCCACACTGGCTACTATTTATTTCTTTTTCGTGATTTGTTTCAGTATGTGTTTGTTGGCTTGATTAGTTTTCCCAGTACTTTTCTGGAAATGGAAGTTAAGCTAGCTGATCTATAATTTCCCTTTTTCAAAAATAGATAATCTGTTTATCATTTGCCTAAGCAATAAGGAGTGTCGTATCTCTATTCCAGCCTTATGTCTTTAAAAATCTGTTTAAACTGTCAGTACTTAGAACATTACAATAGATATATCTTCCAGCTATTACACAGAAAGCAGAATTAAGTCATTTGTACATTCACTGATTATTTCCAAGACTTGTTCTTTCCCCAATGTTTGGTCCAATAGGCATGTGATAGCTGCTTACATGAAGGGGTATTCTGATGGAATGAAACACACTGATGTGAGACAGAAAACAGCTCCGAGACGAGCCTCTTGGAGGCTGGCAATTTCATATTTCTCTTTTAATAAAATAATTAAAAAGTCAATGGAAGCGTAACCCAAGAGTTAGCACAGTGTAGGGGAGTTTACAGAGTCTAATCCCGTCCAGTGCACATTCTGCTGTCACTGTGTATGGCACGTGAGTTCTCAAAGAAATAAAATTATGATTTATGAAAAAGTCTGTCTTAAATGGACTGTAAGCACATATAGCTTGTCTGGTGCAAAAAGACACAAATGTACTAATTAAAGACATTAGATACATAAATCAAGACGTCTTAGGCAGAAGGAAGGAGAGAGATGACTTAAATTCCCCAGCTCTGCCAGGTCCCACTGTCCCCTCACAGGAAATAAAGAGGTGAAGTGTTCTCCAAGGCAAAGAGCAAAGCTGAGTGACACTATCAGCAGAGGAGAAGCAGCAGGTACCCAAAACACCTCTAAGAGGAGTGCAAGTATCACTGATTCCCCAAGGAGATCATAGAGTCTGGGAACAGCATCTCTTTCTCCATTTGGCCCAGAAACATAGAGTGGTTTTCTCCTTCTTCCCAGATAAGTGTAATTTTCTGTTCTCACTGATGCTGAATTACAGCTTGCGAAGCATCAAAAATGCCTTGGATATACTACAGTCTTTGGGAAAGATCAAGGCAGAGGAAAATGTGGGCTAGACGGTTCCTTTCTAGCTGCCAAGGCAATGCCAGAACCAGCYTGGACTCTTTTCAGGCTGTGAGCAGAAACACTGCAGGCTCCAGAGTGCCCTTCCACAGTGCATGGTTTCCTTCACTTTCAGCCTCAGGAAGCCTCCTGCCTCACAAGCAAAAGTCTTGCCATGAGGAATAGGCAGAAGCCAGAAGATGGCACAAGCAGTATCAGATGGAAAGCTTATACCTGCAGAGACTCACAACACCCAGCACAAGGCATAATCCCCTTTTGATTGCATCAAAAAGCTGGCCCTGTTAAAATAATAGAGCATTATGGAATCTATGGACTCAGGTCAGTTTGTTAACCATATATAGCATAACCCACAACAGCTGACTGAGAGCATTTTAATAACTTTGAATTTATTTCTGTAAAAATAAATGAAATCTAAAATTTAATCTATAATTCATGCAAAAAAAATATACACTTGCTTCTTTGTGCCTCTCCAGCACTTTACAGTTCATTGTGTACAATGTCTGACATGCAAAACAAATGGGAATGTTACCTTGCTCAAACCAATTCTTGTTTTCAGGTCTTAATTTTTTTGCTTGTTTGTTTAGCTTCAATAAGCCTCCATCTTCCATAAATTCAGGAATGCTGTCTTAGCAATAATCTCTCTTGCATCTCCTTCTTGCAGATGCTGTTTATTCCCTTTGATCCCCACATTCACTCATCCAGTACATGTGAGGAGTTCACAGCTTCAGAAGCACTTGTCCGTTATTCTGAGGAATTGTCCACAATGAAACCCACACTCCAGCCCTGGTAGACTTATGGTCAGCTTCACTTTTCCTGTGATGTGAGCTAAAATTGTTCTGCTCTCCCAAATCTATGCAAAAGACATTTCTGTGGTTTTGAGAATAAATCTGTCCCACTCATCCACTCTGGGGAGAAGGGACACAGAGCCCAAAACACAGAGATCGCTGTGCTGAAAGGCCACAGGGAAGGGAAGGGAAGGGAAGAATGACTCTGAGTGTGATAGCGTGAACACACTGTGGGAGATATGTCCCTCTAGCTAGAGAAAAGGATTGTCTTGAAGATGGAATCACAGGGTAAATTTGGCCCTGAATTAGCCCACGGCCATACTATTGAATTTCACAGTAGGTGAATTCTTTGTGCTGAGTGTAGGTCCTGGCTGACTGTAACTCAGTCTCTGTGCAGATAGAAAAGGAGGACAGAATGAGTGAAACTCTTTGTAGCTCTGAAATCTGGCAGTGAGGCAAACAACTTTTATCTTAATGAACTTGGAGATCTATTCATCTTTCCTTTTCATCAGAGAATCCTTTTCTTGCACTTTTCACCTGCTCCAGACACTTTGACTTTCACTCGATCTGGGCTGCTGTGACTTTCTGTGCTGTACTTTATTTCCTGAATAAAGTTGTCTGTTTCTGCTTTGCAAGAAAGCAGCAACATTAGATGATCATCAGAGAAATGCAGGAATCATCCTTGGGGCATCCTAACACCAATCTATGGGGTAAAGCAGCTGCAGTGCAGCTGAAGATCCTCGTGAGTGTCAGCAGCAGCAAGACTCCTACATGCAAGGCCTCTCCAGAGTGAATGGGAGAAGCCTAAAAAACTGCACTCAGTCATAAAGCTTTACCAGAGATGAGCTGTACCAGTAAGGGGCAAAGCCCTAGCATGGGACTCTGCTTGTGCCCAGATTGCAAGAGGCAAAACAAGACTGGACAATCTGTTTTCCATGGCAGTGCAACACTGCATACATTTTGTCCTGCAACATATGGCCCTTCTACCCACATGGGGAAGGGCTGCCAAGGACCAAGCAGCTTGCGAAGCTGGTGACAGGGTCACTGTTGGTAACACTTACTCATAGATGGACCAGTTCCAGATGACCATGAGATGGGGCAGTGGGCCAGATGGTTGTGTCAGTGACTCACTAGTGTCATGGATTCACAGTGTATGGGAGCAAAGCAGGAAGCATGGAGGCAGGCTGTGGATATGGCTGCTGGGCCAGACTGCAGTGTGTGGCAGAGCTCCCGCTCCAGCAAATCTCTGAGATTTTGAAGGTGGCTTGCCCAGAGTGGGAAGATTGCGCCAGGAAATTCCGATAAATTGCCATTTTGAAGAAATGATTTTTTTTTTATATTTCTAGAAAATACCAGTCACTAGTTCATCAAAACAATGTCTGGGTTTCCTTGTAAACTAATAAAAACTGGTGCATTTCCATGAAACATTTTGATGTCTATGAATCAGCATTTTCCAATAAAACTGTTTCATCAGAAAATTCCCAGCGAGATCAAGTACTGACAAGGCTTGGTTCATTGGCTGCAGGCCAAATAACAAGCCTCAGTTGTGGTATGGTTGTGGACAGTGATCTCTTTAGGCAATGATGATTGTGCCTGACCTTTCCTGCAGTGCAACTGTGTGGCCTGGGCATCTGAAATGTTATTTATAGACAGAGCAGCAAGTGCTGTGGAGACAGTCTCCAGCAGGCCCTCCAGGCAGCAAGCTGCAGCTGGATGTGCAAGAGTTGCTGGCAAAAATTCTGTCCAGTGGAAAAGCCACTTTACAGAAATATGAATAGACACAAAATCTCTTTTGGTGACAAAACATTCCTGCAGGGGGCTTGGTTCTGTACATGTACTTCTATATGGCATGGGGACACTGCTAGCTGTGTGAAATTACTAATATCAGTGATACATGGTTTGATCTCCCTCTCTCATTCCTTTCCCCGGTCTGTTGCCAGAGGAAGATTCGTTACAGTATGCTTAGACTCTAGCTTCATTAAGTGTCTGCAGCTCTGTGTATACGTATCTTCGTGTATCTCAAACTACAAGAATTGCTGGAGAAAGCCTGCTGGTATCACAGAATCACAGAATGGTTGAGGTTGGAAAGGACCTCTGGAGATCATCTAGTCCAACTCCCTGCTCAAGCAGGGTCACCTGGAGCACACTGCCCAGGATTGTGTCCAGGCAGCTTTTCAATATCTCCAAGGATAGAGACTCCACAAGCTCTCTGGGCAACCTGTTCCAGTGCTCCGTCACCCTCACAGTAAAGAAGTTTTTCCTTATGTTCAGATGGAATTTCCTGTGTTTCAGTTTGTGCCTGTTGCCTCTCATCCTATCACTGGGCACCACTGAAAAGTGTCTGGCCCCATCCTCTTTACACTCTCCCTTCAGATACTTATACACGTTGATAAGATCCTCCCTTAGTCTTCTCTTCTCCAGGATGAACAGGCCCAGCGCTCTCAGCCTTTCCTCATATGAGAGATGTTCCAGTCCCTTAATCAACTTAGTTGCCCTTTTCTGGATTCACTCCACTAGCTTCACATCTCTCTTATATTGGGAAGCCCAGAACTGGACACAGTTTTCCAGGTGTGACCACACCAGGGCTGAGTAGAGGGGGAGGATCACCTCCCTTGACCTGCTGGCAACACTCTTYCTRATGCACCCCAGGATACCATTGGCCGCCTTGGCCGCAAGGGCACATTGCTGCCTCATGGTTAACTTGTCCACCAGGACCCCCAGGTCCTTCTCTGCAGAGCTGCTTTCCAGCAGGTCAGCCCCCAGCCTGTACTGGTGCCTGGGGTTATTCCTCCCCAGGTGCAGGACCCTGCACTTGCCTTTGTTGAACTTCATGAGGTTCCTCTCTGCCCACCTCTCCAGCCTGTCCARGTCYCTYTGAATGGCAGCACAGCCCTCTGGCGTATCAGCCACTCCTCCCAGTTTTGTATCATCAGCAAATTTGCTGAGGGTGCCCTCTGTCCCTTCATCCAGGTCATTGATGAAGAAGTTGAACAAGACTGTACCCAGTATTGATCTCTGGAGGACACCTCCAGCTACAGGCCTCCAATTAGACTTTGCACCACTGAGCACAACCCTCTGAGCTCTGCCTTTCAGCCAGTTTTCAATCCATTGTCTGATTTTTCCCCATGCCCTTTAAGCTTGAGAAAGACCTTTGGCAGAGGACAGCTGCCATCAGACCAAAACAGAGGGACTCAAGAGGAGCCAAGCAGGAGATAACAGCTGCTGATGCTCCAGTGTGCAGGTTACCCCAGAGCAAACCCTGTGGTTTCTCCTGCCACCCAACCCCTGCTGACATCCCACCTCCCTCACATAACCTGCATCCCCATCAGTCCTCAAGAATGAATGTCAAGCATTTTCATGATTGCTTTTCTCTGCATGAATAAATCAGCTTCTTAAATTTCCCCTTAATGACAATGATGCAGCTGAACTGCAAGTTCTCTTGATCCAATTTATAACATAATAATTTATGCCATGGTTAATAGCACTTAGCACTTGTGAAAGGGAGGAGACTAGACTGGTACAACTAAGCTGACATGGCCAATGTATATTAACTCCCTATGTGCAGGAAGACTTCCTTTCTTGACCGAGAGCCAAAAGCTCCTGAAGCCAATGTTACATGGAAAGGAGATTGTTGGAAATATTTTCCTATCAGTGCTGGAATAGGCAACTTTCACTAATTCCTTTTCATATTTCGGGGGGGGGGGTTTAAGAGCCCTGCAATTCTTCTTGTGTTATTTTCTTTATTGTCTCTGATCTTTCTGCTGTTGTTTCTTACTCTTCTCCTTCTTCCCAGAATTTGCTCCTTAAGAAGGATAAATAACTTTCTCATATTTGAGTCCATAATTTCAGAAAAATCACCCTTTTGCACTATTCTCTCTCCAGCTCACTGGAATTAGTGATGGGCCCTAGATATCTGATTCTAGCAAAACAAAATAAATATACTGACCCAATAATCTTCTGACCATATATAGGCTTAAATAGCCTTTTGTAAGATATGGTTGATATCTGTGATCAGTACAGAGCAATTAGAAACCATAGCCATTATGAAACAACTGTCTTACCGGGAATTTACTGGGCACTGTCAAACTATTTCCTTGATGGAGATGTCAGCTTCTAGAGCACCTCCTGCTCAGGAGATGCAGCAGTTATTTTTTATGGAGGGTCTGACAGGGAGGATGAAGAACTCAGAGCAGTAATTGCATGAACCTGAGCACACACTTAAATCTCACAAATGAAAATCTCAAAGCAAAGCAGAAGAAGGGGGAGACTGAGGCTGCTATCCGAGAGCACTTAAACAGAATCTTTATTTTTCAATTGCCTAAAAGAATTAATTTTCTATTACATAATAAGCAAAAAGGCAACACTACTAAATGCAGATACCCAATTTGCAAATAGTGGGATCAGTGTGTATCTATCTGGGATGACAGAGATGTTACACCATATTGCACAATGCGGTTGCTCAAACCTCAACTATCCATGGCTAGAATAAGTCATGGAAGATCCAATTCAGGCAGGAGTTTGAACCAAGATCTCCAGATGTTCCTCCCACCTAGCACTTTTGTGACTCTTTGCATCTCTGAACCATCCAGCGATGCAGCCCAGATTCTCCACGCTCCTACTGCTTTTTGTTGATGGAGAAGCTGTACCCATTTTAGCAGCCTTTAGGGCCAATGTAGGGTAGATTAAAGTGTATTGCACAGGTCTAACATGCTCCAGCAGCAAGCATGGGGACATGTACCATTGCACACCACTCCATGCATCCACAAGTTCAGTTCTGCTGGATTTGTCAGGATCTTGTGGACCCACATGATTTTGTTAACTCTCAAGGCCATGAGTGTAGTGGAGAGAGGCAGAAAGGGAATTTCCAGACCCAAATAAGTTGTGTTTGCAGGTCTCACTGCCATTTTGCAGTAAGTTATGTAAAGCACAGAGCAAAGTAGGCAGCTGACAATAGCTGCTGGAGGAGGTGCTGGAGCTCAGGCATGACAGGAGCAATGCAGGCAATAAAACTAAAGTCTGAACTGCAGACCTGCCTTTTCTTTGAAAATTCGTTTGTTGCTAAGAATAACCTGCCTGGACAATGTCCTACAGCATGCTCCAACCTAAAGGGCATTTTGATCTGACAAATGAAAACTAATAGAGTGAAGTTATTAGCATATGACCATGTGGATTGGAAACATGTGTTGAGTGATTAAAGGCGAAGGCTTGATGACGGGCCCATACCGGAGATGGTGCATCTTGGGGAGGAGACTTGTTGTTTGGGAAATGCCATATTTTACCATTAAGTTCATTAGTATTTGCCATAAGGAAAACAACAAAGGTTGACTTCAGCAAAAACTCCAGTTCAGATCCTATCACTGCATACAAGATGTTTGCTTTGGAAACACCTCGCTGAGGTTTCTGTAAGTCTGTTGCTCTGTGTATGCTGTCTCACGGACAGTTTAGGATTTCATTCTGTCTGTATTTGGACTGCATCCCAGGAGTGTGCTTGATATCAGGAATCCAAGCTGGAAAAAGTGTGCATTCTGGAAGATTAGCCACTGAATGATGTTCCTCCAGTGCCTGCATGCTGGGTAGGTCAGTGCGCACTGGAGGACTGGTGTGGACAGTTTACAAGCCTTGCACCAGGAAGTGACCAAAGGGAGTAGATATTTTAAAATCTATCAGCAACTATGCAGATAGAGACAAGTAGAAAGAGCTGTGCGGAAGTTTTGGTTCAATGCATATTTATTATAAATCACTTTCTGCTTGTCTGTTTACAATATTCTGTCTTTCCCTAATGTTTTTTAAGCTAATAACAGACTCACTATTTTAACTTGACAATATTTTTATGTGAAAAAATAATTACACATCCTTGTTATTCATATTTTTGGATGAGATGTTAACCAGAACCAGAACTATAGGTCCAAACTCCTCACCCCAAACAGTGCAAAGTTAAGAACAAGAGCAAATCAGTCACAGTGCAGAAAGTCTGCTAATTTTTATGACAATAACCAGTGTGTCTGTTACTTAGTATAATGTACCTGCATCCGATTAACATCTGAACAGTCACAGTCATTGTCAGTTTTCCTTCAGTGTATCACACCAAGGGCTGGTACTGAAAGCCCAACTCAATTAAATATTTAGGTCTCTGAAAACACATCTGTATCTAGTCAGCACCATTTTGGCTATGGGCAGGGACTCAACAGCAGAGTTACAGCTAGGATAAGGAAGGCCTCAGTGCCGCTATATCTGTAACACAGCCCTAAGCAACAGACATAAAATCAGAAGTGCATGTAGAAGCACCCGTACTATTCACCTCTCAGAAGGTTTTACTGAGTTGGAGAAATGTGCAGGAAAGCTTTTAGACAGTAAAAATTGTTGCTTTACCGTAGATTTTGCTAGATGCAGCATAGCTACCGTAATTGTGCCACTGTTGCATTGTTGATTTTTTTATGTCAGTTTTATTCTCATCAAATTTATATTAAAAACATTGCAAATACCAGTTAAGAAGGGCTCATTCAGATCCACGCCTGAGTCCGTTAATTGTTTCTATGCTAGGGCTCGGAAGAGGAATACAAGGAAGCCTGTCCCTCTAGTCTGTCGAGCGTTATCCCAGCCCACTCAAAAACATTTCGCTTGCGTGAAATTTAATTTCTCAAAGTTTCATAAGTGTAAAGAGTACTGAATGATGATTCACTAAATGGTTGTTCTGGCACAAGTAGAGGCAGGCACAGGGACTGGGAATGAGCTGCCTGTGTTCTTTTTCTTTTTTTCTTTTCTTTCTGGCAAAGTCAGCTTAAAGTGGTTGGAAACCCACATAATCAATGAACCTTTCTACTTGTATTCTCAGCTTGGTTTTACAAGTCTGTTTCTGATAACACAGCCTACTTAATTTGATATTTTCATAAAGTCCCTCTGTTTTCTTTTCTCCTTCCTTGAGAACACTGAGAACTTAGAATGATATGAACATTTCAGATGTTTTTTAGCGAGTATCAGCTTTTTCAGAGCCCCTTTTTAGTTTGCAAGTGCATTTCTAGCTGTTTCCCACTAAGAGACTCCAGAGTGCATTGGTGTGCCTTGGGCAGGCACAGGTGCCCAAAGCCTCAAGGTTCAGGGAGAACCGTATGCTGTAACCAGCAGGACCACAGGAACTGTTGGTCCAGGAGAAGCAGAACTGCAGTTGTGTGCAAGAAGTTGCCTCAAGTGCACAGCTGCAGGAAAGCAGAGACAGGTGGTGTAACACCAATCAGAGATTAATTCTCTTAGTGTTGGAAGTAGGGCTTCAGCCGCATGTCAAGACATTTCATTTAGCATGTTGAAAATGTACATTCCAGCTTGGGATTGTCCATGATGTGTAGGAATGCAGTGGTGGTAATACAGAAAACTGGGACATTTCTTTGGCTTCTCAGTTTGATAAGGGCTCTGTGTGCTCTGTACAGCACTCTACAATAGGCAAAATGAAAACTGGAAGTCGTTTATTCCACATTCAAAATTGCTCATGTACCTCCTATGGTCTTCTCTCTCCCAAGACCTGAATAAAATGTCTACAAAGAAAAATTGCACATAGATGGTAGCTGGAGCCTCTGTGACACCAGGGAATGGTGGGAATGGGTCAGAGACGATGAGGGAACAGTGAGGTCTGCGCTGCCAAACTTCCCCTGCCCTTTGAGAAAGGGCACAAGGCATGGGGGAGGTTGCCTAGGGAGAAGAGGAAAAGATAGCCCTTAAGGAGGATGCAGGCATGCACCCCAGAGGAGGGGGACCCACGCTGTCCCCTGGAGAGAAGTCATGCCTGTGTGCAGAGCAGGCACCAGCAGCTCTGAGAGGGAGGGTAGTCAGAGTGCAGCCAGAGAGGAAAAGAGCATCTGCCAGGCAGACTGCGCCGCCCTTTACAAAAGGAAGGGATACTGCTCATCAACACACTGTCCAAGGAGATGTTCATGCAGGGGGGACTCCAAACCAGACCTCAAGTCCGTGCTTGCTTCATGTTGAGCTCTTGCCCCTGCTGCGGTCTTCAGAGTCTGTAAGGACCATTACCCAGTTTTGCAATGTAGCAGTCTCATCCACCACATTGCGCTCTTCCTGCCCTCGCCTGAGAGCAGACTCGCAACGATGAGCTCTTTGGAAGAAGCTACCTGCCTGCTTCAGTGTCATGTCCCCCTTCCTTCTTTCATGGGCCTGCAGAAAGGCTCTCATAGGCATGCACAGCCACTTGCAAGCCAGGATCCTTTTCCTGGACACAGACAGAGCTAGCATTCAGGAAGGGCAGAGCTGCCCTTCACATGCATCCTTCCATGGCTTAAACGTGTAAAACTCTCTTTCTGCCCATCTGTGTTGGAATATATAAAATTGTTTTCTGTCTCATGGTATTAATAATCCCCTGGATGTCTTTGTTTAAAGTATTGCAGTGGGAAGTGCTATTTTAAGGCTCCATTGAGTCAGGCGGAATGTGAAACCTCCTCCCGCTGGATACTTCACACTTGGTGCTTATCTGTATGCACACTGATATTTTGTCTAATACAATGTAGAGATTAGCTCTCGTTGCAATTTCACTTTCACAATTTACATTTCACGTATTTGTAGCAGCCACAACAGTCTGTATGAGATCGTGTCCATATGTTCCTAGTGCATTGTATATGCAGCGGCATAAATGTTTTGTGGTAGGGCTGTCCTCCGGGAGACATGGCGGGTCAGGTCCTGTGAGGTGTTTGCTGCTTCTTAACAGGGCAGACCCTGGAGCTGGCAAGCTGGATCTGGAGTCATCAAGAAAGTTCAGCTTGCTAACAATTCATCAAGTAGCTAAGAACAGTGTTTGGCTCTTTAGCCTGAGATAACACTCAGCTGACTTGCTGCATATTCAGAAAGTATTTTTGTTTTTGAAGTGTCTCTAAGTTAAACTCCTTCCTCATGTTTGCTAAATTCTCAGGGAAAAGGTTATGGTGTAAGCACTTCCTGAACTGAACAGAATTCATTATTTGACAGCCAGCACATCAGATCTGGACATTCAGGCTAGACTGGCACAAAGAGTGGTTCTCTTTACTTTTTTAAACCTGTGTTATGTTATTGTCATAGTGGACTGAATGAAATTCACATATGAAACCCAAGGAAGGGAATTCCTGCAGCTAAAAAAATCAAAAGCTTTGAAAACCATTGCTGAGAAAGAAATATTTCTGTTAAGCTTGCAACAGAAGCCCAGAATAAAATTCCTGTCCAAAGAATGGTCCAGAGTGTAGTTTTTGTTGACTAAATTTTCATGTGATGTAACAACAAGGGAAGGAGAGGTGGACCATTGGAATAAGTGTTATTTTAACCATTAAAGTGTTTGCACAGTGTGAATGTAAAGACAAAAATGTGCATTCTTTATAAGAAGTAAGGAAGAAAAAAATTGAAGTGCTGCACAAAAACAATCACACATATTCATGATTCTAGAAATAGCACAAACACTTTAACTCTTTGATCTGATTTTCCAGGAAATATAGCAGCAGGGCAGCAGGGCCAATTTAGTTTTTTTCGTGAAAGACAGGGTTTCAACCATAGCAAAGACTGTTTGATGAGGACAAAGGAAGTTTCGGAACTAGTGAATTTTTCTCTAATCGGAGTAAAACTCATCTTACCCCAACTCTCTGGATTGGTTGCCTGCCCCATTTGCCCATCTCCTGGAGTATGTCTAAGTCACTAAGTAGACCTGAGTAGCTAATCAAGGCTACACAGAGGGGGGCAGGCAGGTTCCTCTTTCTTTCTGTCTGTCTTCTGTCTCAGCCACCTGACACTGAGCTCACTTTAAAGGTGAACATAGGAAGCGAGGGAGCTCTTTCCAGCTCATGCTCCTTCAGTGAAAATCTGGAATAATCCCTCTTCTCATCTTTTTGAAATACTAGGTCTGGAAAGGAAATGAACACTTGAAGGATTTCCCCATCTGTCTTCTCTTCTCCAACACAGGAGAAGGAGAGGGAAACCATGGTGTTAGCATGGGGAAGCAAAGAACCTCTTTGGAACAGATCTGATCTGCTCTGGTCCTTGAGATGGTGGGTTCTAGGCTTCGAAGTGGCACAGACGGTAGGTTCTCACAAGCAATCCCAGATATCTGAGAAGAGAGGCCTGAAGAGTCATGCTGGCAAGGCAGTGGCACCAGAATAGGTGGCACATGACTGGGCCAAACTAGATGTGTAACACTGGCTTGTGTCTCTCCTAGTTTCAGGCATTACCCCACGTCCCTGATTCCTCACTTCGCATTCGCACTAGATTGCTCACAGATCCTTTTTGGAGTGGAACAACTCAACCTGGGGCAGTTTAGTTGTTAGATCTGTCCAGGGACCACTCCAGCAGGCAGTGTGGGTAGGACCATGCCAGGCTGTCACCCCACTAGGCCAGCCCTCCAGAAGGTTTGGAGAAAGGGAGTTTGGTCAAGGGAAGCTCACATATTCTGTATTAGATTTTGCTGGACTGCTCTCAGAAACCTTCACACACATTTTCTAACATATTAATCCAGCAGTGGGGAGTTTCCACAAATGTTCCCTCCCACAGCAATTTGGTTGAAGAGAGGCAGAAAGCATGCGCAAGACAGAAGTAAGGTCTCCTGACTAGACCTTATGACTCCTGGGTTTGAGAGGTGGGCCTGGAAGACAGCGTGGTCCAGGTGACTGCAGGCTGCCAGCTCAGTTCTCTGAGGATCCATTCGAGCAGGCAGGAATTGACCCTCTGTCGCAGCAGAAGAGCGATGCTTTGGGCAAGGGGGCTGGAAACGCAGAGCTGATCCCTGTTCCAAAGGGCACTCTGCCTCGGTGATCCTAGCCAGCCCTTAAGGGCTGGGTAATGATCCACCGTGTAATTCTGCAAAGCCAGTGACAGCCTGACAGGAGCTTTCCTCTACAAAGAAAAATGAGTGAGTTTTGGAGAGGTAAAGTTTGCTGAGCGTATGCTTCAACAGCTGAGCAGGATATTAACAGTACAAGTTTTTGCTGGATATCAACAATGCATGTTACTGCTTTATCCTTTATAACCTTGCTTATAAATATCACAGTCTGTTTTACCCTTAACTCTGAAAGAATGAAGTTGATTTATTATTGTTCTTTCAACTGCGGCTAATAATAAAGTGTGAACTACATGCAAAGCTGATCTCTGTATGAGGGACTCTGTTGTTATGAGATCAGTGAATCTAAATACAGGGGAGATGGGAATACTTCGAAGGTGCTGTTGAGGCATTTTTTACACATGTTGCAAACACCAGCTTAGGGCCTGGGGACAGTTTTGTTTAAGGAGACTAGTCTCCTTTGGCAGGTAGCAACTGGTACCTCTTTTTTTAAGTGGCACGGGGAACTTGAAATGATTTACAAGTCAGAAACAACAACATGCCAGCAACACTTCTGAAACACATTTTTTTCCTCTAAATMATTTTCAAGTAATTTTCTGTAGAAGCTGGAGCCCTGCTGAGGAGCACTGGCTGAGGCCTGCATTTCTCCCGTTTATGGTACCCCACACACAGGCAGTAAATGCCTCGACACATTGGCCCTGCAGTTCCTTTGCCGTCACATGGCTGCCTTTGGAGAAGTCCAGTCACTGCTTCTGGCCTGCAGGGTTTCATAAATCACAGGATTTCACGTCCTGCCCCTCAGCCATCACACATTCACTGCAAACAAGCACTTTCAGTGCTTGCTTAGAAATTCTTTAAACAGAAAGGAAAATTCAGCAAGATGGGGAGGATTGTGTTAAAAAAAGGTAAAAGACAACCAAATACTCCTAGGCATGACATGGAAGAAAAATTAATATTTAAAATGCATGTATGATGTAATGGGACTTAAAATAGTCTGTATCCTGGAAAAAAAAAATTAACTGCTTAAGGCAAACTAATGAAAAGGTCATTTGGACAATATTTGCAAAGCACTCCCTGTGCTGCAKCACAGACTTATCGGTTCTGTTTGACAGGGACTCACACATGATCCCAAGCACTTATCTCTGTTTTATACTTTATGAAAAATTGATTGACTCCTTTTGCCCAAGAATTTGCATTAAATAAGAAATAAAATGTTGTTTATGGGCAACCTTGTCTTCCCATAATCAGCAGGGGCCAGTTTTATAAGAACAGGGCATCAGTTCTTAATACTGCAAAGTACCYGCGTATTTGACATGGCAAAGTGAACTTTTCTGTTATTATCTCAGCTGGATCAGTTCCTAAAGTTAAACAGAAACAGCAGGGAACATTTTCCATTCTTTCTGCCTTTAACTAGCTTCCTGCACCTTCTGGGACAGGCTGCATCCTGCATAGGTAGTGGACAATCTTCCCAATATGCAGAGTGAAATGGGTGGAATGGAGATCTTGCCACTCCAGSACTCTTGTGGGCAGTACTGAGATATCTTAGCTCCTGCACAAAGGCTGTACCAGACTGCTGGAGTACAGCAGGCTTCCCGTGCCTGTTTTGCTACCTGTTGATTCCCTTGGACAGCCATCCTCTCCCCATCCATTGTCAGACCACCACCTCTCTGGGGCTAAGGGACATTAGTGCTGCCCAGKATGCTGAGATAAATAATTTCAGCATGGTAAATGCACAGAGTTACCCCTGGATTTGGAAGCTAGCTTGGRATTACAGAGGTGGTAAAAAGCGGTTGTGTTCATCTGCTTAAAATTTAAACCAGAATCAATTAGAGCACTCTTATACAGTATATTAGACATTATTATTGATTGTATAATAGCATACAAGAGAGACTTACAGCTCTACTGCTAGTCTCTGATCTGCATTGCTGRAGATGAGGACAGTGGTCTAGGAGAGCGCCCTCACATACTTGCCTGTTCTCATCTTCTTCCATGGGCATCTGCTATTGATGATTGTCAGACACTGGATCCTTGGCTAGATGGGCTGTGGTCACCCAGAATGGCTGTCCTTAAGTTCCCGTTCCTCTGATCAGAGCCAGAGCTAAAGGCACTGCCATCTCTCAGTATAATAGGTAGGGTGTAGAGATACTTCCTAGACTGGCTGCCCCTTACCTCAAGGAAGGCCATGGAAGGGGAGCTCTAGCCTGAACGCTGCTTTCTCTGGTATGTTGTCTTTTACCCTCACTCTGCAGAGCCARAAGTAGGCTATAGGAAGAGTTTTGYTGACGTCCTTTCCCCTGTCCAGGCTGAGAACTGGTGGGCTGAGCAGCAGCCCTCCTGAAAAGGACCTGGGAGTTGTGGTGGATACCAGGTTGAATGTGACCCAGCAATGCACTCTCATTGTGAACATGGCAAAGCAAATCCTGGGCTACATTAGAAAGAGCAYGGCCAGCAGAGGGAAGTTATTGTTTCTCTCTACTCAGCACTAATGAGACCACACGAGGAGAACTGTGTTTTGTTTTGGGTCACCCRGCTGAAGATGGATGTGGAGAAACTAGGGACAGTACAGAGGAAAGCCAACAAGACAGTTGGAAGCTTGAACAGATGTCCTACAAAGAGAGGTGAAGGGAACTGGGCTTGTTTAGTCTGGCAAGAAGGAGGCTCAGAGGGAATCTTATAGCAGCCTACAACTATTTAAGGGTAGCTGTGAAAAGACAGTGTCAAACTGTTCTCAGTAGTAGGAGATGATATAACAAGTGCCAGAGGCCACACATGGTGGGAAGTTCAGACTGGATTTCAGAAAAAACTACATCAAGAAGGTAGTGCAGCACTGGAACAGATCACCTAGAGAGGCTGGGGGATCTCCATCCCTGGAGGTTTTGAAGACTCAACTAGACAAAGCCATGCCTGATCTGGTCTGGTGTTGGTGAYAGCCCTGCTATGAGGAAGAGTTTGGATAAGAGACTCTGAAGGTTCCTTCCCACCAACATGTCTCATTCTGTGATTCTTTTCTCCACTTTATTTCAAGGGTGCTGTTACAACAGCCATGTGGAGAGGGCTTCATATAAGAGCTGCTGTGTTGTAAAATATTTTTATTTTCACAAAGGAAGGGCTCTGCAGCCAATATCTCCTCCTGCCAGACTATACCCTCTTTTCTCCAYTGGAGTTGTGTATTCACATGATTTCCTTGAGGATTTCTTTGTTTTCCAGCAATGCCTCACACCTGCAGGGTGGGAATGCTTCCTGGACTCCTTTGGTGCAGAGCATGTGCTCTGCTTCAGGAAGATGGATACCATTTGACTTATCTCAAAATAAGAGAGACATACATTCCTCTGTTACATTRTTTTTCAGCCTGACTTGGAGGAACCAAGCACAGACTATACAAAGTTTTTTTGATTTTTTTCACACAATATATTTCAAGGTGTTGAGAACGCAGCCTCTGAAAGGGAGGTTACACAATTGCTCTTCTTCAAAGTGGTTTTATTTTCCCAAATAAAGTGTGATAAAGCCTTCAAAAAATTTGCAATAGAACTCAAATTTTGTGTGGTGCTGCAGCCAGTGCCAAGCAGAAAGAAGTGTTAGATCTCACAGTCTCAGCAGTTGCATCTTATAAACTCAGCCAGTGTTTTCAAAGATTCATGTTTTAAGCTGGGAGGTATGAGAGAAGTCATTGCTTAAAGGACTTACATGGGAATGACATCAAAAATCATCCAAAGCCTGGGGCTGTTCAGAGATAGGTTTTGTCCCATCTTTGAAGTTAAAATTGATGTTAAAATTTGTTCTAAAGTGTGTTGGGAATTGCCTTGGATCCATGTCATGAATAGGTAGGTGGGCATCATCTTTCCTGTTGGCCAGGCACTTTTGTAGTCACAAGACATGGGACAGCCCACATAGCTAAAGACCATCCTTCTCCTCCCTCTGCTGGGTTTGCAGCTGGCACTGAGCTACCAGTGAAAACCCATTTGCCCAGAAGCATGGGTTCTCAYCCACTTCTACCCAGCGTCACTGTGATCTGCAAGGATGAGTGGATCCTGCAGGACACCTCTCCCAGGCTGTGCATACACCAAGCAGAGCTGCCATTCAGCAGGAAGAAACAGCCAAAACCCCTGGGAAATTGTACCTTCCCTAGGGGATAATGGCAGGCCGAGGAAGTTGGGCATGAAGACTCAGTGGSACATGTCACAGATGGGCTTTGAGTGATAACATGTGAATCAGCAAAGGAGGGTGTGATGGCAACATATCCTACCTGGAGCACTCTGGATATGAAATTTAATACTGCTAGAGCAGAAGATGGTCTTGCCTGTAGCTGTGCAACATTGACTGAGTGGGACTTTGTTAGAAATGTTAACTAGGMCATAAAAACACATTCCATCCTGTGCTGAACTTATGTTTTGTTTGCTGGGCTGTTCAGGGCTCTGCTGGAGAACAGCTCTGAAGTAAGAACAGTTGTTTCAGTTTCACCTGCTACCAGAGCTCTTGCATCCCGCTTCTTGGGACAGCCCATGTTGGGTTGCATTTGTCTTCTCTGCCTGGGGCAGAAGCATGTTGTTTAGAGCAGCATGGAGGACCTGAGCTGCTCTTTGCAATATCTGCCTTATGGCTGCCTGCAGGATTTCATGCTATGGTGCCATTAGTGGAGCACCTTTCACCGATGATAAATTCCCCTGAGAATGGAGAGAAAATTACCCAGATACGTTGTTACACATAAACCCCTCAATTATACAAGGTCCTACAAACGTCAGATGAGACCATAACAGAGAAAAGGTCACAGCAACACCAGCTATCTCATGAATAGCAGCAACAAGTAGCAGCCAGTGCCTGATTCACTCTAAGGCTAGAAAGATGAAAAGATAGAAATGTTGTTGGCTTTAATCCTTTTGTAGTGTGTTCCAGGCAGCTGTCAACTGCTGAACATTCGAACAGTCAGGGCCTCCCAAAGGGAAATAACATCTTTGGAATGACCAGGCTCCAGAAAACACCACATATTAGATGATGCACTGATGGGGGAAAATAAATTCAGAAAAGAAGTTGGTGCTTTGCCGAGCAATGTCCTGCAGATAAGCTTGTACCAGTTCTTCAGTCACGCACTAATGATCTTTGGTTCATTACATGTTATAAATCACCCTGATGAATACAGAGAAGGAAAATAAATGAATAAATAAATAACAAGCACTCTATGGATAGTGTTGGTCAAAGAAAGATGAATTAATCATAAACATTGTTTTCAAAGACTATGACACGATTGAACATTCCTTTGATATCAGCCGTGCTCTTCTTCCCACCAACTTATTCTCAAATAAACATCTCAGTAAATATTTGGCTCCTTGCTCTGGACTTGCAAATGAAATGGAAAAGGCCACATCTTTTCCTGGCCTGCAGGCAGCTATTCCCTTAGGGTGCTGCTGGATTTCAGGTAGGGATTCACCTTAACTCACTTCAGATGATAGCTACTGGTCAGCTACCTCAGCCTAGGCTGGTCTCTCTGGGCTCCCTTTGGAGYTGATGGAGAAAAAGAAACACTTGCAGAAGGCAAGTTTTCAGATTGCTCTTGACACCTGCCCAAGGAGACATGACTTGCCCTCCTCAGGTGTCTGTAAGAAAACTCTCAGGTGACTAACTCAGATCAAAAATATTCAGTAACAGCAGCTTAATCTCACCCTCTTGCTTCCCTCATCCCCTCTGTAGGCAGCGTTTTTTACCTTCTACTGATCTCAATGCATATTTTTCTTTTCTTAATTTCCTCCAGTTTCTCCCAGCTGTATCTACCAGGTTGTCCCCTTACAACCACCTACTTTCCTGGGGGATTTGCTACCTTCCAGTATTTTGACTGTCCAATGTCACACTCTGGTACTCTTTTCCTTAGAATTTACCCTGAGAAGTTTCAGTGCTACACTGCAATACAGCCTGTGCTGAGGTCCTTTCCGATAAAGTGCTTTCTACCTGTGTGCACCCAGTTCATGGCACCGCAGTTCGTCTCCAGCCTGCGTCTTTGCTCTGCTTGGTGCCCTCCTGCACAGTATCATGCCATCACAGCACACCAGAACTGAAGTTGCAGAAGAGGCAATTCTGAGCTGCTCCCCTGTGACTGACACTAAGGATGATACTGCAAGGTCTGTGTGCTACTGGCAATGGAAACAGTTGCGTTCCTGTGCCAGCATACGTTAAGTCTGCTGCATCTTTTTCCTGCCCTGCTTCTGTTCAGCTGCTCCCCTTCCCACTGACAGTACGGTCACCCAGGACCAGAGTGATTCAGAGATGAGCCACAGAGGGATGCAGAGATCACTCTGTTGGCCTCAGTGCTGTCCTTCCTGACAGACTCAGGGCTGATGCCAAAACCCCACTTCCTCTTTCTGATGCCATGTGACCGTAAACTCCTATTTCATTCTCTGCCTGCTCTGCTTCCTAGGTAAAATCCATTCGTTATTTTTAACTGTATGCATAAGTCTTCTTTATCTCTAAACCCTACTGCTCCTCCTGCACAGACTGACTACATGACTTCATGCACACTGTCTCCTAGCAGATTGTCTGAGCACAAACCTTCTTGCTGCTCCCCTTCTAAATTTCCATATGTAGTGGCAGAAACTCTGAGGAAGCATTTCTGATGCATGGCTCTGCAACTGGTATCTCATCCCTCAGGCTGCAGAGAGGCCCACCACTGGGGCATCCAACTGCTCTAAAAACATCCATATCAAAACATCCTACTTCCTGCGGCACAGTCTGACCTTGTCCATCCCTCAGCCACATTCGTCCTTTTTGACCTTGAGGATCCCTTGGAGACTCCAGCCTGCAAGCGGCTGCTCTGCTGTGGTAGGACCATTCCACCATCTGCAGGGTGCTGAATGCCTCACTCAGGCCACAGTAATCCTGCATTTGGACTGGTGCCACACCTCAGCCTCCTTTTCAAGCTGTTATTCCTAGTATCAGCTTCATCTTTACCAGATTTTAAGTCTAAACTCCCATATGTCAAAGCCAAATGATGTCTCCAAGTTTTTCTAGCTCCTAATCAGCTATTTTTTTTTTTGAAAGTAACAGTATTTCAGGCAACTGGGAATGCCTCTGCTGCTGTAGATAAATGGTGCTCACAGGATTTGGGTCTCTCAGCGAGATCAGGGGAGTAAAAGCCTGGATGAGCAGTGTATTTTAGCAGCAACACAGCAAACTTGTGATGCTCTCTTGGATAAATAGATTTGATTACCTCTGTATCTACAGCATTCCTTCTGCTTATCCTCCATGTTAGCACTGCCTTGGGACCACAGAGATGGAGGGTTGCTAATGACAGATTTTACTGAGTAATCTGAGGCAATCAGCAAGTTCTTAGCTTCCCCTGCTGCTCATTTTCCTTATATTGGAAAAGAAAAGGGTGTCAAAAGAACTGGAAGATGTTTTAAAATGTGGTTCTGGCCCTTACAAATGACTCTATAATGCGGATATTACTGGGTATTGTTTCCTAATAGGCCCCTCAATTAGTTCTGCTGAGTACAGCACAGTGGGAGAACTGGTTTTATCTCCCTGCCTCCAGCTTTGATTTTAGCTCAGCCAAAGAGGGCTGTCCACTACTCTTTCCCAGAACAGGGCTTGAGGAAGCAATGGTAAAGAAAGAGCACAAAGGTTAATGCAGCTGCAAGAAGAAAAGGTGGAGGAGTAGATCCCATACACAATGGTCTCAGCTGACAAAAACAGCAACGTCTTCTCTAGCGGGCACCATAGCACTCCAGGCTGCAGGAAACATGCTGGGCCCCTTCCAGATGAGATGCCACCATCAGTAACAACAGACGTGCAGGACTTTGTGATGCTTGGTTTAAATCCCAGCCTCAGAGACGCCTGTACAATCCCCTTGCCTTCTCTGTGACTTATGAGATGCCTGGGCAGGAGTACTCTGAGTAACAGAGTGGCACACGGGTGAATGTGGAAGAAATCGGTGCCTGCCAAGCCTTGAAGTTCTGCTGGGTGAACAATGAACCTCCCAGCTGCAGGCACTGCTCTGAAAGTTGTACACTCAGGACTGGAGCATTACTGGGTGAGGTGAATGCACTCATTTCTGCAGAGGACAAAACTCTAAGAAACCACTGTGACTGCGATAATGTGCACACTCTCCCACTTGACTGTCCACCCCGAAACAGAGCAGTCCAGAAGGTCTTTCAATCTGCCAGTTCAGAAGAGAGTTTCTACAGAACTGTGTGTTATGGTCTGGCTTCCAGAATGGACTTATACTTGCAGGTCTGGGAGTCCTGGTTGTCTTCCCTTAGCCTGTCTCCTCTGCATGACCCACAGTGATTCAAGTGGGCAAACAGTCAGTTTATGCATCTCAGCTTGTGCATCTTTGCTCTGTATTACAGCTCCCTGAAAATATACTGCCAAACTAATAATAAAGCAATCACTTCTTTCACTATTTTCTTTCCATCTGCAAAAACAAAGTAGGGAATAAAGGGACATCCATAATAGAGAATCAGCTTTACTGGAATTAATATTAAATAATAGACTGATGGCGTGATAGGAGGTGAATAGTGAAGTGGCAAGTAYTGCAGGTGTTGGAAAATTATATAACTTAGTCAAGACTGGAAGGAACCCAGCTAAACTTAGGTCAGTCTGACAAGGCAGTTTTAGTGTAGTGTAAAATACTGCACGCTCACAGCAACTGCCTGAGTTGAGTTCAAACAGGAGATCTGTACAAAAATGTGGTCAAAAGCATTCAAAAATGAGCTTACTTGTAGTGCTACAGAGGATAACACACCTTATCCCCCAACAGTCTTGTGTAAAATGGCTAGCATGCATTCCCGTGGAATGTAACAGTCACCTTGCCATGAAGATAGAAAAGGTGCAGAAAAGGGCAGGAAAGGGAGTGGTAGAAAGTGTCCTCCCTGAGGAAAAGGTACATAGTTGCCATGGCGTAGTATAGAGAGGGGGCACAAAACCTGAGGGACAGCGGAGAAACATCAGAGATTGTTGAGATTCCCATTTCCTTGTTTCTCGTCACTGCTCAAGTGGAAAGAAGCATTCAATGAGTTTAGAAAATAACACACTGAAGCTGAAGGAGAAACTAGATGCTGTAAAAACAGAAACTTTAGGGATTCCAAACATATTATACATTTATAAGGATAAGAACATCTCCTGTGATAAAGCTTTAGAGGAGACATTTAAAGTTTCGGGGCCTTATCCAACCCTACTTTCTGGTACGAGGTAGGCACTTGAAATATTTGTCTGATCTGCCCTTGGAAGTTTTATATTGCTCTGCAAAACATCTAGTACTGCCTGTATGAGAGACAGGTACAGACTGTACATCCTGCTCCAGGCAGATATGAGGTGGCTGAGTTTCTAAGGAGCTTTCTGTAGATCATATGCTAATGAGAACTTGGAAGAACTAGTATAACAATTTGTCTCTAATCTGAGGGGGAGATGATTGCAAGTGGGGAGGAGGGGGACCAGGCAGGAAAGAACTAGGACATCAGGAGATTTGTGAGACAGTTTAAAGCAGCACTGCTCAGGAGTGCACTGGGTATATGGGTAAGTGGGCACATGGCTGTGTGCGAGGAGTCTGACTCCGGGTGGAACCTGTCTGGGCAGCCTGTGAGCTGCTGTGGTTAAACTATTACTTGTGGCATTCAGTGGCCTTACTTCCCTTCTCCAGGATGCACAGAGGGTCTGTCTGCTGGGCCTGTTGGTACATGTTGATGGATCTTGGTAGAAGCCAGATTATTCCTGATATATTTTGTTGCTGGCGTGTTGCTGTTCTCATGGCTTGGCAAGTCAGCAAGAACATTGCCTGTCTTCACAACTCTGCAATTGCTTCACAGTGAGCCCTTCTAATACAACAAGCCCATATGAAACTCATACTTGCAAAGAGGCCTTGGCTTGTGACAGAGCCCAGAATCACAGGTTTGGAACCCACTGTTTAGAATAAATCAGTGTCAGMAGAAGTTTTCTCGTGTCCTCATCTAGAACCAGGATGGAGCAAGACAGAGGGAGCATTTATCTCAGGTGAAAATGGTTTTGTCCAGCCTCCGTCATCCCACCCGGATGCCCTCAAGTTTCTTGTGTCAGGTGGATTTCGACCCCTTGGCCCCATTTCGTGAAGGTGAGGGTTGGACCCTGGGAGAGTACCTGTCCTGGATAGAATTGCAGCCCTGTTCCTCTTCTGGACTCTAACCACGCTGGGCCGATGGCTGGAGCACAGCAGAGCATGAAAGTCCAAAAAAATATCATACCAGCAAGTGTGARTCCAATTCCAAATCAGAAATTAAGGAGGGCACCCATCCTGCCACATGAGAGATGGCTCCACAGTACAGAAGGTCCTGCCAAGAGCTTTTTTTGACTATACAGTCAAAACTTCCCTTTGCCTAGTTTTCCATTGCTCCTGGGCACAGTATGTGCCTTCTTGAAGCACCCCAGATAAYCCTCCCTTGCTACCATTGAGTTATTGTTTCATTTAAATTATATTGGAAGTTCCTTCAGCCCCAGCCAGGGAGAAAGGCTTTCCCTCCTTGCCAGGGGACTATGTAACAACAGTTTCTGCCAGTACTGCTCTGCGGGGGCCAGAAGAGAAGCAGGAGGGACATAATGTGCTTTCCACAAGGGAAGCCCATCCTATCAAGGTCTGCTGGGGCTTGCTCTGCTGCTGGCATAGTTGCCTCTCCCAAGTTTTACAGGAATTGATAAAGTCAGACAGCTGGATGAAAGAGCATAAATACCCTAAACTTAAACATGCTATTGAGAAGCTGAAGTCAGGACATAAATAACTGCACTCTCGCTTTCATGTTTATCATACAATTGCAACAGGACCATATTTGGAATAAATATTCCGATATTTGAATGCAACATGTGATTGGAGTTTATCTGTTGTTATGTTTTGAATAAATATTCAGGAAACTCATTATTTCAGTTATCTCCCTCTTCTCACTTTTCCCAAAACGAGGTGGAGCTAGGAAGTTTGGACACTGCTGGAGCTGTATTTTATGTTTTTCAAAGCCCAAAGTCTTTCCCTGGAACTGAGGTCAGCACAGTTATTTCTTGAACCATCCGGGAGGCAGGATCTGTGCAGGGGCTGCAATGAGCCTGCCACGGTCAGCRGCTGGTCCCTGCCCTGCACACCCGCCCAGCGCGTCCCTGGAGGGATGGTCAGTCTGCTGAGCCACGACTCCTCCTCTGCGGAGGCCCTCACTAGGTAGGTGACTGCGGCTACTCGCACTGTGGGAGGGGACGATGTGGCTTTTTTGTGAAATGCTAAGGGACCAAAGCAAGGCAATGCCAGGACAGGATCATTACATCTACTCCATCCAAAATAGGAGGGAGGCAGAGCAACCAGTCTTGTTCTCTTTGCTATTGACAGACACTCACTTCTGCCTGGCTCTGATTCCCAGACAGGAAATCCCATACAGGTTCACTGATACAGGATCAATTCAGGAGCCACCTCCCCTTGGTGGTGCAAAGGAAACACTGGGGTCATCTCTGAGGGCATCCGGAAGCGTTTATTTCCTGTCAGCACTCTAGTGGGACACAGAAGTCTGGGTGCTGGATGAGAGCACTCCGGCATTAGGAGCTGCCTAAACCCAGGCTGAGATAGTCCCTGCTCACTAAGGCTCGCAGCCCCTTTCAGCCCTGGCCTGCCAGGTGGGCCTGGCCAGACTCAGCAATGTGTCTCGGGTCAGCAGGCAGCTCCTGCCACTCCTTCAAGTGAGATGGACTTTTGTGCAGATCCCACTGGGGGCTCAGCGGGCCTGAAGTTTGCCCAGTTCACTTCTATGTTAGGGTGCCAAGCTGTGTGCTGGGGTACACCCCAAATGCCTGGATTTGGCAGGCCCCTGCTCCCCTGAGTGTCTGGAAGATGTCAGCTGCTATCATTGCCCTATTTTCCAAAGAATTACACCCGTAAAGGGAACAGGATTTCAGTGCTTCTCTAGGCTTTCCAGGATGGTAGCTCTCACAATCCAGGCTGCAGCTATCTCAGGGTTCAGCCTGTACTGCACTCTCCCAGGACTGAAGTGAGCAGTGGTGGTGCAACTGCTGGGCTACACTGCGAGGTAAATGATTGGTAAAGACAACACCAATGTCCCATGTCCTATTCTGGATCCTCCAGATCCACTCAAAAGTCCCAGTCCTCATTTGCAAAGCATCCTGTATGCTTAGGTGCAGCTCTCTTGGTAACTGTCTGCTGGTATGTGTGAATTCTGCTACTCCCAAGAGAYTGCAGTGCTGGAGCCATGGCTCTACAGGAGCTTTGAACCGAAAGAGACTGCCCTTACTCCCAGACACCTTGAAATTGAACTAAGACATAATTCTTTCAGGCCTCTGGAACACACTGGCTGAACCTCAGTAAATGAAAATATTTTCAAATAGTATCCCCAGAAAAGCCTTAAAAGAGCAACATAGCCCAGGACAGACACAAAAAGTTCAGTTATGGCTACTAAGATGCATCTGCTACTCTTCTGCAAGATATGGGAACTAAACTTATTGACAGGCCAGGGGCTGGCAACCAGAGCAAACCTGACCTGAGGCATAGACAGGCAAGTATTTCAATGGGTCTTAGGCTATCTTCAGTTGAGTTATTCCTCTGGAGTTAGCCAGATTTGAATGAGAGCAGCCATGGTGCAAAGTAACCACCTGTCGCAGGGTGGTGGTGTCAGGCAGCTGGTGAGCTGCAGAAGTCCAGGCGGGGATCAGCAGCTCCCTCAGGACAGCAGTTCAATGTCAGAGCACTGTGGCGTTCACAACACACAAGTGTTGGGGATGGGCTCAGCTGGGATGACAGCACTCGCTGTAGTTCCTGTGCTACTGCTCTAGTGTTGATCTTAGCCACTGATCCCTTTCAAACAGTGAGCGGCCCATTGAGTGCACACAGGGACTGGCCAGAGCCCAGTGGCGCTGGGGGCTGCGCAGAATCAGGAAAAGACAATCCTTGCTCACAGGGATCCTGGTGCAGAAAATGGTTTTCACTTTGAGTTTTAACAGTGTCAGCTACAAAGAGGGCCCGGGGCTTTCCGTCACAGTCAAGTRCAGCATAAAACTTGTTCAAAAGCTCTGAAAAGAAGGTTAAAAAAAAAAAAAAGAACAGAGGGTCAAGTCCACTGCAAGGATATCTTTATCCCCAAATCAGCATTCTTAACCAGGATGATGATTACACTATAAGAAATTCCAATCTTTAAATGTGTGGAAGATGCACAGGCTGGCCTATACCAACAGTATGGACCCATACATGGGGGTAACTGGCTTGTCATCATGCAGACTGCTTAAAGAAAGATGTTGTCTCATTAATACAGGTTACATTTTGGTAGGCATCACTGGCAGCCAACCAAAGTGCTAATGAAAAATTTGACCAACGCGGTCAGACAACGAAAATTGATTCGGGGCTCTGCAGACTTCATGTGAGCCACTTACAATGTCCTGTGTGACAGTGCTGCTCCTGAGGTACTCGTCCTGTGGGACAAGGTTTGTTCCAGGCTTTACAAAAGTGGTTGATTAATCCGGTGGTACCTTTGTTTAGACAATGTGGATTTGATCAGAGGCTAACCAAGGTTAACTTTGCTGGGGAAATGCAGTGTTACAAAGTAGCATTTCCCGTGACATTCATTCTATTTACCCTTTCACTCCTACTCTTACTAAATCGGACTTTGGCAGAGAGCATTTTGCTTAATTCCATTTACTTCTAAAAACATGAGCTCTGCAATTAATTTTCTTCTTTCTGTTGTCTCAGAAATGTTGGTCAACAGGCTGAATAATTAGCCTTCTGGACTAGATTTCTAGCGTACGTTGGGGTTCTGCATCGCACTGTGCTGCCAACTGACTCCCAGGCATGTGTTGCATTAGAAAGGAAATGAAATCTAATGGCATGACATTTGGAAACTCACATTGCCTCACTTACACATTTTCACAATCACAAATACACATGTGCTTTCACCACTGCCAATGCACTCACGCATATATTCACACTCTCCCATGGACGTTATCACTTGCAATCACAGGCACACACTCAGAAAATCATACTTGTGTTCTCAGCACTGCTAGTACTAACTGCAGACTCTACCCTAACCACCCACACACCAGGACAAGCTCACTGTCGCACAGTATTTCTTCCTAAGTGTCTTGGGCTTCATACTGATGGGCCACAAGGTGCTCTGCATTCTTGGAATTGATAGGAATGCCATCTCCTCAGAGCCTGCAGCATAAATCTTCATCAGATCTCACACTTGCCAAACTTCCCATGCTATAGGCAACACAGTCCAGAACTGAACAAACAGTTCAAAACTTTTTCTTGCGTCCTCCTTTCTACCAGCTCCATGGCTACGTCCATTCACTTGGTGACTGGGAACTCTGGGCTACAGAAATCTGTTTCTCCCTTCTCCAAAGTGCCACTGCTACTTTGCCAGATGGCCACCTGCTTCCTTGCAGAAGACACTGCAGGCATGACCCCAGCCCCCTCTTGTGACTGCCTGGCTACTCCTGAGTCTGGGTACAGACCATAATGGGTCTTATCATTGCTTTGCATGCAGGCTGGGGTGCATTTGGAGCATTCCTCTTCCCTGGTTTCATACTAGGGTTCAAATGCTCCATTTATAACAGTCCTTAGTATTTAGCTGCCCGTTTTTGCAACTCCATTTTCACCTCTCAAAAGAAGCAATAAGAAGAGGAGAGCACTCAGGGTGGACAGGAGGGATTGTTCCCTCAATCTGTTTCAGTATGATCTCCACTGTTTTAGGAGAAGGTCCTCCTGTATAGCTTCTCCCTTAGCTAGGTCCTGCACTGAGTGTGACTCAGACCCCGCAGGTTTGAGCTGATCCTAAACACAGTGCTCTTTCACTCGGAGCAACTAACTCGGAACAGAGGGTTGAATTTGTTGACACATCTCAGAAAGATCTCACTGATTAATGTGCTGAATCTCAAACACAGGCTAAGAGCATGAAATCCCTAACAGGGGTTTAGATCAGAGATAACGTAATAATACACAGAACTCTTGGAAACATTTTCAAACCATGTAATGTCTATATTCATAGTGTTCCTGACAGTGCTAATGGAACCAGCTAGTTGACAAGATCTCTTCTGTATTCAATTCCCTGATTGCTTTTAAACCCCTTTTCACATGCCCATGATTCTTCCTGTATCATTTAAATCTTCCATGTCTACAGGAACCAGGGTCTCAAGCTTAAAGAGTCACTGTCACTTCTAAGTCTTCTGTGACCAAGGAGGTACAGTGCAGTTTGAAAGGCAATGTAAAGGATAAGCTCTTTAAAGTGGCAGTGAGGGCTGTGTTTTACTGGTGGAAGGGAAGATGATACAGGCAAGGAGGAGTATGTGAACATTTTTTCTCAGCTTTTGTGTATCTGTTCTGTTTCTCAGCAGTGTGAGGAGGAGAAGAAAGATGAAATGCTGTTTAATTGTTCAAGGCAGGTTAGAGAATTCTTACCACTTTGCCTCACCCTGCAGGGAAAGGCATAGTAGAGAGCAGCCTGTGAAATGTTTCATTAAATAGGTCTGTTTCCCCCTGTCAGAGCCTTGCATGGTGCATCGCTTACACTTGTTGCCTTAATCCTTTGAAGATGCTGGGTCAGTTTTTCCTGTTCATATGGCTTTAGTTGCACATGGTCTCAGCGCATGGAGCTGCTGAAGAGTTTCCCGAGCTCCTCAAAGAGAGAGAGAGGACACATTTTAACTTGTGTTACTTATCTGGTCTGTGTTTCATGCTGCATTTGTAAAGGGAACAGAGAAAGAGGAGGTGGTGCCCCACCTTTTCCCACCAAGCCCCACATGTGTCCATGCCATCCTGTTTACTCTCTCAAGGATTCATGGGAGGCAGCCCTGGGGTTTCATGCTGAAGCAGTCAGGAATATTTTCTCTGGGTTGTGAAGCAGCAAGGGGGAAGGTTCCCGAACCCCCCTCCGAGTTCTGGCACTGATGCAATTAAATGTGCTGGAAAAGGGCCCTTCCCAGCAAGGGCCGTGCATGTACTCACAACGGCATGTGCTCTCAGGAGGGGATAGGTCCCCATCCAAACCCCACATACAGCTGGCTCCAGAGCCCACTTCACCTTCACCTGACTCATTTGTGGGTCTCAGCTCACCCTCTATCAYGCTCTGATTATATCTGCTTCCCATTTGCTTGTTTCTTGTCTTTGGTCTGCAATCCTCTTTCCTGATATGTGACAGAGACCTGTTTGCAGTGAGCTACATGGAAGCAAAGCAAGATTGCTCCTGGAGTGCAGACCCTTAGGAACAGCCTCCAGATGGAGATCTCCCCCTGGCTCTGGTAGAAATGGCCTTCTTGACTTGAGCTCTACCCACTAAACTTGGATGGGGCTGTGGCTTACTGGTGAAAACCACAGAGCCCAGGTGTCTGTGTCAAGGCACCAGTCACCACCAGATTTAGGCAGAGAACTCAAGGCAAATGTGCCATGACCAAGTCAGTGAAGGAGTGAGTGCCAGGGCTGGAACTGGTGTCCCACTGAGTTGAGTTCAGCACTTGACCCATGAGAGGAGAGCACCCAGGGCAGCCATCACCTTGTTAGGCGGCATGGAGTGGTACTGATGAGGGGCTACAGCCCTGTCAGTGGGGCCAGTACAAGCACAGGCCTGGTCTGCAGGTGCCTGCTGCGGTCCTGCTGCACTCTGCTTGCGACAGGTCCTGGAGGGCCCAGCGTGGTACAGAGCGGCATCCTCGTTCTCTCCCCTTTCAGCAGCCAGACCATCCTGGCCCTAGACCCTCACCTTCAGGGCAGCAAAATTAAGTTGTGCCCATACCACTGAGAAGCTGTGAGCTGGCTTTGCCCATCAGCTCCTTCTGCTCCGGTCCATACAGGGCTGCCTGTTATGAGGGCAGAGATTTGCGAGTGTGTGCCGTGGTCAGCATGCGGCACAGGTGAGGAAGGCTGCCTGCATTGACTCCAGTTTAAGCTTCCCTCCTCATCTTTTCAAAGAGCAGCTTCCCCCCCAGCCCCTCACCAATCTGCTGTGCTGGCCCCGCTGCTGTAGCTGTCAGGAAGGCATCTCTTGTGAGATGGTGCCACAGCCTCTGCCAATTCCACAGAATACTTCAACCTGCCAACAGCATCCTCTGTGTTATGTCCCGATCAAGTAGCTGTCTGCATTGCAGACCTGATGCTGCCTCACCCACCAGACAGGACAGGATCAGCCCCAAGCATCCCACTGAGAGTCCTCCAGGTCATAGTGCCTCAGCCTCCATCCCAGGAGCACCCAAATGCAAGGAGAAGGGAAACAACAGCGTGGGGTTTTGAGGATTTTTCAGGGGCACCTTAGGAACAGTTTGGCTATACCTGAAGCAGATGTATAACACCACAGCTATCTTGGGACCAACGGAAGAAAATCAGTTTACAAAATCTGAGGCTGCACTGTCTGATCATGGACTTCCTAATTACCATTTTGTGGCCTCTCAGCTCTATTTCTCCTTCCTGTAAGCTCTCTGCCATGTTCCATGGTATAACCTCTGSTTTATGCCAGAAATCAAGGTGAGCTCCAGTTTATTTAACAGACAGTGATATTCAGTTTAACTTCTCAGATAATGAATTTTCTGTGTTATTGCCAAAAAACACAGAGGTTTAATTTTTTTCCAGTCTTTAGAAATTTTGGTGACTGAAGAGAATGGAAACTAAATTTTTAAGACCCACTAATCCTTGTTTTTCTGAATAGACTAACAAATAAATAAATAAATGGACCACTGAAAGTCTTCCAACTCCCCGCTTCATGGGTTAAGGGGCACATCACAGTGGTAGGCAAGACTCCCATAGCAGGATTTGGTCCTCTTAGCTTCTTCCTGGAGCTCTGAATGCCCTTCAAAACATTGCCCCACTMAGTCTCAGCTGCACCGTACTGTACTGCACCTCTTGAAGGCTCCTTGTCAGCTACACAGGGTTACAAAGGCAGATGCTGTTTATACATTCTTTTAGCTAGAACAGCAACATCTCAGTAGTCACTGTACTGCAATACTATGGCTATTAGGCTGAGTCCGGCAATGCTGAAAGCTGAATCTGAGGCAAGCATGCACAGGTTGGCCAAATGTAAGTATTGCTCCCAGGCTGCTACTCTCAGGACACAAGGACAGTTGCTGTATTTCTGACTACAACCTAGACTGCTCTTTGAAGTTCTACTAAAGGGTGTCGCCAACCAGTTCCCGCCAAAGGCAGAGTCCCATTGTGCTGAGAGCCCAGCAGACAAGTAAAGAGCAGCAGTCCAAGTCGCAAAGAGCTGCCATGGTGATGGTCTCAACTATAACAGGAGAGAGCTTTGTAGAAATAATACCTTTGGTTAGAGCAATGATATTTGCAAACTTGGAAGAAAAAAAAGTTAGAAGGTTTTAGTTGATCTTGGAGTGCTAGAAATTGGCTGAACTGTGATAGTATGAATCATGTCCTCAGGAAGTGTGCTTCTGCTCTGGACTGGGAGCTCACCAGCTGGAAATCATGGGGAAGACTGAGATGCACAAGGTCATCACAGAATGAGTATAACCCACCAGTGTAATGACACCATGAAAGAGGCAAATGTAATGCCAGGATGCCTTAGGATAGCTCCTGCCAGCAACTACAGGGAGGATTTGGGGCCAGAGAGCCCTGGAGAGACCATACCTGGAAAGGTGCATGCAGTTTCAGTTGCCTGCTTCAAGAGAGATGTGTTCATTGCTCTCTATGCATACATCGGGTAAATATCAGGGATTAAGAAGAGCTGCTGTTGGCTGTTTAAGCTAAAAATCTTTGCTGGAAAAGAAAAAAATGGGTATAAACTGATYACTATGAATTTTAATCTGGAAATGAGGAAATACAGTCTGAAAGTCAGGAGTGAGATACTGGGACAGTCTGCCCTTGGAAACAGTGGAGACCAAATCAAATTGTTTCAAAATGGAGACTGTTCCAGTGCAAAGAGGATGAAGGCACACTGTTGTCTGCCATGTCAGGTCCTGCACACTGCAGCTACATAGCTCCTCATCTGCACAGGGACAACATGCCTTGCACACAGGCTGTAGGGGAACTGCCAGGGACAGAGGAGCTAAGGAGAGAGCTGAATGAGAGGCTCTGATGATTAGTTTCTTATCTCTTCAAAACGGTCTGTTTCCTTCCCTCTTTATTTTGCTCAGTTTGTTGTCTTCCAAGACACACTGCAAGTCCCAGGTTTTCCCAGGCTGGGAATTTCTGGGTGCTGGGACTGCAGAGAGACTCTTGCAGTGTGTGCGTGCAGATGGAGAGGTTTTACTGAATGCTCATTCAGTAGCCTTCTGGGCATTGAAAACAGCAGAAGTTCTCTCAAGAGTTATCCCACACCAGAGCGCTGTATCACACAGCCCTGCACTTCTTTTAGGGAAGAGTGAGTATGTCTGCCAYGTACAGCTCCTTCAACTGGTCATCTTGGCTCCTTCCTGAGGAGCCAGGCTGAGTACAGACTCCTTGCACATAGCTCCAGTGACTCCTATTTCCAGTTCCAGGTAGGGAGAGGGGATGTGCAGATGTCACAGTAATGGGGAGTGAGAGAGCAAAGCACAACCCACAGGGGAACTCAGCAAATCCTTCGTATCATGCACCCAGAGCAAAGAACAGTCAGGAGCCTGCTGAGATGTGAGCTGAGGGAAACAAGGATGTGTTTGTTATACTTTAGTGCAGGGTAGTGACAGCTTCTCTCATACTGAGGAGCATTTAACCCCCCTTTCCTGGTGAGACTCAGCAAGTCTCCTCACACAAGCGCTTGGCAAGGGGAAGCATGGAGACCCCACAGCCAGAAATCAGGCTGTTCTCCAGGGTTCTGCCAATGTACCCTTATTCATGAGCAAAGAGTCTGAACAAATATCTTTCGACTTGGCTATTTGTTAGCGTTCACATTGTGCGACTGATAGTTTAAATCATCTACTATTGTTTCTCTTCCCTAACTGGTGACTTCTAAACAGGAGACCCAAAAATACACTCTTGTAAGAAATGTCAGATGAATATTCACTCGGGATGAAATTCACATGCTTCTGCCTTGCAAACATTTGCCCCAGCGTGGAGCAGCTGTACACATGCCCATCAGTAACACCAGCACTCCCAGAAATCCCAGCAAGCTGGATGTCAAACAATGCTGTGTTCAGATCTTGGCAAAGTTTCTGTTCTTTACTATTTGAGCGGTTCCAGGGTGTATTGAACAACTGCTTTGAGCACTGGGAAGGTTTGGAGAGTGTTGTGGGGTGAGGTATTCTCCAAAGTTTGACCTTTTTATTTGTGAGCTTTTTGATCTCTTCTGCATGCCTCGCAAAGGATAAAGTGCCACTTCAGGTCCTTGCTTGAGCTATGTCCCGGACAACTCCTACTGTGACAACACCCATCACTGTCCTCATTACAAACTGTCCAGAGCCTTTGACACTGACCCCATCCCAGCGTCTCCATTTCCTTCCTGCAGGCTGCCCAAACCAGATGGAAACCACAGATGCAGTATAGCATTCTTGCTCATAACTGTTGTCTTTTGGGYAAGTAAGATCTGTGGTTAACAGCCCTGAGCAACTCAAGGCTCGTGTACACTGCAGGCCTTTCTCTCTCAGTGTGTGCATGTTCTGCCCCCACTGAAAACCATTGCTCAGTTAGGCAGCAGGCACATGCATCAGGCAGGCAGGACACGGTGCCTTTGCATGACTGGCTACAATAGCATCCCCGGTTGAAAAGTGACTTTGTGCGCTTGTCTCTTTCCACTCTGCCCATTGCCTGGAGGGAGTAAAGAGGGTGGGGAAGGAAGATGAAACCACAGGACAGTGGCCTGCACAACAAAGTATGTGCCAAGCACCCTGCTCTTCCCACTAGCTCAACATCCCCATTTGAAAATGTCTCAGTTTGTCTCACCACAGAGGCTTTCTGGAAACAGTAGCTGATACCTGTTGTAGCTCTCTGAGTCCTTGCAGGGAAAAYAGGGAGACAGACACTGCTGTGTAATCTCAAACGGATGATAGATCCTGCTATTTGTGTAGGAAGGGGAGTTTGCCTGGCAGGTAGATACTGGTGTGTGGCTGGACCAGACATGATGCAGAGCTACTCTGCAATGACAGGCTCTCCATGTGCATGGCTAGAAAGCAGTGCAGTGCAGGGTTCAGACATGCTGGCTTTCCAAGGAATAATGTGCGAGTTCCTGGGAACTGCTGTGTAACCTCTTCAAGGCACAGGCCGGGCCCTCCTTCTGTGGGGGAGCTGTGGCTGTCAGGCTGCCAGGAAATGCAAAGATGGGGACTGATACTGGCTGGAAAGGAAACCACAAGCAGCTCAGCCAGGACATCTAAGCACAGGAAACATTTCAGGAGCTTGACAGATGAGGATGGGAGTCCTGACCACAGACAGTTGTCACTGGTGGGGGAGATCTAATTCAGAAGCATTTTGACTTTGAGATGTGTTCAAGCCAAAGAAGAAGGTTCTGTATGAGAAGCTGCCAGGGAAGAGATCAGGTAAGCACAGTGAGATCAGCTTGGAGCCTGTGACTTAGATGGCTGAACAGCTCAGAGCTTCACATCTCTCACCTGCTGCCTGGGAATTAATAATAATAATATTTCTACAAGGAGGGTTTCAGATCCCCCTGCTTCTCACTAGGGATCCCAGACACTTCTGTGTCAACAGCTCAGTTCTCAGGGGCTCGTCAGTTTAGGGGCAGCAGGCTTGGCTGTCAGCCCCTCTGCTGCCTGAGCATCACTGCGGGTGTATTTGCGTAGGCTTACTGCTCTCCCCTAGCCTGTCAGTTATCCTCCAGCACCTGTATCACTCGACAGGAGCCTGGCCTTCCTTGACAAGGTCACCTTCCAGAGACAAGGAACGCTTGGCAACTGTAATCCCTTCTTATCCTCTCCACTGGCCATACTGAAGCCAGCCCCCTTCTGATGGCCTGGCACCAGCTGGCAGTCAAACATCTGGGAGTAGTGGCTTTTGACTCAGAGTCACCTGCCATGGTTTATTCTGCAGTCTTGCCGAAGGGCTTGACTTGGCTCACATTTAGCTCAACTCAGCAACCCCAGATGTCCACAAGGCTGCCTGAATTATAAATGGAGGGAGAGCACATGCAAATCACTGCCTGCCCCATGGAGGAACAGGTCGTCAGCTGCATCTCCCAGGGCTGTTGAGATGCTGCCGAGGAAAATTCCCCTTTCACTGGAGCAGCAGGAGCAGGCGGGTCTGGGCTGTCTCTCTGTCAGCGTGGGATGTCCCAAGCAGCTGTGCTGTGCAGACAGTGCAAATGGGAAAACAAATCAGCAAGGCAGACTGGAAAAGCAGCTCTCTGTGACAAGCTGAGTCACTGTTCTGCTTTCTCTTTGAGCTGTGGTCATTAGGATTCCTACTGCTGGTTTCCATACCCTAAACACTGCTCAGGGGATCCCTGCCTTGTGAAGTATCTGCCCGAATAGTGGCATCTTTTTATTCTGCATATCTGTCCTCAGTGCCTGCAGTCTGTTCCCCATCCAATGGTTTTGTGAGGGACAGAGGACTCTAGGAACAAGACTGTAGGGCCTACAGGAAAAGATCACATTGGGGAGTAAGCAGACAGCATCTTTGCATCAGCATGTCCATAGTTTGAGGCATTTCTGTCTTCTTTCTCTGAAGAGGGAATCTCATTTCACATGTTATTGACTGCACCAAAACCCACATCTCTAGAAGAACATTTAGCACTAAATCACCAATGATAAGGCTGGTTCTGGGCTGGCAGATGGATTAACCCCTGAATCTCTTGTATTATCTGCTGGGAGTAGAGGTTTATATTCTACTAACACAACGCTCGGGTTAATAAAACTGATAGAGAGAAGGCTGGCCTATCTCAATGCAGGATAAGGCTCAGAGTCCACAGCCCCAAACCCAGCTATGTTTGAAGGACAGGGTCAGGACCTGCCCTTTGCCCCAGTGTTTCCTGTTGCAAGTGTAGGTTGCTCCCCAGGTTAAAACTGCTTGGTTGTGCCTAGCTCTCCCTGGGTCTAGTCATGGGAGATATTTCCACGATTTGCTCTCTCTGATGTTCATGACCCTTAAAGACAGCCCAGCCCAGCACTCCATGCAAAGGGTCCTGGGAGCTCCCCAGACTGTGAGCTGTTCTCCCCTTCCCTCACTAAAGAGGATAATGCCCACTGTGGCAGACTGAGCCCTTTCCATGCCAGTGCCCAAGCCCAGGTGGGCCTCTGCACCAAAGGCTGAAGGTGGGTCTTACCTTACTGGACTACCCCCACTGTGTCTGGCATAGGTGCTCCAGGGGGTCAGAGGCTTGTTCTGCATGGTTTGCTACTCAGCTGGGTGCCCACCTCTCTGAGATGGCATTGTGAGCAGACAGCATTTGACAGCTTGACATGGATCTAAGAAAATCAGGAAAAAGCAAATATTTGTGATATTAGAAATAGTTACAAAAATATAGACCAATAAAAGCCATGATTAAGGATTATAATAAGAAATGCATTCCACAGCTGCCACTGTGTCTTAGCTTTCTTGGGAAGCTGGCATCTTGGCCTCCCTCCTCCAGGGTTGGTTTTCCCTGGAGGGCTGCTTCAAGTACGTCTTTCCTGTGTCTATTGTCTGAGATGTCCAACCCTATCCCCAAGAGAAAGACGGGGGGGGGGGAGGAGGATGTGAAACAGAGTTCTGGGTAAGTGTGACCAACGTCATCCAAGCATTAATGCATCCTCCTGTTTTCTCCTCTTTTATAAAGACTCCTCCTTTTTCCCTCATCACAACACCATGGTCTGGAAATGAGGTTAGTCCCTCTCTGCTTCCTGCATAGCAGCTGGAACCTTATTTATTTTACACTCCTGGCCATGACAGGCAGCAGCTGATCTATCTGCAGGGTATTATGTGTGGGCACGACATAGCCTGTTATGTTTCCTTAAAAAGCCTGTGGCCAGCAGCCGAAAAGAAGGGTACTTGTTTGCCATGTCTTGGCTGGTTGGATTCATATAGAGGGAGGGCAGAGTGCCTTCCTGAGAGAGCCAGAGAAATGACATCTAAGGCTGGCTTAGCAGACTGCTGAGAAGAGCAGAGATGCATGTGCAGACAGCAGAGATTCTTCCTGGGAATCCAGAGCATTGCACAAAAGGGTGCTTCAATCCTGACAGTCAGTGATTTGTCATTTTGAGAGCAAATCTGAAGAGCCCTCCCAGACAGGGCACAGTGGGTCAAGGGAATTTTGTTTGCAAAACCTTCTTATTTCCAGTCTCTTTCACATTGAGCTTTCCCCCTTTATTTGAAGTCTTTTTGCATTTAAAAGCCCCTTTGTCTTCTTGGGATACTCATGTAAAACAAGGCAGCTTGGCAGCTCCATTTCGAAGCTTTGGAGGATTCCAAGCCCCATCACACTGGCTGTAGACTTAAACTTGCTTTGCTTGTCACTGTCACCAGAAAATACAGTGGGAGCTATATGTAGAGACCAAAAACTAGTGGTGAAACTGGGAACAGAGATCCTAAATTCACCAGTTCAGGCTATCATCATGTACCTATTTATCGGATCCAGGGAACTGCGTGCTCCAGAAATCTGAATGAATTTGTCACTGCATCCCCATTGCTAACAGCAGAAGTTGTTAGTAGCACTGGTCAGAAGCCATTCCGCACATAGCTAGATCCTGCTAGCACAGGGTGCTCTAAAGACATATTACTAACACTTTTGTAGCAGCACACACAGCTAGCAGAACAAGCTGCAGATACAGTGGCATGGATGTAATAAGAGATATTACTCCCATTGCCTGGATTCCAGTGAAAAACACATAGATTTGTCTGCTGAGAGCAGCAAGCTGCCACATCCTCACCTTAGACTGATACTGTGSTTCTGTGCACCTGCATAGTCACATGAGAGGTATTACAGATGCAGATTTATTGTAAGCATGTGTTGTAAGGATTGGTGCTGCCTAATTCTTTCCTAGGAACCAGACAGTATAGTACATGTGCTTATGCTACATGTTGGGGAAATGCCTGTGCAGTGTCCTATTTATGTCCATATTTGTGCCATATAACTGCTGAAAAGCACTAAGCTCTGAAGAATTGCAGTTAGAACATGAGTCAATGGTGTTTTTAAGGGCCTGTCTACAGCAGTCTGGGAACAGTGATGCAAAGTGATACGAGATATATGAGTACCCAGTTCAGCACAGTCCCAGCTCAGCCCCAGATGCATAGCACTGTGCTGGAGTTGATGAGCCGCCAGCCCAGCAGCCTGCTCATGTGTCACTGCCATGATCCAGTGCTTGGAGAATTGGGTGGTTCACCTGAAGCTTGGTTCAGGGGAAATGGTATCTGCAATGCAGGCCAGGTATTGTATAACATAGCAATACTGTGCTGATTTCCATTTCTGTCTTGCTGGAGTGGGTATTAGAAACCTTATTCCTCTGTTTCTTGGGGAGGGGCAGGGGTTGAAAGATATAGGCACCTGCAAGAGCAGTTGGTTCTCGCTTCATACTTGTTTGGTTATTGCTGGGACAAAAGCAAATAGTGAAATAACTGCACAGACTAATTGCCCTTCATGGAAAGTGGCAAGGGTAGTAGTGTAGTAGATGAGAACTGTGTGAGACTCGAGGGCAAGGTCATGCTGGGCCTACATTTGACATCGTTTCTAAGGAATGCTGATGTCCTTAGTGAGGTTGTTCTCTTGGACCAAAAGCAGTCCCAGCTGGCAAGAGCTGGCTATTTGCAAACATCTGCTGCTGCGCTAAAGACCTTGGTCCTCTTTTGTGGACCTCTAAATAATGTGAGGTGGCATCTGCTATGGACCATGATCCTCCTGTGCTAAAATCTTTATGACACTGAGCAAAACCATAGCTCCATGCCAAAAAACAATAAGGAAGGTTAGTAGGAATAATGCTAATGATTCTTATAGACCCTTCCATAGGCCTTGAGAAGTTTAATAATGTCACAAAGCTTTATGTTTTACAAATGTTATGCTTTTTAGCCTAAGTTAGGCCAGTGAGAAATGTCAAGGGGGGAAGAATGAAATGAAATGGCCATAGGTAAGAAGCTGTATTAACTTCTCTTGGCAGATACTTAGAGCTAACCACAGGTTCAGATAACCAGGGTTAGCAAAGCCAGGCTAAAGTTGGGTATAGTCTATCTGGAAGCAAGGTGACAAAACTTTGCTTGCCATATGTGTACTACAGTGGCTTCCCATTAATTACTGAGGGGTACGAGAGGTGCCTTGCTCTTGGCAAGACCCTCAAAAGCAGCTTCTCCTCCATGCTGAGGTTCCACACTGCAGTTGCACCTCACAAGTGTCTTTGCACATAAGGGCAAGGTTTGTCACCTGTAGGCTACCAGTGTGTGCTTGATACATGAAAACTAAAAAATGGGTCACAGGAAGACTCTTTTTCTCTGTTAAGCTTCTAAATAATGTTTTACACATCTCTCTCTTTCCTGCACTATTTGTGTTGCATTATTCCTTATTTAGTTGCTCCATATACAATCCACAGTCAAAATACTTTTAAGCAGTACTTGGATGTAATTGTTTTTCTTTTCTCTTTTTCCTGGGGACAGGCAAGTTCCTTGAATTCCTCTCAATCCCAGTTCGTGTTAAGACATAGACATTTTCACAAGCAGACAAAACCAAATCCCTTTCTTTTCTCTCAGACTGTGACATAGAATTTTTCCTGGTCCTGGTCATTTGGTCTGGAGCCAAGAAGGGATGGGAACTCTCCACCACAGTAACCTACTAGTGGTCATGCAGTTCTCTGCATGCTGAAGGCCACAATTGTTTTCACTGACAAGCAGACAATCAGGCAGAGCTTTGGATACATTCAGTTGGATTCAACAGTTCTCCACTGCTTTGCTTGACATCTTAATGCTGCTTTTCACAATACCATGGAAGACCTTCTGGAAGACAACCTCTGTCCGCAGAGGCTTGAGAGTATATTCCAACCCTAGCATGCAGGATGGGAAACTGTTAGCACTGGGAGGTAGAGGAACACAGATGTATTCAGGATCCAGAGAAAGGAAAATCAATGGAACGGACCTTGGAGGACAAGACGGTGGGACTGAGGCAGGACTGTCAGGGAGGGGATGGGAAATGTCTGCTATCTTGTGTTTCCAGAATCTGCTGCTGCCGGTATGCACATCCAATCGTTCTCACCATATCTACTGGTTGTCCCCTGTGTCACTATAGTAATGGTGAAAACCCTCCAAAAAGCTTGTTGAGAGGCACTGCTCTTTCCAAGTTAGAACAGCTTGTCTCCCCAGCCAACCTATCACCCGATGAGAGCTCAGATGGGTTTGCCTTTCAGAGACATTGGTGAGTCTAATTGACAGCAATTTTATATAATTCTCTTAGCCAATAGATTTCCTCTGGAAAAAAACAATTCCTTTCTGGAAAACATTGGAATTAAGCACATACTGCTCTAATGAGGTATGAGCAGTCTGCACAGTGAAAATGAGGTTTCACTTGTGAAAATGGCTTTGTTTGCTTACAGCACAAACCAACGCAACGCAATGATGAGACTCTGCCAGTTCCATTGGCAGCGCCTGCCCCTTTTCCTTGGCCCTGTGCACCATCCAGAGCAGGAAGACCATGTTTGCTTGTGTGAAGTTTTTTAGCATCCAGTTTAAGGATTGTCTCATTTTTCCTGATCCTTCCCCAAAGAGATTCACTTATCACATTCTTTAGGTGACTTATTTTTTGTCACTTACTTGCACCTTTGAACACACACACACGCTCAGATCAGAGCTAGTAATAAGTAAAACTATTCCTTCCAAAACAGAAACTCATTCTTGTCAAGATTCCCATCTATAAATATCTCTGAAAAGGACAAGAAAGTTTAACTTGGCATGAAAATGTGGGTACCATAAGGAATGCCAATTTTCAGTGTTACCAGAAAGGACCCTGCTATAGATGCATACCATAGATACATACATCTTGCCCAAAATATGTGCATCTCTTGTGCCTGACTGTGCACTATGACCTAGAAATTGTGCATGGCTGGTAAGAAAAAGCCTGTGGAAAGTTGCAGGTTCCTCCAGCCTATCTGAGTGGCTCGGCCATCAGGCACAAATCACCCCCCCCTCAAAAAAAAAAAATCCATTTACAATGAGGTAACAAGAATATTAAGTATTTGGATGTGAGCTGTACAGATCCACGACAGGGACACCCCCATCCAGTGGAATTTAGTATCTAAGTAAAACCTGGGTGGTAGGGGAAATGGGGAAAAAAGTGGCTTGCTGGGGAGGGACTTCCCTGAGCTGGTGGGTCACAAAGGCAGGTTCCCTGAACTTTGCTGCCAACCAGCACTCTGTCTCCTAACCAACCATATCCTACACTCTTTGAACTCCTTTGCTCATAAGTCATGCTCCTATGCTCTGTAGTCAGGGTTTCAGGATAGGACTAACTTGGAAGTGTCCATCTTTTTTTGGTGACATAACTTCCATATACACACAGACATCCCCCAAGTCAGGCATCCTTTCAGTGACACATGTTCAGTAGTTCACCCACACTATGCTGTTTCTACTTCTCCAAACAAGTTGCCACTTTGCCCAAGCCACTACGCTAATGTGCTTATGTCTCAAGCGTGCCTTGGGGATCAGAAAACAGAATGCAAAGGACTCTCTCAGGCCCTGCACACCAGGCATTAGATTGGTGGCTGCGATGGGAGAAGAGTCCCTCCTTCCCATTATCAGCTAGGCCTCTCTCTGAAAGGACCACATCTGTGACGGCTGCTGGGCCTGGTGATAGTGAGGTCCTTAGGTCAGACCATTGCTGAATAAAGCCCCCTATCTCAGTTCAAAATCCTTTCCCATTCTGTGTTTTAAAACAATGCCTAAAAAGCCTGAGCAGTCTGGGCAGGAGACACATTTGGCTAATCTCTGGCTGGCTGGCTGCTAAAAGCGCAGCTGACACCTGTCAAAATGATAGCAGAGGTAGGTTTCCAAAGAGGCCTCCCCTTGAAACCCTCCGAGGTTCATGGCACGTATAAGCCAGTGTCCCTTAGCCCTTATCTCCCAGCTACTCTGAGAGGAACCTGAGGTGTGTGAAGGCAGCTTTATCTTAGCAAGTGACAAAATGCCTTGAATAAATAAGCTACCGGGTTGGGTAGGTCCCAGACGCATTTCTGAGGCACTGAAGGCCAGGCATTTTGAAACATCACAGCTCACTGCTGAGCAAGGAGGAGCACACAGAGGAATGATACTCTGCGATGTATGCACAGACTGCACAAGCTGAGCCTTCATCACATCCCACAGACCACAGCAAGACTGGCTCTACGCACCGGTGTACACCAGGCCCTCCCACACACACTCCCGGGAACAGAGTAGACACCTGAATCGTCAATAAAAATCAGCATGTCTGACATCCGCAGTGATGAGGGCAGCAAGAGGAGGTGTCTCTCCCAGCTGGACCTAGGTGAGGACAGGGTGACAGTCTCGTCTGAAAGCAGGTCCCTTGGGACCATGATGCGAGCGGTCCTAAAGATGTTGGTCACTCAGGATGATGTGATCATCTGGAACATCAGTCACGTGCAACTTGTGAAARTCATGCCCTTCCAGGCTCACTCCCCAATGTCCACCCTGGGTGGAGACCTTCAATGCAACATCACTCCGGATGTGAGCAGAAGCTATCTCCCATCCTTCCATTCAGGCCAAAAACCATTGTTTGCCCCTTCTTTCCCAAGCACTAAAACCAACCAGATGTGCCCTCCGGAGAGTAGCACCTCTACCGCACAGCTTAGGGCAGAGATTTGCAGATTTGCCAACCTCCTTGCCAGGTTATGCATTCCAACAGCGACTAACATCAACCCACAGAACAGTGTAACCTAGGAGGAATAGTAGTGCCTTACCAGAGCAGTGATTTTTCCTCTTTTAGGTCTCTCCCCAGCTGCTTCTCTTTCTCCTGCACTAGGGAAACTTGTGACCAGAGCCCCAGGGTCAGGGCGGCACTCTGAGGAGCAGGCAGTCCTAACATGTCCTGATTATGTCACTGGAAGTCAGAAARAAAACCAGTTTTTTTTACATTTTTTCCCCAAATGTCATTTCCATTAGACCGTCTGTTTCAGCCAATTTAAGCTCTCAACAGAATTCCCACCAAATTTTATATCAGCTATTTTAGGGAAGGGTTTAAAAAAGTGAAAAGAGTTTGACTAATTTTAAAGTCAGTTTTCCCAAGGGACACTTAACAAAACATACAATGTCTAAAAACCTTTGCCGTTTTGAAGAGTTCAAAATAACATTCCAAAAGGGATCTTTAGAAAAATGTTCCTGCACCGGTCCTGTTCCCTCTGCTGGGCTGGGTCGCCTCACTTTAATACACCACATTTGTTTTTCGTTTAGTTATCAAACCTACATTAAAATAAAATCTCAGAGTAAATGGAATCAAACTAACCTGCATCTTTTCATTTTCAGAATATTTAAAGCATATTGAAGGAGCAGAGCCTGGCGATTTTCCTTTTCAATAAGGGCAGGTATTGCAGCTCACAAGCTCACCCTTTTGAGCCCACACACCGGGGAACGCTGGGCCAGGAACACTGCCGATCACACCTGTGATTTTCCTCTGCTGGCAGAGGTCCCAAGCCACTGTGCTCTGCATGACAGTCATTCGGGAAACACTTCCAGGAAACATGCTTTAGGGCTATCCCTGTCGTCCCTCCTTGAATATGAATGCACTGCCACTTTCAGGGAATAAAATCTCATCTTTACACTAATCCAAGGATTCTGTGAAGCTCCCTCAATAGCTTTTGTCTGAAGAAACTGGACATATTCAGAGACAGCTTCATTAAAAGGGACTAGGAAGAAGGTTTTTAAATCACTGATCAGCAGCCTAATGAAACTACCTGTGCTCAGCCCAAGGAAAAGTCACCAAATTGCTTTCAGAATCCTCTTCCTTATATAAATACTAAAACCCTTTCCTCACCTGACCAAAACAGAGATTTCTTTTTTTTTTTTTCAATTTCTACTTTTTAACATGCTCCCTTCACAACTGCCTCTCTGTCGCTGCTTCTTGTAGATTATCTAGGAGTAAACATGCAGCAGATCAGTTACTAGATTTAGGGTTGATGGTCTCCAGCTCACTGGCAGGTTCCTTGTTCCAGGGTATAATGCCTGAAACTCAGGGTCAGAACTGCATGAATGATCTGAGCAGTTAGACAGCACACTCCTGCGTCTTGATTGCTTTAGTGTACTCTAGAAATGAGTTTCTGATGTGCATTTTCTCAGAAGCAAATATAAAATGTTATCTCTAGAAGAACTCATCACTCAGTACTCAAGGACTTCTGTTTGGGAACTTTTTGTTCACAGATTTAACTGTGAAAAAGAAAATTTAGACAGAGGTTTTGGGCATGGTCCATTGTATATTCTTCAGATGAGGCTATCACCAACACAGTGATAACAGGCACTTAAAAGTCATTAAAGATTTGTATTGATTTGTGTGGCAGTGGGTGTTATTGACAATATTAGATGTTTTGGGAGGAAGATCTAACATTTGTCTATTTTATTCTTAGTCCTCATAGTGTGGATATCCTTCAAACAGAAACATTTAATTCTTAAATGTGTAAATAAATAAATAAATAATGTGTGTGAGTCAGCATTAGCCCAGAGAACATTTACTAAAATATTAACTATATAAGTAACTCAATATATTTACTACTTTTTTTTCATTAACAGCAGGCTACATTTCTCTTTGTTAACAACGATATTTCAGATTTACTGAAGCATAATGGGATATGTCTAGGTCTCAAACATACAAACAAAACTATAAATAAACTATAAATACTTAGAAAAGATTWAAAAAGTAACTTACGTAAATACTCAGCCTAAAATGAACACAGAACCAAGGAATTCTTCCTTGGTCCCCAGTATATTTAACATTTCCAGATGTGCCTGGATGACTAGTTTGGGATTAGAGGTCTGAAGCTGAGCAATGTTAGACCTACTCTTAAAACAGAGTAAGTCAGAATACTACTGACTCTTAAGTCTTAACTGTGACATTTCCCTCTAAGAACTCTCTGACTGTAGTGATGTACGAAGACTTGTCATGTCTTCGGTGTGAACAGAGCCAATGTGCATTACTAGGATTAACTTATGCAAAAAGCGACAGGGGTTGCTTTCCAAGGCATTTGCCAAGGAGACCCAGATTCATTAGACAGACTGACAGCATGTTACTCAGTACAAGACGTTCCAGATGAATAATGAAGTGGCTAAAGTTGATACATGCTCCAGCAGAACCTCACCTTCCCCCTGACATCTGACATATATGGCAGACTCTGGCAGAGATGTGGTGGGTCCACAGTACTGCATGGGACGAGAGATGTTCAAGACAGAGTTATCCATTTTGGGGAAAGCCACATCAAGTCTGTATATGGCTTACCATGCCCTACTATTAGTCAAGCTCATCCACTTAAGCCATCCCATTGCCACATGCCACCAACACCACTAATTTTGTCTTCTCTGTGCCAGGCACACCAAGGAACACTGCCATTAGAAGCTAACACTTTACACAGCTTAAGTTGTAACTGTATCATACCCCTTAAATGCTTCCTTCTACCAGTGATAAAATCAAGCTGAAGCAAAACAAGGAGTCCATCCCTCACATGGCTAYAAAATAAAGATATTTGCTATGTTGTCCCAGGTAACATAGCTGACAATAGCTCCACACTTGAAGGTCTTGTTAAGTCATGTCCTAAGGTTGGCAGATTTCATGCTTCTATCATAAACCCCACATTCCTTAATATATCTACACATATTTGGCTGGTCAGGTGGGGAGACACAGGAGGGAGAATTTTAGAAGAGGACTGAAGAAAAGGTAAGCAAAGTTGCAGAATGGAGTTTGCTCCAGTGCTCAGCCCAAGAGTTTGTTAAGTTGCTTTGTACCACCATTTTTTCCTGGCCCATTTTGCATGCATGCAGATCTGCTCTTTTCCTGTCCACACCACTGTACGGCCCTTCACTTTACCAGGAATCTCTTGTGTCCTTACGAGTCTACTCCTTTGTTATACTTGTCTTTCTATGATGCCCAGCAACCAAGCTTCCTCTCGGGTCTCTGACACTTCTGGTGGGATTAATCTCACTTCAATTATCTGAAAGTTAGGATCTAGTCTTAGCTGTTGTCTAGGTCTCCTTTCTGGCCAATGGAAAGAGTTTACTCCAAAGGCCAATTCATCCCAGTCTGAGCTCAGAGTGCAAGATAAGTAGAACAGATGGCCCTCTGCCAGCACCTGTTTCTGTCCTTTGCCTGCACAGGAGACCTAAAAGCTTAACTCAATGTCTAATTTTTAGACAGCCAAACTGGGAAGGATGAATTTGTATCTCAGAGAATAACAGATTCAATACTTGAAATGAGGCAGGAGGTTAAAGACAGCTCCTGAATATGGAGATGCCAAGAGTCCTTGTGTGCCACAGGGCTGTTGCCTCCAGACAGCACAAGGAAACTGCCCTCAGCAGTCAGTACAGGTCTCCTGTGGGGTTCTCACATATTCTTTTTCTCCTCATCCAGAGATGTGAGGCTCTGAAAAATTCCTTAAAACTTTCAAGGAAAAAGAAAAGATTCATTTCTAAAAACAGGTTTGTAAAACTTAGGCTATCAAAAAAAGAAGAAAAGACACTTCCTTCTGGTTCACTTTCCTTCAGAATGAACAGGGAAAGACTTTTTAGAATAATGTTTAAAATGCTATTATTTCCAAGAGGTTCTTCTGCATCAACATTATAGCACTAGGTCTGTATTAACACACAATTTCAGAGCCACGTCCAAATAACTTCCCTTTTTGTTTACAAGTCAACAATGGGAAGTTCCCTATTATCATCATTTTAATGTTTTCTTATCATGGAGGTCTGTCAACAAGCAACTTCAGCTAAATTTTTTAAAGTGCTGTTCTGTCTCTAGCAGTGGGTATATTTCTTGTTATTCAGAAGAAACAAACACATACTTAAATACTTCAAAGAATATACCTCACACTGCTTTCTATTCTCACAATCTTTAAAATAGTAGATAATAAATAGATAAATAATGGTAATAAGTAGATAAATAATAGTAGATAACTCCCACAGTTATTTCAGACTTTTTGTTTATTTGGGTTTTACTGTCTTGGAAGAAATTTTCTGAAAGTCTGCATCTCTCCTGGTTCTGCAGCGAAGCAGGCTTGTAACAAAGTCTTTGCTCAGATTATTCATCTCTAAATCTCTGTGCTTTGCAAACCTTGGCACCTCCATATTCCTCCCCAGCTGGGAGAACTTTAAAGATTCTGTTTTCTCTCCTGCTCGAGTAGCCTAAATTGGTTGAAGCAGAAGACTTTTGGAGGCTGCTGTAAGCAGGATTAACCACTAGCTCTCCCAGCTTTAAGGAAACACAGTTCCTATTTCAGATTAAATGGTAACTGCTGAAGAAAAACTTTTCAGATATCCCAGGTGAAAGGGCAGTGAGAGGTGATTTTTTACAGTAGAGAGACAGCTGCCATGTGAAGGGCTCCAGGGGCAACTGGTATCCTCAGGAAACTCATAGCTCACACACTGTAAACAGCACAATCTCTGCTGCAGATGATAAACAGATACATACGTGGAAGGAGAACTCCCTAAAGACTTGGTGGTTATAACAGACTCCATGGAGCAGTGAGCCAAGGTGCAAGACGGTAGCAGCCTGAAATCTTATAAATAAACAACACAGGCAGATTGTAATGAGCAGATTCCTGCTCTTGCCTCCAGTCTGTTCTGCAATCCAGGGCTAGCTGTTCCCCGATGGCTGCAGTCATCCTGACTGAGAGAGAGGCCCTGGGGTTAGGAGGGCTCCCAGCACTGCTGGGGGCTCCCAGAGCACAGGGAGATGGTGTGTACAGATGGGCATCTGCTCCAAAGGAGCCTGACAGAGGCCAGCTCTCCCATGGCTCTGCTGGGTGCAGACCATGCCCTTACTGTGTTTTGCGGGGCTTTAAAGGAGGTAAAGCCCTGCTGAAGTAGCAGCTTCTCTGCTTTCAAGCATTTTCTGAGCTTGGGAGCAGAAGTGGGAGGATTAGGCTGGGAAAGGTTCATGTATGAGGGAGATGGGGTAAATGAAGCCAGGGAGCTGGAGGCCATTCAGGATGCTCTTGAGGTGGTAAGGGAACTCAGAAGGCTCCGTGGCTGGGTGTTAGATCCAGAGCCTGGAGACAAATGCAGTCACCCATGGGCTCCTGTTCTGCCCTGAACCACCGTATTTGTGGTTATGTGTTCCTGCTAGATACTCTCAGCTGAGGGGACATTGACAAACCTCTCCTACTATAGTGAAAGGTCAAGGCTCAGGTGTAATGACAGGACAGGGGACTTCAAGCATCTGTGATGGGCCAGGCAGCTCAGGGAAAACAAGAGCTGTTGGTCTAAGGAGACCCAGGGAGGAATCAGGCCTAGGAAAAGGCATTTCCTAAAAGGCTCATGTGGGATCAGTGTCTGTCCTTGTGTCTAAGGAACTCATGTGAGCCCAGAGATCACCTGGGTGGGGACAACTGGCAATGCTACAGTCATGGTCCTCCCGGGATCTGACAATTTGGGTGAAATTTGGGATCCATCTGCACCCTATTCCGTGGCCAAGGCAAGCAAGCAATGGCACAGTCTTCAGTGAAATAATGCATCTAATCCGCCTGAGTAATGCTAATGCAAGCCTCTTGATTAGTGTTTAGAAACCAGGCAAACAATTGATTTAAAATAATTGGTAAATTATGATTAAATAAAAACATTTATACAAAAGAGTTTGTCATTGATATGGTTAAATAAATATTTGTAGAAGTAACTTATACTTGGCCCTGTGCCTGGGCGATGAGCTCTCTTGGGCTGGCTGTGGTTTCATTTTAATAAAGACCAGAAGGCATTCCAGAAATACATAATGCTCCCAACCGATCCAATGTATATCTGGGGCTTTAGCTCTGCTCGCCACTAACCCAGGCCCAGTTTCACTTCATATCGCTTACTAGTGCTTGTCACACACCTCCTCCCTGAAAACACATTCCCTATTTAGGGCTGAACCACAAAACAAGTGGCTGGGACAGGATAGTTTAGTGGGCAGGAGGAAGGGATATGGATGGAAACATTCAATTCATTCCCACTCTCCTGCCTCATTGGAGCAGAGGTAGGACTGGATAAGCTGCTTTGCAGTGAAACCTCAAGCTTTGGAGCTGCTGCAGGACTTATAACAATACAGCCCTTATCTGCCCCTGCTTGGTGGGAGATTTCCAAGAGCTTTACCAAGGCCTCATTATCTGCCATTTAGAGATAAGGAAACTGAAAGGAGACGTGACTTGCCCAAAGTCCCGCTGAAGAAGGAACGGAAGCCAGGTCACTATGCCGGCCAGTGCACTGGAGCTGCATTTGGGCAAGCACCAGAGCCTCCGCATCTCCCCAATACACCTGGCACCACTCAGAGGCATCCTCCTTTGGTCTGTTAGCCAAATGGTTTCTCTTCTGTTCGGCCTACAGAGCCACTCTTGCAGACTAATGGGGTTTGTACAGCCTCTTGCAGACACCTGGATACTGCTGGGCTTCTCTCTGTAAATAGTCAGAGGGTAGAGGGTGAGGGAGGGACATGGCTCAGCAAAGGGAGATGATGCCTACCCCCAGAGACAGCAACATCTGGAGCAGGTTGCTGGTGATGATGGTGCTAGGTGAAGAAAAGTCATGTGTAATCTTGGGAGCACAGGGGCTGATGCTGACACTGTCATTGCTTAGCTCTCTCACACAGTATAGACCCATTTCCACCTGGCCACCAAGCCACCAGGGCTTGGACTAGCCAGGCCAGGTACAAAAAGCATTTCCTGCTTGTGCTGATCATCCAGCAGGCAGCCAAAAGCCTGTCAGTGCCACAAAATGTGCCAGCCCAGGCTGGAGGCTCCCTCACTACTTATTGCTCTAAAAATTGGTCCTGTGGCTGCTTGTAAAAGACTAGCCAGCTGAGAATCCCTGCTTGTAGAAATGTCACCTCAGCCCAAGCCCTCTTCTCTTCCTCATGCTTTGATAGAGACAACGGCTCCTGAGCATCTGATCCTGATGTGTCATGTGGTGTCCAAGCCAGGGCAGAACAAGGGCTGCTTGGAGGGGTTGTATGTTTGACTGACACTACAAAGCAGGAGAGCTGAGCAGCTGTTGCATGCAGCAGGGCCTGTCTGCTCTCCAGCCAGCTCTCCCTGTCTTTCTCATTGTGCGCGTCCCTTCAGGAATACGAAGTCAGCCCACAGCCTAGACTGCAAGTAGAGCATATCCAACTGCAAGGTCTGGAGGATATGAAGGACCACTTGGGCTATTGCCTAGGGTGACCTATGTAGCTGGCTCCTCTGTCAGCTTGAGGGAGATGGGTGGTGGGCCAAATGCAGAAGGAAGGACACAGGCAGCTGGGGGTGTAGCACAGACTACATGCACCAGTCGCCCATGGGATGGAGTGATAGAGTACCTGCTTTCCTGGGGGTACAGCATTCAAGGCTTATCCCAGGCACCACTGCGAAGGGAGCTCAATGCCTGCTAGTGCCCTGCTTGTGGCTCAAGATATCCAAAGCAGCTGTGGCTGCTAGAGATGTCACCCTAAGGGGACCAAATCCCTGGACTCAACAACTTCTGCCCAGCAGCCATTAGGAAGCCATCCCCAAAATGTCATCTTCAGTGGGTTAAAATGGAAATTTGCCTGCCAGGGCTGCGAGACAGAGACATACACATTCCTGCTTAGCATGCAACCTCCCTCAGTTATGTCCACAAGGAAGAAAGACAACCTGAACCCAGTTCTGCTCCCCTCCATGTCTGGACACTGTTTGTCACAGAGACACCTGGGGACCTGTGGTAGGGTCTATGCCAGGGAAGTGGCTATGGCCCCAGGGTGTCGCCAGTACAGCATTGTCACAGTACATTGCTTGTTGTGCTTGCCCTCCTGCCAAGGGGCAGCTGGCAGACCCTTTGTGTACTGTGCATGCTCACACTCACGCGTCAGGAGACAGCTCTTGAATTCTTCCATCCTACAGATTGGACCACTTTTGCCTGGGGAAAGCAAGGGCCATGTCTAACCTTTCCCCCTGCTCTGCATGGACAAAGGAGGTCTCCTGAGTGCCTTGAACTCCTGCCAGCATAGCTTGTTTGACCTGAGAGCTGTGCTCAAGCCAGAGTCCCCATCAGCAAGCTTCAGTCCTCCTGCTGACCTCTGCACACACAAACCAGGCTGAAACTTTGGGCCTTTAACGCTTTCTTTGTCCCCACTGATCCACCCTAGCCTTGGGACTTGTGGCGATGATGGATTGGCTGCAGCAATTGCTGCCCTGTGGACCATCTTGTGATGAGTGAGCCCCCATGTCAGCCCACAGGGGCTCAGGCCTGCTACGCTGCCTGGAGCTAGAATAGCACGAGAGAGTGAGACAACAGGAAGACTGCCAACACGTCTGTCTTCTCGCACAGCTCAAAGCTGCATGGGAAGGGTCTGAGCAGGGATGTTGGGCATGCCTCCACCACAGCGGCAGGCCACGGCTACTCTCTGCAGTCATTGTGCATCCCTGCTCAGTAAACACAACAGGCAGAGTTTTACAATCAAATATTTATGCTAGTAGAAAACATTTTACATAATCTTTATACAGCTATGTCATCTTCTTATTTTCATTCTCTGATCTCCCTGTTTTGAATTGGGATTGGAGAATTTAGCATATTTACAAAGAAGTAAATATTATGATGAAAACATCAGGCAGCTTAATAGTAGCTTTAGTAAAGTGCAGAAGTATTTTGCATTAGTGTTGTCAATTGCATAACATCTTGTGGACCTCCATAAATTAAGGGACCTTCCAGGTCCAAGGGATTCCTTGGATGCTTGCAGCATTGTGATAAATAGTTCACAGCTCGAACTCAAGCAAAGCCTGTATGCTGTCAAAACTAGGAAGAGCTTATGACATTTCCACCATAAATTCCTACCCTCAAGCTCTAAAAGTAGATAGGGAAGTGATAGACTAGCTAAAATTTCTGGCAGGCAATGGCAAATTCAAGGCAGGCAAATGCCATTCTGATGGTCCTTACCAGGGCCCCATGCAATCAGAAAGTAAGGACTGAGTTCTGCTGGACCATCCATCCTCACAGCCCCCCTACCCAGAAATACCATGCTCTGGGCTAAGCAGTTGGCTAGGATCATTCTGAATTATTCCCTAGAGACCACCTCCGTTTCACAGTTACAGAGACATTGCTGCTTTCCTGGATCCAGCTCAGAAAATCTCTGACTATCCAAGGGCATGGAGAGGAATATGCTGAATATTTGGCATGTGAGCCCCAGAGGACTCCTTTTTTTTCAGTAATTTGCCCTCGGACTGAGTCTCAGGCATGCAAAGAGAAGTTCATTTCTTTGCAGGTTCCTGAAGATCATGACCAAGAGCACAGCTGGAGACTGCTGGAGCAGTCTCGGAGCAGGAGATTCATATCTTACCTGACTTCTGATGACTGTAGTGAGCAATGTCTCCATCACAGGGACCCATTAACAGGCAGTTTGTCTGGCCCATTAAAATGGCTCCCTCAGGGAAAGACAAGTTGCTTGCTTCTTCCACTGTCTATCATTGTGATGACATCCGTGCGGCCGATATTTTCAAAGGATGTTCCAAGCCCATCCTCTCCTGGACCAGAGTTTTCTGTGAGTCTTGGCTACAGGTTTCCCTATAATGTCTGCCCTGCCCTTAGTTTTATCAGCATAGCTACATTGGTTATGAATGGAAGAACTCACTCTTCCTAAGCAAAGTATTTATAGAGGCAAATCACTCTCCACCCTTCCTCCTCGTCCAGGAGACACAGCTATACCAGCTTGGGGACATCTAGCACAGAGCTCTGTGCCAGTACAGCTGTATCTTCTCACAGGGCCTTTGCCAGCACAGCTAAACAAGCGTGCAGCAAATTATCGCTAACTGACACATGGGAATAGTCAGGGTCATGACTTCATCCCATCAGATTTGTCTACCCAGAGTATGCTACGGAGATTCAAGAAACAAATGGAGTTGCCAGGCATTAGGGAGAAGAAGCCCAAGGCAGACTGGGCTCATTCACTCAGGAAAGGATGAACTAAGTGGACATGACCAACAGGGTGCTCAGCAGACCAGCTCTGGAGAAAAACTGTTTTCTTGGACAGTTGCAGTGGTTCAGGGAGGTGACTGCAAGAACTTTTACTTGACATTATATCCAAATGTAAGTCTTGTGATCAGTTTGGTTTCCTGAATCCAAGGGTTTACTACTGACAACATCAACAATAACACTCTGTGCTGGCATCAACACCATTGGATTAGCTGGCACAGGTAAAATGACATATCTTCTGTGGTGCAGAGCTTGCTATCCTGTGCAAGGGAAAAAGCAAATACCAGAGCAGTGGGACAGGCACAATGAATCCCTAGCACAAGGCTGAGATGGAAGGAGACAGACCTTGGGCTCTCACCTGGCAGCAGAGCCCAGGTTGCAGTCTGGGAGACATCCCTGCCTAGGGCTGTGCCTCCACAGCCCTGAGACCTGCTGGAGATCGACCTTTTGTGGCACAGACGCTGTGACACACACTGACCCCTCCAAGTCCCCAGAGGGATCTCACAGAAACATCAGCTCATTTGGGTCTTTTTTCCCACAGATGCAAATCTACATAGGAACAATCTTCTTTAAAATAAATCAGTACCATAAACAATAGAGTGTGCTGGAAGATTAGAAGGGACTATTTCCTGGTATCTGGTGAGTAACACAGAACTGATATCCTTATGGCTCTGCGGTGTGACTTCTTAGTTCAAAGGAATTCCCTACCATGACTAATTTATTCTGRTATTTAAGGCTCACCACTTACTGAAGTCAGTAAGAACCCCATTTACAGAAGAGATGCCCACAGCAATACTGGAAACAGGAGAATGGGAAGCAATGCTAGTCTCAGCCTTTGGTACTTAAATGCCTGTTTTGCCTTCCACAGAAAGGTGGCAACTAATGGTGAAACCTGCCCTTATCAGAGCAGAATAGTGCTCTGTGGTGCAGCACAGCTCCTGGTGACAGATATGTCCAATAAGCACCAGGGGCCTGGGCAGTGCATATGCTGGAAGTGCATGAAGACCTTGTGGAGGGTTTTACTACTTCTGTGCTATCTAAGGCAGATAGTCTCCAGGCAAATGGCTCAGTATCTATGGTCTGATCTCAATGCCTGCCCTCCCCTCTTCAGTCTGAGGTTTGCTGGGGACCACATACCTCTGTTTCCTGAGGACATCAAGAGTATATGTGGAAAGGGCTGACTCTCATGTAATGACCAGTTCTGGGGAGCACCGACTTTAGACTGTGAATTCAGTAGTCAAGTCATCTACGGAGATCATTACTCTTAGCAGCTGCATCATCTCCTAAGGGTCAAGCGTGGATGGTGATTAGACAGCTAGCAAGGTTTGGAGACTGGCATTATTGAGCCATTTCCCGGAGAGGAGAGGAGAGGACGTCTTTCACCTGTTTTGAACTCTGTCTTTGTCAGATGGTTTTACAGAGTAGTTTGTGGCTGTTCAGTTTTGGACATGAGAGAAAAGATTTCTAAGAGCAGGTTGGAATCAGCATCATGGGACTTTGAATCTTCACCATCTCAGAAGACTGGGGTCAAAGCATAACACAGTCTCCCTGTGCTACTGTGTTCTTGATCCCTTCTCTGCACCTGCCCTTTCAGGGAGAAGCAGCAGTTAGCAAGACCCAGGCCAGACCTGTGGTATYTCTCCCATTGAAGTCTCTTTGTGGACACAGTGTATGTACAGTGCTCACAAGGTGGTAGGAGAGGTTTCTCCTGTCCAAAGGTTCAGGCACTCTGGTTAGCTGGCTTTCTTCTTTATCACCTAATTCTGCCAGGGACACATCTCCCCACTAAACTAAGTGGTAAACAGCACATTGGGTTTTAGTTGATACTCTGAGATGATGTCAGGCGGGTAGGCGGCAGCTGGCTGTAGACATCTAAGCTGGGTGTCCAGTGGAGCATATTAAGAGGCTTGCTTCTCCCCTGAGTATCTGTGCATCTTACCTTACCTTACTTACCTGGCTGGATAAGGGCAGGACATTGCCCTCATTCGTGACAAACACTTGGCCTGTCACATATCCCAGGGAAAGAGGAACAGGCATTGCAAGCCACAGCAGAATGGCAAGAAACATGGAGGATTGTGGCCAAGTGTTAACGTCTCCAAGGCCAGTAATACGCTGGTCCCTGTCTTTCCCAGGAAAGTGTTTAAGGAGTTGTTGAGGTAGCATCAGAAAGGGTTTTAGAAGAAATCTGTCAAATGAATAGCAACAAAGCTCCAGAACCTGACAATACTTTAGAATTCTAAGGGACCCAAGTGAATATCACTCTGCTCCTAAGTATGGTGTGAGACCTATCACCCTCATCAGCCATGGGTGGAGGAGAGTGGTAAATGTGGTGTACATTTTTACAAAAGTCTTCAGTGAACACCCAAGGAACTATAAACCAGTAAGTCTGAATACCAATTTGCAGACATGTTGAATAGATTTAGTAGAAATATGGATGGATTGTGGAAAAGTCTTTTGCAGAAAGCTAGCATGCCCACCAACTGATTAAAAGTCTTTGAGGTATTCACTGATAGTGTGGATAAGAATGACTCAAAGAATACAGTGGTTGTGGGTTTCCACCAACCTCAAAATGAGATCTATCCCCAGAGATGTCTGGCTCCAAGCTTGTATGTGGGAAGGGGAAGGGCCTTTCAGGGATTAATGACTTGTCAAAAGATGACAGTAAATGGTCATTCTTCACACTTGAATGATAGCGGAGTGCCAATGAACCATGTGCTGGGAGGGGGCTAGTCAGCAGAAACATCATGGGAAAGGGCAGATGATTCAAAATGACACAAGTAGTCAGAAGAAAAGTTGCCTGCAAAGAGTTACAGAAGGTTCTCACCATGTAGAATGCCTAGAGGATGAAACATCAGATGAGACTCAACAACAATAAATGCAAACAATGTACACAGCAGGGAGGGGAACTGACCACTCTGCATATATCTGCACAGTGGTGGACCTTGCAGTAGCAATTACCACATAGGAAAAAGAGATTGGAGTCACTACAGACTACAGAACTGTCAGTTCCGTGTCTGGTCACTGCCAAAGTGGTCAGTGTAGTATTTATGGCCTTCTCAGAAGAACATAGGAGTTTATCTCAGAGCTGTCACAGTGGCAGCTTCAAAACCACCTGGAAAGGGAGTTGTACGGAGAGAAGTGCCAGACAAGTACGATCAACCAGAGATGCTGTTTGTTCTGACATAGACTTTCTTCTCACTCCTCGCCTAAGAAGATTCTTCTAGTTTAACCAGAAGGTGTAATTTTTAGATGAAACTGTATGCACCAGTTCAAATGCCGTGGTAAACACTTCACCCTTCCTACTCTTTTTGCTTGCATTTTTGGTGTCATTCAGCAGAGTCCCTACATTGGTTGATCAGAACTGGGAGTTCAGATCATTTTCTGGCTCAGATGAGAGTAACAGTCTTGATGGGCCTCCTCAGAGCTGGGTGGCTGCCACTTTTCCAAGGTTCCCTCAGCAATCCCTTCCCTGGTCATGCCAGTTACTGTGGCAGAACTACACCTCCCAAGCCTTCATAGTTTTTCCTCCAATATCTCAACACACTTTAAAGGACATTGGTGGTACATTTTACAAATAAGACAACTGAGGAAGAACTCAATTTTCTTGAAGGCCACCAAGTCTTTGGCTGATGGCAAAAGCGGTCTTTTTGCAGCAATCTAAAAAGCAGATCTCCTGTTCTCTTGAAGCTTTTTTCCTACCCATTAGGCCATGTTGCCATCCTTATGAGCTGCACAATCTGAGTTCTCTGTGTCGTGCTCACCTTGGCAGCTCACCTGGGTACATGGCCAGCACAACTTCACATATGTAGTGGTGGTCTAACACTTGCCCTTCTGGGGTATTGCTCAAAAACAGTCTGCAAGCTGACAAAAAAAGTCTTGAGAAAAGATATGGGAGGAATAAAAGCATCTGAGCAAATCTTCAAATGCTTGGAAACAATTCATGTTTGGGAAAGAAATCTAAATACAGAGAACACSAGGCTGCTATAGATTTATCCACCTTCCTCTGCTGAGTTCAGCAAAGCTCTCCCAGTGTGTCCTTGTGGACCCCACCAGCCAGGTGGCTTCACTGGCATAGGACAAGGGGAAATCCCATTAAAATGGACACCTGGCCAGGCTGGTGAGATACTGCACATACCCCTAGCAAACAACACAGTGAGATGTGCCTACTTGATCAGACTGCGATCACACCACAGTCTGCATTAACCTGTATGACCAATCTCTACTGCTATAAGTAGAAAGCTTTATTTTGAAGCACACATACCATCTTAAAGTACTTAGCCACTGTACACATTCACAGTGACTCAAGTTCCATTGCGTATGCTTCAAAAGAAGCTGCGATTTTTGCATGACTCCATCTGTCTGCACTTGAGGAGTTTGGAGGGTTCATACTCCATTCTGACAGGAATGCAAGGAATTTCTCCACATCAAATGGACTCCATCTGCCATTGTTTGGCCATCATCCCCAGCTGGTCCAGGTCACACCAAAATTTCTTGATCCTTCTGGGATTTGACTAACCTGTTTACTTTGTCAGCTGCATGTTTTGTAGTCCCTGCCCCATCAAAAACATTAATAAATATAGTATTTGTCCCTTTTCCCTGTTGATCATTACCTAGGCCCTTCTATCTCTTTTTCTTGTGTATTCCTGATTTTGATTCTTCACAACACTTTGCTTCCTGCCTTGGAACAATTCTGAGTTTTCACCACACTCACGGGTAGGACCATGTCAAAAGTTTTCTGAAAGTCAAAAACTGACTTTGTTAATTGGTTCTGTTTTATCCACTGCTTTATAGGCATGTTCTGACTGCTCTGAAAAATTAGGAGATCACAGCTTGTATCCATTTCACCCATTAATCATTTCAGCAATCTGTGTTAGAAAACAAAGGTCCTTTGTCTTCATTCATAATTTAGGAGGGCAATGCCTCAACACGAAGAGAAAGACTATGATAGTCAAGGGACTTATGCCCTCAGATTGCTCCTGCACTGTCTGAATCCTTGGTGTGGGGTCTTCTGACAGGTCCTCTTCTGTGCCTGAACCTCAGCAGGGACAAGGTATCCATTGTGGAAGTGATGGAAAAGGCCTGCCTTGCAGGCTGTCTTGCATCAGGAACCAGGTCTGTTCYGCATACCTCCTCCAAGCATCTTACGTCAGTCCTGGAGCTCATGTGCCTAGACAGTGCACTTTGGGCAGCTCACCTTCCCTCACTAGTCCTAAGGCATCCCTACTAATGGCCTTTAACAGCCACAGAAAGACTTATTCTGAAGAGGATCATGGAGTGCAGAGTCTCCCTTGCACTCCACTTCTCTTCTATTGAACTCAAGAGAATGGCATGGTAAACTGCAGACAGATAAGGACACAAACAAGAATCATCCCAGCAGGAGCAAAAAGGGACCGAGGAAGCAGAGCTCATCCTTGCACCAAGAAATAGTATTAAACTGAAAAGGCCTGGAGACTGTTTCCCTGGGGTGCCAGGTGACGTATGCATTGTCATGGCATCCTCCCTGCTGATGTGAAATGACAGACCCATCCATCACACCTGCAGATAGTCCTGAAGGGGCAGAGAGCAGATTCAGAGGGCATCAAGAAAACTGCACATGAGGCACTGTATAGCAGGAGACTCCTAAGGCAAGTCCAGCTAGTCCATTGTGGAGAAGTCATTAGGAACCTGTAAGCTGCAAGGGGAGCAGGGACATCTCAGCGGGACTTTGACTGGCAGGGACAGTGTATCAGAGACTTTGCAACATAGCACAAGAAAGCACAGTTTTAGGCTGTGCATATACAGGAGTCCTCTCCTGTCCTTGAGCTGGCATGGTGTTGTTCTGCTAGATTGTGKCATTTGCTTCTGGAGACAGCAGACTACCAAAGAGTGATTGCCTATGAGGCTTATGAGAAGTAGTCCTTTAGACAGGACATTTCAAACACAAGCGGGCAAAGCACTAAGCAATATAACTAAGGAACAAGCCTCCTGGCCACTCTGCTGGACACTGCAATCTGGCTCTGTTTTCTGATTCAGGTCTGTGCTTGGAGACATATTTATTTCAATAATCTCCTTCCTATCAGACATTAAGAAATATCCGTCTCACCAGCTGTAGAATGAGCAGGAAATCACACATTCAGTCCATGATTGATAGAGCTCAGGGCAACCTCATTGCATGGATTGCATAAGGGTCAGGGACCCCAGCACTTCCCAGCTGCCAGTGGGTTGCCTGCTGGGTAGGTCTTTGGGCTGCCAAGGGAAAATGGGACCATGACAATGCCTGACTCCAAACTGACAGGTGGTGTGGATCCTGGAGCTGTGTCCAAAGCAATGTGTAGCAGTTCTGGAAGCTGTCCCAGGGTTGCTGGGCAGAGCACCTGCATGTCCTAAGCCACTACTGAAATCAGAGCTTCTGGAGCTACCGGGTTTCTAAGTTCTACAGCAACACAGGCCTAGGAGTTTGGAAGCCCTGAAGTCTCTATCACCAAGCCAGAATATATATATGTTCATATATATATGCACACATATACATGTATATACATATATATATATGCACATATACAAGCATATACATACACACAAGCATGCACACACACGTGTGCACATGCACACACACATACACACACATATATATATATCTGGGAAGCTCTGTTTTTTATTTATATATATATAATATAAATAAATAAATATAATATAATATATATACATGAATATAAAATAGAAAAAGCAGGACTTCCTAGAAACCACAGAATCAAAAAAAACCCAACCCATCTCTGAGCAAGTTTTCAGGTAGGTGTTTATGATCTAGCARGAATCTAGGCTTCGCAGGTGAGATCTGTGGGTCAGTGAAGCTGATACCCATCCTTGACTTAGCTTGACTTATAATCCTTTCGTTATTAGGGAAAAGGTGCCATTGGTTCATTGCCATACAGCTTCCACTTACCAGAAGTGAACCAGCCACAGGCTTGGGGATGGAGACTCTCAAAGGATCTGCATCTCTCTTTACACAGCAAGTTTGCAAAAGGTTTGCCATCTCTGAGAGAAAGTGTGGTAGGTGGAGAAGGACCCTCCATTGCAGCTGTGTCTAGCTGATGGCTGTGCCCACCCTCCTCGGGATTACTGCACTCTGTAGCATAGGAAAGAGTGACTCTAAATCAAGATTTAATCCTGCCCTATTTATCTGGCATTATTCTCTGTGTCTGTGTGTAACAGAACAAGAGGACATGTTCTGAGTGCATACAGCACATCCTACCTATGTCACACACCCTGTGAGCATCTCAAGAGGATAATCATATGGATGCAGCCGTATGTTGATAAAGGTGTGAACCATGCAGGGGAGCTTTGAGTATGCCTACACTGGAGGAAGGCGCAGCTGAAACATGTGAGCACCCCTCTACTCACTTTCAGCTTCCTAGCACAGATGTAGGATCCCCAGAGGATTTGCGCAGCCCAAGCAGCAGCCTGCTCTATGCTCTCAGCACTCAAACAAGCCAGACCAGGGGCACAGGGGCGGGAGTCGCATCTCTCTTTGCCAAATAGCCGAGTCCTCTGACTCCTTGAAGTAAAGGGCTTACATTACACCACTCATGTGGAAGGACTTACGCCCAGCTATCCCCTAACCTGAGACACATGCCCTAATTACAGCCCTTCCTTCGGCTTAGGGGTATAGAGTCTCTGCAGCTGCACTAACACCCTTGCCTTGGGAGCTGCATCATGCAGCGTATCGCTGGAAGTCCCAGGGGCCTGCCTCGTACCACGCTGCAAAGAGTTAAGCTCTTGCTCTGTTGATATTTCCAAGCGGCTCCAAAAGTCGGTCGAGACGGGGAGCGCCCTGATTGGCTGCGTACCGGTCGGTAGTAATTAGTATCAGATATCAAACTTCTGTCTTTGCTAAGACCCTTTCCGATAGTCGCTGCTCCCTGCTAGACTATGACATCAGCCAGGACACCCAGCTGCTGATAGTAAACTCCGCGCGGGAGGAGGCTCCTGTTAGCTAAAAGTTAATTAGTTCAACACAGCACAGGGGGAGCAGTTGGTTTCTGTGGAGGGTCAGTGCTGGATGGGACCAAATCTTTCAAAGCCACTTGCTGCTTTTTGCCAGCCAGCTGTAAAAGCACCCAGAGACTCCCACAGAGTTGGATGAATCCTGAGCACTAGCCGTGGTCAGCTTTTCTCTTTGGAGGAAGTTAATGGTTTAAGTGAGGGGCGTCTGGAACTGGTCCCCGAGTCACCATGACACTCCTGGGGTCTGAGCATTCCTTGCTGATTCGGAGCAAGTTCAGATCAGGTAGGGGAAACCTTGAGATTTTTCTTAAAACTTCTCTCTCCGGCAAGCCTTAGCCACAGACTGTTTTGCATTAAATGTTTGGAAGCAGCATGCGAGTAAAATATTCAGGGGGTCATAGAGCTGTCACAGCTTTGGTCTTATAGAGGCTATTCTGTGAGTGAAGAAATGAATCTTCCTTCCTCTCTGTTGTTTTTTTTCTGGTTTTTCATTGTCTTCAGTTTATGTCTGTAGTTTATTTTGGTAAAACTGCAATTCCTGGGTCTCCTGCCCTGGCCCTATTGTAAAGGATTTGGGCAAGAATCCAAAAGGGCATCTTTGAAAAACCACGTACCTAATTCCGTCCGTATATTCCAGGTGCTCTTGTGGGTCTATCTGTGATAATCGCAGTGAAGACGGGCCTGACATTCACTCTGACATACAGGCAGCTGACTTTGTTCCATTAAGTTGTGACTAATTGGAGAAAAATGAATTTGAAGAAATGCGTCATTTTTAGAAGTAAAAATAACAAATGGAACATGAAAAGTATTTAAAGTGACATCATCAGAGAAATAAAACCAGAGCCACACAATTGATTGCCAGTCTCGGAGGGTTTGCAAGTAAAACATGTCTCAGTCTCGTAAGTTAAGGGGAAGCACCGATAAGGGGCTTCTCAGAGGACATTCAGCGTGAGTGAAGGTGAGTGAAGGTGAACTATGGGACGGTCACTTCTAAATCAGACCCTCTGCTGGATATTCATGCCTTTATTCACAGRCTATATTTATAGTAAGTATGCTGTGTTTGTGAGCGGGTATTTTTACTTTTAATTTTTTTAATGAATGTAACATCCTGTAATATTAATAATAATGACAAAAAAATGTTGTTGAGGAGCTTTTGCTGACCTTCCCAGAGGTGAAGTTCTCCCTGTGAATATTATCTGTCCGGATGTTCAGACAAACCAGCTGCATGTGTCATATGGGACACTGCAAAACCTGACGGGGTAGTCACGTTGGAACACGCACCCATTCTGGCAYGTCACCCACTACGTGTGTGTTTTTGCCTCCTTGTGCATTGTAGATAATGAGATTAGAGATTTATGATACTGATGGTAGACATGAGTGGTGTTATCAGGATCTCTTAGATAGCTGGGTGGTCAACTTAAACTTTGTTTTCTCAGCAAATACAAAGTTGGCAGTTGGTTGAAAGCCCAAGAGTGTGTGTGCAAACACGAGTGGTCCTAGTCTGGCTGAATTATACAAAACTTGGGTCCAGGGCTTTGGTGTGGTTTCCATATCGCTCTGATCTTACATTTCATTAGATTAAGTCATTCCTTAGATTTTGTTGGTATATTATCGTACATTGCTGTTCATTTGAAGAAAATCTCAGTCTGTAACAATTCCTCCAGCAACTACAAAGCAATACTGCCACCTTTCTGAAGAGAGGAGGATGGGCTGTGTTATATGTCCCTGCATTTTTTTCAAATGAACCAGTATTGTTTTTAAGACTCATTTCTGGTTTATTTGTAAGCTGGCTTTATTATGGAACCAACAGCAGGATCTCTAAACATGTTTTTCAAATGATTCTTCACCAAAAGTAAACTTTGTGGGTCTTTTCATCCAAAAATTCTTGTGCCTTTCAGTATTTCTAGGGCAGTCAATTTGCGGGGCATTCTTTGGTTCATGACTTATTCCCACAGCTGCGATCCTTCGCTATTGGCTGGTGAAAGACAGGATTCCCATTTGACAAGATTTCTCTGCCTGTTTATTATGTTTGAGTCAGGCCTGCCAAAATCCCAAATGCATAGYTGTGCTTTGCTCTACCCATGACTGCAACCATTGCAGGTAATGAGGGACATGACCACAGCACAATCCTGGTCATCCCAGTCTCTGAGGCAGTGGAGGAAAGCAGCATACAAATAAATGAATAATGCTGCTTTCACTTTGTTCTGGATTTTAGCAACATGGATAACAAAGAAGATAATCTAGTATAAATGGTTGTAGTGGTCAAATCTCTTTTATAAGAAAAGTCTCTAAGTGACAGATACTCTTCTGCTTTCCCTTCTGCACGTGCAGTAGCTGTAAAACCCCAGCAATGATGGCAGGAAGTGCAGTGCTCTGATTTACTGTCCTCCTCCATTCACTTGGCAGAGGGATAAATGGCTCACAGAACCCTTGCCCTGCATCTCTCACTCTTCCTGCATTGCTCAAATGCTGTAACACACTACTGAACAAGAGCAGTTTACACACAGCATTGTGCAGCTTGCACAGAGCATGCAAAGGATAAGCCAGTAGGGATCATGCCATGAAATGCAAAGTTCTGGAGAACTGTGCTTCATGATGTGCCGTTGCTTTGGAAATGATCCTGCACAGGCAGGTGTGAGACTTTGATTGCTCCCCCAGGTTCAGGAAGGATTAGCTGTACTCTGTGACTTATGGTGAGTTTGAATCCCTTTTGAAGGATTCCAGGTCAATGTTACTAAGGGCTGAGGCAGATCTTACTAACTAAACTTCTGCTGCCTCTCCATGATCTGCATATACTTAGAAGTGGAAATAGCTATTCAAGTGTTAATGGATGCTAGAAATACATTACATGTTTGAGGTTTCCCCATCCCAGAACCCCTTTAACCTCTGTGGCACACAGCAGCCAGAAAGTGTGGCAAGAAGGTAACAAATAGAAGATGGTGGCATGTAAGTGTCTCTCCTAGAGTGGTTCGAGGGTCAGTTTTCTAGCCCCTTGCTAGCATCTGGTAGCATCAGCAGCAAGAGAAAGAAAGAGTTTGCATAGGTAAGGCTGATCTGGTAGAGTCGGTGACTTTTTCACACAGTGCCCAATAATCATTCCTCGAGTCCCACAGTATTTTCTCCTGCTCTTCTCTTTCTAGTGGCCTGCAGTGAAGGACCCAGCATAGCTGTGCAGTGTGTAGAGACAGCAGCTACCCCAGTGCAGGGCACCAGGAGCCACTCCAGAGGAGTTAGATCAACACCAACATGTTGCAGGCCTTCAGGTTTCCCCTCCCTTTCCTCGAGGATTTGTGTGTGTGTTTATTTTGTCTATTTTGCCAAAGATAAATATACTGATCTGAGGTCATCCTGACAAATTTTTGCAGGAATGATGATTCTTCAAGCCTGCCATGCTATCCCATGTGCTCCAACTATCAATGGGATTGCTCTAAATCAAATAGGACACCTAGGGGCTGTTCCAGAAACATATTTAACTCTTCCCAGAGATGATTATTTATGTGAAGTGATCTCCTGCTTTGAATACAAACCAATTGCACTCAAGGAGCAGAGAAGCCTTGTCATCAGACAGAGGAAACAAAGCTGGCAAATACAGACTTAACCTTAACTATGACCTTTTCTGCCCAGACAATATGGAGAGAGAGTTTACAAGACCTACATCTGTACTGCATCAGTGGTAGTTCAGAAGTGAGAAGTGAAAATTTAACACTCTAAATATGGCTCTGCATGGTTTGGCAAGGGGTAATATCCAGGCCTAATGGTGGACACATGCATGTGAACTTGCAGAGAAGACTTGTCTGGCTCTATGGAGGAAAGGATTCAAGCCTATGTGTAGGGCTTGAATGAAGCTGGCTGAGTTGGGAGAGAAATTTATTCTGTCTGCCTCTGGTGGAAAGGTGCCACCCATGAAGGAGAGAGTGATTTGGACCAAGTCAGCAAGTCATTAAAAGTTGAAGAGAGCAGGTCTGGGTCAAGTGTTAGACTGGACATGCAGGCATATTGCTGGAACCTTTTTTTTTCATTTTCCTGGTGTCTAAAGAAAATGTGTGTGCATTTTTTTTCCTTTCAGATCATGAATTCACACAGTTTGCAATCAGTGTGTGCAGTTCTAGCCATGGCCTGTACTTAATTGATGACATTGTTTCCTGGTTTTCATGAAGTTTTTTTCAAAACACTGACTTGATGGACATCAGTTTGTGTTTGGCTTTATTTTTCCAGCATCATGAACCTAGGTGTTTTAGCTGACAGATACATGTTTCTCTGTCAGTGGGTAAGCATTATAGCACAGAGTGAAATAAAACTCACTGTGCGCAAGGAAAAGGATGTTTGGCCTTCTCACAGTCCAGTGCTGAAGGGATTACTCCAAAGAAGGTTGGTGACAAYATGTTCTCAGGAATATGGAGACTTCGAGGTTGTAGGTTAAGACAGACAGAGCCTTCAGAGGGATTTCACCAGCTGGTTGCTCTTTAGAGGAGATTTGTGCTCATTCAGTGGTCTGGGCACCCGCCAGTCATGTGGTCCTATGAACCTTCCGAGAGGCCTGCAGGCCCAGACATGGGTTTAGAGACCTCTCTCTCACCAGTGTAGATGAGTTTTTCAGAGCTGTGATGTTTGGCCTCCTGGGTAGCACACAAACTCACAGCACATCTGTTTGGGAGAAGGTAAAACTCTTCTCCCAAAGTGCTGAGCGTCATGTGCAGAGGTAAAGCTGGTGTGGTTCAGCCAATGCTCCAAGGCAGCACTCTGACAGGAGAGGACTGACCACGGCTTTCTGTGACTGTCCAGGCTGCGTGGCTGCTGCCCCATGTTTGCACCAGGGCTGTGACTGGCTGAGTCTCATCTCTGTTTGCATGGGTCCCACACAGGCCAAGTGTCAGAGGATGATCTGTTTGGGCCTGGAGATGTGATGCTACAGAGAAATCACTCAGTGACGACTGGCTATTGGCAGAGCAGATGGGCCTGTAGCTGTGGAGGGGATCAGGGCAGAGCATGGCCAAGGTGCTTTCAGCTCCAGAAAAGCAGGCTCCAAGCTGCTCAGCTGAAATCGTGCTTTATGCTGCTGGTTGTGACACCCAAGAGACTGGCTGGCCAGTTACCTACCTCAGGGGGTCCTGTGACCACATTCATCCAAGCCCACATGTCAGGGAGCTTAATGCCAGCCTGTTGCTTGGTCAGGAGGGAGCATTATCTGATCAGAGCTGCCCTGTCCATTTGAAAGTCCTGCTCCTGATGCAGCTGTGAGAAACAGCTGCAGTTCTGAGAAGGCCACATGCAACATCACTGCACCCTGCAGTTGAGTCAGCCCTGCTCCCGCCTTGCCTGGACATTGGGGCAGCTAAGGGGTCTCAAGTGCATCCTGTCCTGGGCAGCTTCTCTCCTGCTGGCATGTCACCCAGGAAAGCCTGAGACACCATCTGTAAAGAGAATCTCAAAGCAGGTGGCACTGCTGTCTTTCAAGGTAGTCTGTATTCAAAACAGGGCTATTTTCTGCCAGGCAGTGTTCAAACAGGGGCGAGTCACCACATTGCTTTGAAATACCCTGTGACCAAAGTCAAACACGTGTTTCACGTTTGCTCAGCTGTTGTTTGACATGCAACAAAGCTGATCCGGCTGCTGAAAACAGGAGTCCCTCCTCCCCATCACCCCATTCCCAACTTGCTGCCATCTCCTCAGCCCAGGGGCTCTACTGAACTTGCAGAGTAGTCCCCATCCTGTTCACTATTTAGTTACACTTATGCTCTTAATACTCCAGCCCTGGAGCCACTGAAGGGCAGGAATGAACTCTTGGGGTGGTAGGCAGAAGGGACTGTGACTTGACGTTGCTTTTTTCATTCTCAGTGCCAGTTTCAGTTGTTGGTCAAACCACTGATTTACATCATGGTCACACAGTTGGGTCAAACTGGCATAACCTGACACTTCTGCTAGTCCCCTTCCCTGCTCAGCCCAGGAGCACTGCACTGAGGCAGGGAGCAATACAAAGAGGCAGGGAACAGCAGGCAAGTGCCTGACTGACACTTCTGGTAGCAGCAGTGACTTATTTCAGACAAAGATGAGTGCACAGCAATTGCATTGGTTGTGCATACAGTTCCAAACCAGAGCAAAGATGTTGGTGCAGCCCGGAAAGGAAGGAAACCATTATTTACTGGGATCTCAGCTGGAATTACATAAGGGAGCTGGGCAAGGCTGAAACAGTGGAGACTGGCTTAGTGGGTTCCATTCTCATCTGGCAGGTAGAGAAGAGAGTCTGTGAGAGGTAGGACTGAGGCTGGGAAAGAAGTCAAGAAGAAACAATGGACCTGCTGCTCTACCTGGGCAGTTCCTCCTAGCTGTGAGGCTAAACTGAGTGCTGAGGAAGTCTGGCATGGCCTCAAAGTTTCCAAGGAACCTGATTTGGCTGTTACAGAAGTGTTGGTGGGAAGGGACTTCTGGAGGGCTCTGATCCAGTCTCCTTGGAGAAGGACCCTTGCCAACACCAGATCAGGTCAGCTGGGCTTTCCTGAGTCCTGAGACCAGTGAGAATGGCACTTCCCACACCTCTCTGGGTGTCCCACTGCTGTACCATCTTCTGTGTTGTTAAAGCCAGTTCCCAAAGGAGAGGAGGGTGCTATGAGAGCAGAGAGTGCTTTGGTGATGTCCCAGAGTGGGGGATACTCTGATGCAGCCTATAAGAGTCCCAATCCTGATTGGCTGCTGACCATAGGACTCAAAGTGCCCACCTCTGAGTGAGTTCTGGGCACAATTCATCACCCTGTAAAGCAGACATCTAAAATGTGTCAGATGAACAGCATCCTAAAAGCACCTACTTCTCCTTATAATGGGGGGAGGGACTAGGTCAGAAAGAGACGTTAACCCCAACAGCTATGCAGTCAGATGAATCCCTCACCAAGGCATATACAGGACTCAGTCAGCAGCAAGGCTCAAGGGTCTGCTGGCTCAGGCCACAGAGATGAGCTGCCACCTCAGACCGAAGTAGAAGGCCAGGTCTCCCTGCTCCTGGGGTAGGGGGATAACTTGAACATGTCTTTTCCAGTGCATCAAAAAGCCAGGCAAGGCCCAAGCTGTCCTTTTAGTTTCCTACTGCTCTGAGGTCAAATCCTAGGGAGAAGGATGACTCATGACTGCGAGTCATGAGCAGTGCTGAGAGCATGGGCCACCAAAGCCAGCTATGACTGAAGCCAGGAAGACTTCTCTGCATAGTAGACAGTCCCTCTGCAGAGTTTGTTTCTAGAAGCTGTGTCACTAAATGGGGTTTGAGGCTAGCACAGAAGAGAGGGATACCTCTAACAGAAAAAGATTGTAAGCAGAGTCAACCGGAACAACCCTGACATGCCTTGCATCATCTAGAAAGTGATTTCTCATGGGGAGGAGAGGTATAGGACTGAGTAGAGTCTTTGAGAGACATGGCTGTCCCTCAGCTGCGGGCAGCAGAGCCAGCACAGCTCTATACCAAAGGATGACCCATTTGCAGGACTGCTCCCTTGAGCTGGGGTGTTTCTGGCAGAGGGGTTGGACTAGATGATTTCCAGAGGTCCCTTCCAACCTCAGCCATTCTGTGATTCTGCGATTCTGGCCAGTCAAGCTGGTGCAGACAGTAGCAGGGATGCTGTGGGCTGTGGGACCAAGATTTTCTCACGATCAGCACTCCATCATCACCCTTTGTAACGTAAATGTTCCTCTGAAGTTTTAGTAAAGGAGTTTCCTGGAAAATTAAGAATATTCAGGGAAAAAAAATCATTCCTTTACGTGAGGATAACAGCATCCTCGAAGTGAGTCACAGAAAGCATTCAGAGCTCAGGCCTCCAGACATATAGCATGGCAGAGAGGACAAGGAATGCAGCTGGGGTCAGATAGCTTCAACAGATTTCAAGCCCTCTTCACGAAGCAGTTAAAGGGTAGTTGTTTGGATAGTGCCAGGGGCTCTTCCAGCCCTGTTTTTAAGGATTGCTGGTTGTGAGGGAAAGGTGCAAGCTTTGAGTGGTGTCTGCCAAGCTGTGAGCTGCAGAACTGGCTTGAAGGCTGCTGACAGTAGTGATTGTTTTATGTCCTGCAGGGATGATCACTGTTATTAGCTTCTCTGACACTGTCCATAGCTATGCTTCTTCAGACGGTTTATGACAGGATTTGGGAGTTCATAGAGTTGATATTTCGGAATTGAGAGGCACATCCTGTTGCATGATTTCGTGCAGACCTGGCTGAATGATCAGTGACTGAAATCACTGCTCCCATCAAGTTTGGGTCACTGCTGGAAATGGCCAGCATCTGTGCGTGGCTGTCCTGGCATTTTCCATCAGGTTGCCCCGAACAGACAAGGCCTTCTTCCTTGCTCTGGCAAAATCTCCTGTGGCTTCAGAATGGGACAGGAGGTTTATAAGCTCAGCACTGCCAATGATAAATGACACGTCTGGGGAAGTTTCATGGCCTGGACAGAGCAGTCAGGCCATAGCCACTCACCCATAGAAGAGCCTGGCCCTTACCTGAATAAAGATTGTGTCACTGCTGGGTCACAGGTTTTATGCCTGTGAGCATAAAAAACAATTTGGAGACATTTTCTCACCACATAAATCTGTCACAGAAGGGGCCTCTTCCAGATTTTATTCAATGATAATTTTATCAGCAGTGCTTAGCACAGGAGATGAAGCATGGGCCTGCTGCAAGAGGATAGGCCCCTCTGGATTGCACACAGTTTGCTAGAAAGCAGTAGGAGCTGGGACATCTGGGTTGCTGAGTGCTGCTCCTGGCTCTAGGCAGGCAGAGAGGTCTGGCAGTGGAATCTACACGTTTTCAGCACTCTTCACATCAAATCAGTAGCTGAATCTTACAGCCACCACACTGGTATTCTGGATCACCTTCCAAGCTGTGCTTCAAGGGAATTGATAACATCTTCTTTTCCACTAAATGGGCCTACCTGATAGCTGGCTGCAGTCTGAGGCTGGTAAATAATGACTTGTCTACCAGGAAGGGCAGTGAAATACGCAGAAGAAGCATCAAGAAGCAGAGGAAGTAGGTTTGAATGCACGATCATGATTGCTAGCATCCCATTTGCTCACATGGATGTGGTGCATCACTTGGCCTGGCTGTACAGAAGTCTGAGAGTACAATGACACAAAAGAATTTGGCACACCTGGGAGCCATGAAGGGAAGTGATGTAACATCCTCACCTGGGATATTTTACAGCTAATAGGACAGATTGCTGTGTCCTTTGCATGGTGTTCTATGTGACCCTAGAAGTCCTTGCTACCTCTGTCTCTTGTTCAATGATGGGATGTTGTGTGCAAACTGCCTCAGTTTATAGCAGATGCCATAATGCCTGAGACACTGGACCAAGACCTAAGAGAGCTGATACCATTCTTGGGCAAGCTACAGGGCTTCCTGCATTCTTGGAGCATCTCCAGTTCCTTTTGCCCACCTGTTCAATGAAGATAAATCTCCTCCTCAGAGGAAGTGCAAAGCCATACATGGTTCTTCAGATGCTGTGACTGATGACTGAGAAGAACCTACACAGAGAACCTGGTGTCTACCTCACCCTGCATATGATATCTAAAATGAGCTGGTTGCTGTAAACTCCCTCTATAGTCAAGGAGGAAAAATGGGCATTGCTAAAGCATGGATTTTCTAATTTGGATTTGAGGTCCCCTAATGGGGGAAGATTCCTGGGAAAGGGGTGCAGATAACTGGATCTGATGTAGATACCTACAGCACAGGAGTCTAAATCTGTATCTGCAGGCAGAACCAGCACTGACTAGAGGTGGTGCCATAGGGCAACCAAGGAGTACAGGCTTCCCCGGAGGCAAGGTTTGCCAATGACTTCTAGCCATCAGCTTTGCTCTGGCATACCTGGGGAACAGCATGCATGCAGAATTCACCAGGGACTAAAGGCTGCATTTTCCCTTAGAGCAAGAATCTTCTTTGGTGTGCTAAGAAGGGCTAGAATTTGGCAGAAGAACATTGTCCCATGTGAGGCTTTCACTAAATATTTGCTTTGAATGTGAAACATGGTAGCTGTTGGCAGAGATCAGCAAATTACTCACAAGGACAAAAGAGCTGCCCTTCATTGTCTTCTCCCCACAATACCAGCTCACTCAAAGCAGCTGGTGTCTCTCTCCAGGGCTGTGCTGGTAGGCAGGAGAGGTGTGTGCAGTTATAGTGTGACCACTGAAAGATATGTGCCCCTATTGCAAGACAGCAATCACACAGCATCCCACAGCACTGTTTCCCTCAAGAGAAGGGTACAAGCATTGGCCTTAGTGTAGTAGAGCCAGTGGAATGGCACAAGCACTTGTGTAAAAGTTCCTAGTAGCAAGGGCTCAGCAAAAGGGCAGTCATCAAACCTTAGCTGTCCAAAAGCCATGGAGAAGTGGCTTCTTCTATTACTCAAAAATATGCAGTCTCTACAGACTTAAAAACCTCTTGGAAGCCATAATCTCATGTTGGCTTACAGGGTCATGTGATGTCTCTATGAGTGGTAGCTTTAGTGCAATATCAGTGGCAGATGCTTTTTGCTTTATTTTCAGCTTCATCCTTTCTGCTCTTAGCACACATCATTGAACATTTCTTTTGTATTCATGGCAGTCCTGGGTCACCAAGGACAGAGATGGCACCTACCACTTATAATAAGGACCTCAGGAATTTCTGCTTTAGGCACAAGTTTAAAGGTTTCTGGAACATGGGAGCTCTTTATGGAAGACCATCTGCCTTCTACTTTGAAGCTCATGCACATAGTCATGTGTACACGCACCCAAGTACAGAACTGTGTACAAATTTAGATCAGAAGGGGCCTGTGGGAGTCTCTACTCCAATCTCTCATTCAAAGCAGGGCCAGCTTCAAAGCTAGATCAGCTTATGGATGGATTTCCCTCAGCCTCTCCAGGCTCCTGTTCTAGGCCTGCACCACTCATATGGTGAATTTTTTTTCCTTACATCCAATCAGAATTTCTCTTGCTGCAGCTTGCAACCATTGTCTTTTCTTCTACTGCTGTGCACCCTTGAGCAGAGTTGAGCTCTGTATTGCTTGGGGTGACAATATCCAGTTGCAGGAGGTAGTGACGGAAGCTCAAACCCAGCCTCCTTTCCATGTCAGTGCCCTCTGCCCACACACAGACTGAGTAAATTTTTGAGCTGACCCCATGTTCACCTAAGGAAGCTATTACAGGCACCAGGCAGAGATCAGAGTCTATTCCTGCCACTAGTGTACCACCTGCACAAGAAACAGCCCTGCCCTGCTTGTCTGTGCGCAAGAGTGAGGTCTGAGTTGGTGCAGACTACCCAACTTCMCCCTAGCAGTCCTCCTTGGCTTGGAGCAATCTGCTGCACCAAGGCTGGTCCAGAAGCACCATGGGTCTGTAGCAGGTCTCTGTGCCACACAGAGTCACCAGCATGCCATCACTGATAGATGTGTTAGTGCCTCAAATCAAGCCTGCATCTCTTCCTAACACTCTTTCTCTCATAGTTTTACAGCTACGGCTTCAGCAGAGAAGGACCCGTGAACAGCTGGCAGACCAGGGCATTATGCCACGTGAGTATCTTTTTCTGCTTTTTTCACCCAATCCTGGCTCAGAGGGGCTGTGTTCATCTTGGGCACTGTTGGGGCACTGTGTGTGGCACCATCTGCCTGCTCAGACTTTCCCTCAGCTCTGAGCAGATTGTTACTGGGGTAGACTTTGCTTCCTGCCCTGTAGCCATACTGTGATTCCTGGTGCTGTAAAATGGAGCCCAACACCTGCCACACAAGTTATAATGCTGCAGCTTAAGCTGAAGTCAGGAGAGCTGCTCAGCTACAACATCTGAAAATCCAGTTGCATAAATTTCCATCCCTGAGGTCACTGTAGCAGGACAGGCATATCCAACTCCAAGCAGGATACTCAGAAAGCACTTCATGTAGGCAAGCTTCTCATGTAACAGCCAGTTGAGGGGCTTCCAGGATGTGGCAGGATTAGGCCCACAAAAAGGGGAAGAAGTAGAGTGAGCCCATTCCAGGAGGCTGTTGGAAGAAGAAAGCAGTGGATTAACTGCTTTGGCCCCAGAGCTGAGGGGCAGCCCTTGGATCAGTGAGACTGACGCCCAGAGCTGTGCCTGTGCCCAGCCAGGATGCCGCAGAGGCAGAATGGCAGTGTATGCTTGAGGCTAGTGCAGCCCCATCTGGGCCTGCCTGTCTGAGACTGTCAAATGCCTGGAGATGTCTGTGCTTTCACTTCTCTGTCCGCATTCATCAAACCTGCGTTCAAGTCAGAAGGACAAGCTTCAGCCCAGCATTATTATGTAACCATTCAGCCTCTGAAAGCTAAACCCACTGGTATCGTGCTAGAGCTCAAAAAGTAAGCAAATGAAAATGATCCCCTTCTGAACCTGCACTGCCCATCATCATTAAACCAGTAGCACCACTGCAGAAGAGATACTGGGGTCTCAGCCTTGCTCAGTGGATAACCCCATCCTGACCTAGTTCATCCTCCATGTGCATGAGTCTGTGGTTAGCTAGAACACAGGTAGCAGATTATCCTGGTACCTTTCTGTATCATCATGGGTCCCTTAGGGTCACTGCTAAGATCACAGCTTTCCAAAGGCTGTGCCACTTTCATTGCTTATGGCTGCTGGCTAATCTCAAAGACTGTGACACATCTTTTGTTTAACTAGTTAGTGCACAGCAACTCACTAACAGCATGGCTTTAGCGCTGCATGCTGCACCTTGCATGTCCCTTAGTCACCCCTTTCTCATGTAGCTGCCTTCCTAAAGGATTGGGTCAAGGTAGCCAGCAACAGAAGCCTTCTTGGTACAGCATTGCCAGCATCAAGTGTTAAGAAATCTTGAGTGAGATGACAAAAGTCATGTCTGCCAATATGATCACAAGGTTTTAAAAATGATCGATGCTGGGTTTTTTTTTCATTTTTCTTCTTTTCATTTCTTTAAGCATTCAGATTTCATGTTGCCTGCCACCAAAAGGCAAGCATTTTAATCACAGGACTCCAGGACCTGGAACTTTGAGTATTGTGACATTTGTGACAGCATTGCAAACGCTGGCAATACAGTCAGTGGGCAGAAGTATGTTTACTGTCTCCTGAACTGATAAGCCCACTCGATAAAAGTGGGCACAGACAGCATGCAAGACACCCCATTGTATGCATACAGAGTGGTAGGGCCAGTGGAAAGCTTTGCGTACCCAGTGTCGCCCTGCTGGGCTGAACGTATGGGACTGTGCTTTTGCAAGTGATGCCTAACACTCTAAAATTGCTCACACTGCAAACCACATATTAGACCCAATTTATTTGATGACAACTGAAGGGTCTTTTCCTGTTACTTACAGTTTCATTACACTCCCAACTTTTACGCTGACATTTTGCAGTCTGGTTTCTGTCCAAGCAGGCCATTTTGGGAAGCTTAAGCACAAACAGTTCAATCATTGAAAGTAATAAAAGAAAAGGCACTTTTGCCATTATAAAAACAAATGTGCAGAATGTAACTGCTCTCTCACCTCAGGAGGAAGGGTCAAATGTTAGCATTTAATACGTGGGAGTCCCATCCAACTTCCTCATGGTTTGGGCATGTGCAGACATTCTTTATGAAAAACAAGGCTTTGTTTAATCACATCTTCCCATGGCTTGTTCGGTCTGAGCACCAGCGGGTGAGATGGGCCCTAGGAGATGCACATGGACTGGATCTCAGCCCATCTGTTCTGTAGGTGGGTAAGAAATGAATCCTGAGGGTTGTAACCCACAGCGGTTGCAGTGCTTTGAGAATAACCATTCTAGAAAGAGCAGAAGGGGGCATTGCCAGGTTGAGAGCTAGGTGTGGTACCAGACTTGAAGCTTGCACTTGATCCCATGTTTCACATCAGATTTTGCATGAGTATTGTTTTCAATCCATTGGCTACATTTTCAGCTGATACAAACCCAGGACATACAGACTTTCTTTTTGTAACTAATCCATTTTATACAGAGAGCAGAAAGGGAGATGGAGGATCAGAGTAATAGAATAGCACTGGATAAAAGCTTTGAAGGCTTGTAGAAACTTGTAGAAACTAGGGTTGGTGAATATACACAGAACCTGCTGAGTTGTTAAGCACTGTGGCTGTAGCACAATAGGTGTGAAACCCTGGAGTAATTCCTAGGAAGCTGATTGATTTTTGATGTCCAAGAGAATAACCCAGAGAAGTATTGGTGGTACTTGGGCATAGCCCAGTGAGATGAATGCCCTTACATAAGCAAAACCTAGTCTGTGTTTGGTGTGACAAGGAAAGATATAATGCCACTACATACCTTAGCTCTGTATACACTCCCTCGGATATTGTGTAAAGAAAGAGATGGGAGAGCTTCAGATGGCCCCATCACTGGAGAAGGCAGGAAACTGCCTAAAGAAGGATGCTCAGGAGCAAAGGGCAGTAGCATTGCACAAGCCTTCAGGTTCAAAGCTGGACTCTTATCATCAAATATTTTCAGGTAGTAAATTGGGCAACTAGCTGGCAAAACTACTGAATAATAATAATAGTGACAAAGATTCCACAAACAGAGACAGGTGCAGACTGCTAAGCAAGGGCGGCCTCTGGGTCCCTTCAGCCCAGTGACTCTTACGTATGCAGGAGCCTCTGAATGCAAGGGGAGACCCAGGTTTACTGAGAGATGGCCGCACTCCTGATCCACAGGAGTGCAGATGAGATCAGAACCTGGCCCCTTCTTCAGGCTTAGGAAGTGCCTGGCTCATGCAACACTACATTATTGAACATGCGCAGTTTTACTGCTGTAGTGAAACTGGTACAGACCTGGCAAAGACATTTTAAATCAGGAGTATCCCTCTGGGGCCACTTGCAGGAAGGCAGGCTGCAGGGCCAAGTGGGCAAGAAGCCCTCCTGTAGCCCTGTGCAGGGGCCAGCCCTGGACCCCAGCCAGATCCTGCTCCCCTACCAAAATGGAGGGGGAAGCCAGCTTGCAAGATCAAGGATTTCTCAAGGCAAGACTCCCCTTATTGTGATGGGCTGCAGAAATAGCTGCACTTGAAGTGGAGACCCTCTTGCTGTATTGCAGCCACCACCTCATCCTCTGAGAGGCAAAAAAAGCCTAGTCCTAAGATTATCAATATCAAGCACAGCAGCTCCATTCTGTTGCCTCCAGACCCTCAGCCATTTCAAGCTGACGCGTCATCCCCTAGCAAGTTGAATAACTGGTGCTAGTCATGCCTTTATTTGTTTTGCAGACTAATACAAGCTGCAGCATCCACATATTTCCTCCAAAAATCTTGGTAAATGATTAAATTCTGCAACATTTTCCTCATGAATAGCATGATGTTTGACTTGGTCAATGCCCACAGCAAACTCCTAACGTTAGGACTTCACAGTGAATGGGGCTGTAAAAGTAATCTCTCTTTCTTACTTTGTTTTCTCTTGTGCACCATTTTATTTTGCTTCTGATTAAACTAGCTGTCACAAGTCCTCATGGCTGCTCACCGGAGCATGGCACGATAATGCTAGCTTGTCTGCAAGTCCACTCTTCAAATGTTAGAAGCAGGAATGTGCCATCTGTACTTTACTGTGATTCACTGGAGGTTATGGGTGTTGCCTACCAAAAGTCAATTAGATGGCCTCCAAAAATCTCCAGGCTGTCCCCTCTATTCTGTTCTTACTCTTCTGGACTGATGCAGGATTTTGCGTCCTGTGTGAAAAGAATTTCTGTCCTCATTGGATCCCACTCACAAGATGCAAAGAAAATTAAACACTGCCGAAGAGTTGTAGCAGACCATTTTTGTGGGTCAGGACACTTCCCCTTTTCCCCACTCCCAGTGGGAATGGTTAATTCTGCTTGCTTACGTAGCTAGAAAAGGATTTCTGCAGGAACTGAGAAATATTAACCCCTTCACCAAACAAATTTTGCTCCAATTTCCACAGAACGAGCATAAACAAGGAAGTGTGCAAGATTCTCAGAGACTCCAGCACAGACTGCTCCATGGGACTGGTGCTTGCTGGTCCAAGAGCCAGGAATCACTGGCCTTCCCTCAGGAGCCCCTCTTGCTTTCAGGAGATGATGAGAGCGTCGCCTGCTGCCCAGTACATCTCTGGGCAGCTGCCCAGGGAGGCACCACATCACACAGATGCTGCTGGGCAGGGACTGGACAAGTGTCCAATGAGAGAAAACCTGAAGGAGGCAGAGGAATAGTCAGTGATGGGAGAGGGGCAAAAGATCACACCTCCAGAGTCCTGCTTTGAAATACTCTCACTAGAGGCTGTTCCTGCACAGCCCCAAGAGGCAAGATAGGTCTTCTGGGTTTTCCTTGCAGGTGAGGTCCCCTTTTAGCTTGTTGCTTCTCCCAGATCTTTATTTTCTGGGGCTGTGGTGCCTCCCAGCACCACAGCCTGCAGAAAGCACGCCAGGAAAGAGCTGCATCTGCTCTCTGACATGTTCCACTGAGCACTGCACTTCAAAGCCTGCACCATCTCCCTGCCCATGTGCCTTCTGCGCTCCCTGTGCTCTCCATCCCCTCTGTTCTCTTGCCATGGTCTGGCTGAGAGTGTGGGATTTCCCAGAGCTTTCCTGGGTTATTTTTAGTAAATGCAATAAAGAGAGTGGCTAGTTTGTGTTGCTATTTTTATAGCACTCATTAAAATGCTGTTGCTGAATATCCTGGTGGCTGCTTGCTTCTGCTTTTTGCTGACTGCTCCTCTTTCTTTCCTGTTGCAGCACTGAAAAGCCCATCTGCATTCCATGAACAACGAAAAAGTCTGGAGCGAGCCAAGGTAAATCCTGCAACTGTTCTGATGAGGGAACATGTGGGCTCTCTTTGCACAAGTTGTGGAGTCAAAAGCATCTCCCAGCACTGTGTCCTCCTCTGGCATCCTCCACCTAGGCCCTGTGGCCAAGGATGAGAGTCGGGGCCTCTCACTTGCTTCCAGACATGGTGGGGTCAAATCAGGGTTTATATCTACTCAGATGCATCCTTCTCCAAGCAGCAGACATTTAAAGGACAGAGAGGCCATCTGTTCCCCAAGCTATGGGGTGGGGAGTGTATATGCACCTGCTGTGGCTCAGAGGGATGAGCTTTCCATCTGGAGGGGCTGCAGGAAAGGACAGAAATGTCACCTTCATGAACTTTGGGGCTCCATGACACGGCGGAGAAGCCACAAAGGCCCACAGGGTGGAGGAAGTTGCAGAAGCACCTTGGGCATCATCCCCCAGGTTTTACAGGAGCCTGTGGACAGGACATAGCAATAAGGCATTGACAGGCCTTCCAGTAAACCACTAGCTGAAACCACTGTTTTGCTCTCTGAGCTAGGTCCACAGCCTGTTCCTCCCTGTCCTGGCTGCTCTCTGCTCCTGCTCAAGCCTGTGAGGTTAGAGGGCCAGCAGCAAATAGGATGGGAGCCTAAATATTTAGCAAGTGTCCGGGAGGAATGTGGATGCCCTTTGTCAACTGCAGCAAGTCCCCTGGGAATTCATATTTGTCATCTAATGAGAGTCTGCTTTTAGCTCAGCAGCGCAGCTTGGCCATTATGTGTCTCAGGGGCTAAGTGGGCCAGGCTCCCACTGGCCCCATTATCTAACTGTGCTCAGGCTTCCCTAAATATTGCTGAAGGCAGAGATAAGATAAGTAGTCATTTCCAGAACACATCAAAACTGCTTGTGATGTGATCACTTTTTGAGAAATCCTGCTGGTTTTTCAAGCCCTTTCTAGCATCCATCATCCAGCCAGGATCAAGCTGGAGGTATGTCCACACACATCATGGCAAAGGGAACAGTCACACAGGTTCTACTTGAACACAAGATTTTGTTTCATTAATCTGCAAGATGTGCTTGCAAACACATAGAAAAGTTTTTTTTTTTACAAGAAGAAATGACTGTGAAATATGGAAAAATGCTCTTCTGAACTTAAGCACACTCCAAATCACTTGCCCTGAGTCTCCTGCAGTAATAAATGGCTAGCATAAGAAACACAATACAACTCTGAAAAATTAACATGCTTAGAAAATTTCAAGCAATCCAGAGTATCCTTGAAGTGTCATATATTTTACAGTTTAAGTATACATTTGTGTCTCTTGGTCTTTCCTTCAAAGGCTTTCACTGGCTGGTTGCCTGGGGAAAAGGGAAGGATGGACTAGTGTATCTGAAAAATGCCTGAATTTTCAGAGCATGCTAACAAACACACTAACGAGCACAGTGCTTAACAAAAATACACTCCTTTGCAAGGATGCCCTGGTTAGAACTGTGACAGGGAGGGAGCAGCGGCTGTTTCCAGATAATTACTCACTTTCCAGATAATTACTTACTTAGCATTTGTTTTTTAGCTGATACTCCTTCAACTTGGTGTTCTGCAAACAGAAAGCAGATAACAATAACTGCTTTCATGTATTTTGAAAGCCTGCTGCCTCAGCTGATGTTAAAAAAAAAAAAACACACATCTAAGGTCTTTCTCCACCATTTGCACCCCAGTGACACAAATGCAGCTTATAAACAGGAAAGGTCAAAAGGAACTCACATCACAGCAGAAAGTCAGCCTAACACAGTGTGAATACTGGCTTCAATATGCTAATGCCACATCTGTAGGACAGTAATTCAAACCTAAGTCAGGACCTGACCTGCAGGTCAACCATAAATGCATTAGGTGAATTTAACTAATAATTTGAGTTGCAGACACCAGCTAGCTCTGACCTGGCACGAAAACCAGTCAAACCTACACATGGTCCAAGCAAGGGATTGTGTTGGTGAAAATAAACTGGGGAAAAATGGGGGGAAGTGTAGGAATTGCAAAGACTTCAGTAAATAAAATGTCTATTATTTGTTTAAACATGTCACTGGCTATTTAGGAGGTTGGCATCAGGCCAGTGCAGCAGACTTTGAAGTCAATGTCCTGTAATAGATTGCTGGATTGGAGGAGAGAGAACAGGCTGGCTTTCTTGAGGCCGTCTGGCTCAGCAGGGCTTTGGCACTTACTCCTAGTACTCCAGCAAGCATGGCAGGGAGGGACTGCGGGGGCAGTTATTGTGCCTCTGCCCCAAAGCAGAACAGCCCCAACTAGGTCATTCCTGACAGAGGTGACTACCGACGGATTTCCCACCCCTCTCAGCAACCTGCTCCAGTGCTCTCTAACCTGTACTGTTAGCAAGTCTTTCCAGATTCCCAGGGCAGGCTCTACTGCTGCAGTTTAAGCCCATTACTTATTTTCCTATGCACAAGGGCATGCAGAACTGTTTATCTTCCTTCTTGTAGCACTTTTTAAAAGTATTTTGCATCCTGTTTCTSTATAACTTTCTCATCTGTGGACTGATCAATGTCCTCTCACTTCAGTCTCGCCTCACTGATCCCATTTCTTACTCATAGGATTTCTGTTGCTATCCTCCAGACTCTTCCCATGGGTCCTTTCAGATGCAGGATCCAGAATGGGACTTTGCTATTTCTAGGACCCATCTGATATTCTTCTTTGTATCTCCTAGAAAGCTGCTCACTGGTTTAGGGACATGGTTTAGCTCCTGATTACTAGATTCTCCAGAGACTTTTATATTTTTTTTCTATATTTACATAATAATGAATTCTTGCCTAAAGTCACTGTCGAAAGACCAGTGTAGAAACATCTCCAGTGGATTAAGATTCATTCTTCATCTGCTTCAGCACTTAATCAGCTGGCTTAGCTGTGGCTAACCATGACCTGAATGTAGTCCTTTCTGATTGTCCTTTCTGAACTGTATCCAATGTATTTCAGATTATTTCTTCACTTACTTCAAATTGTTTTGCATTCTAATCTGTTTAAATGATTCAGAGCTAATAAGTGTCTTCTATCATCCAAGATGTTAACGAATATACTGAATAGTAGGGGAAATTGCTGTACAATACGATTTGATATATTCCTCTGTTTAGACTGTGAGCCATTCCTAATTCCTTTGGTGACTCTCACCTGTAGTTATATTCCTTCTTTATGTTAGTCTCATCCAGACCAAATTTCTCTGGCTTGCATATGAGAAAGGCATGTGAGATAATGTCAAAACATGCTTAAAGTCAAGCTTCATGACATTCTGTATTCTTATAATAGAAATCTGTCATCTCTCCATAAAAGGAAACTAAGTTGGCGTGACATCATCTGTTCTTGATGAATCCATTTTGGCTGTTATTCACCTCCTTGTTATCTTCAAAATCCATTTATATAGATTGTTTGATTACTCGTTCCAGTACCATCCTGATTGGTTTATAATTTCCTGGTTCCTTTTCTTCCTCTCTTTTAAAGTTAAAAATTATGCTCTTCCTTGTCCAGTTTCCTGGAGACTTACAGATAGTTGCCATTACTCTAGCATTGTGTATCTCAAACTGTTTGGGAACATTGAACTTATCTAAGTATTCTCCAATCTGTTCTCCAAGCCGGTAACTGGAGTTTCTATCCTCTTGTTGCTGAAGTTTCTTTGCTTAGTCATCTGATTGATAAATAGCCACTCATCTTTTTAGTGAAAATGGTTTAAAAAGGCACTAAATACTGTGGCTATCTCAGCAGCATCCATAATTATTTCTTCTGTTTATGGAACACAGAGAGCACTTTCCATTGCCTTCTCCTGACTACAGAAGTTCTTACAAAATCTTTTTTCATGATCCTGTACATGTTGTACTATGGACTATCCAGTTTTGCTCTAGCTGCTTGTGCTATTCTTTTACATCTATCCTTAACAGGTTAACCTTTTTGAACCATGCCCAATTTTTGTACCATTTCTTCTTGCATCTCAACTTAGCAAACAGCTAAAAATTTGTCTAAGTTGTTCTCTAGCTTTACTTCACAAGGGGCTAAGCTTGTATTTGTATCCCTGAGGTCAACTGCCCCCAAGGACCTAAGGTCCTTAGCCCTAATGGAAGGTGTCATTGTACCTCTGTGTGCCTTTCTGTTCCTAAAGTCCTGAGTAAATTGGCATAAAGCTTTAGCAAGTCTTTCCTCACAAGCCCAGCTGCAGTGATTTGCAAAGAGGAATTTCCCAATCCCACAACTGGGGTAAGGAACCGCAGAGCACGGGGGCTGCAGGGACTGTAGGAAATCTAAGACTCCTGATTGGCCCAGGTAGAGTGTGTCTGGGGATCTTGAAAACTTGCTCTGCCTTACATCTCATCCCAGAGCACCAGACTTTCAACAGGAAGCACTTGCTAATGCTACAATGTGGAGCTGCCTCAATGCGGATCTCAAAGGCAACATGGCATGCTAAGCTAGCATCAGATCTACCCCTGCCATTAAAAAGGTATCACCTTTCCCATGAGCTCTCACAATACCTTAGGCATCAAAAGCTCAAGGGAAATTGGGAAGGACACAGCTTATCAGTGGTGACACTGAACTGTCAGCAGCTCCATGCACATCATCCCCTTTCTGAAGAAATTGTGTCCAAGAACCAGCACATGTCTGGGTGAAAAAAATGCCATTTAGAAACTCGCTCAACTCAGAGGTTAATAAATCCTTTAAAAACATGGGATGGCACAGGGGCTGCTGCTCTTCATACCTTACTGCTGCTCCAGTCAGGTAATATTCTCTGCATTTGTGTTTTGCAGACTGAAGATTATCTCAAGCACAAGATCAGAAGCAGGCCTGAGCGATCCGACCTGGTCAATATGCACATTTTACAAGGTAAGACTGCCTGAGCTTCTCCCACATACTCCTTGTGTCTCCTACCTTATGTTTCAAGTTTCTCAAGCCCCAGATGGGTTCCCTTCAGGATTCTCATCATGATTAACTTTGCCCCAGCTGCTCATGATGGGCAGAGTCCAAAGGGACAAATGTCTTTTGGTACTGCGTCCAGACCTGGTCTTCAGGAGGAAGGCACACAGAGATCCCCTGACAGGAGCAGACCCAAGGCCATGTAATCTTTGTCCCATCTCTGGCAGGGACCACTGTAAGATGTTCTAGGGGACAGTGGGATAGAGGACAGCTGTGAAAGAGGACTGTGTTAGGCAGATGTGCAAAGGTCTGATTCTCAATCCTAGGCATTTGTTGTCAAAGATGGTTAGATCCCTGTAGCAGGTGGTTGCAATACCCTCCAAAACTGGGCTTATTTTGCTTTTGCCCTAATTCTTGATATTCTATGTGCCATTTTGTGGTGATGCATTCAATGACCCAAGCGTGGCCATGTGGAAATGGTCAGCTCTGCTATCAGTCCGTGAGCCACAGCAGCTCTGCTCTCCCAGCCTGGTGCCCCCTCCCCGCCAGAGAATCAGTACTGCTCTGCTCCATACCATCACAGACAGCAGAACACTGCTGGTGTCTCTTGTTATCACCAGAGATAACGAGCTCCTGAGAGATGGAGGAGGATGTTTTGCGTCCCTTCTGGAGTTCTGTGAGTCCCCTGGAAGAAGCAGATTTCTCTCTGGTGTCTGTAAATGCTGGCCCCGGCTCTCAATATGGATGAAGTCCACATTTCCTTTTCCTCTGGAGTGCAGGAGGGCTGAGCTGGGGGCCTGTTGCCTGCCTTATCCCTTGGCTCACTATCACTAAAATAAGCCAGCATCATTTTCCATTTAACAGATGGAAAGTGTTTTTCCCTGAGATTAAATAATAGAAGCAATATAGACTGGAGTTGAGGCCCAGGGACTGTACAACAGATGTGGAGGCAGCTGTGGTCACTGGCCTTTGACATGGCCAGTGACACACACCTGAAGAAGAAGTGGTGGTGCATAGACTACCCAGATGCACATTGCTGCAGAGCCTTTAGCAGGCTGTCTGTGCTGCCCACACACTCTTCTTGGCCTGGCCGCTGCTCACACATCTCTGTATTGTGCTCCATCTCACATGGAGGTATGCCCTGGAGTAGCATAGACCTCAGTATCCATCTGGTTCATAACAGGAGCTGGACATAACTAAAACTGGCCAGCTGAGACATTTTTTCATCATCTAAATGTCTTTCTCATCATCTGAATGTCTTCCAGACAAACCTTCTGTCACTGTTCACGCTGAGAAGCTCACGTGGGTTCACTGTCCCATAGAGTCTGAGGCCAGGAGGGACTCTAGATCAGCCAACCTTACCTCCTGCAGAGCATTTGTTCCTGGTATCAATCCCAGCAGCTTGTGTCTGCCTACAGTATCTTTTCCAGAAGGGTGTCCAGTCTTTGAAGACAGCACAGCCGAGATGCAGACCTCCTTACTTTAGATCCCCAAGAGTAGGGATCTGGTCTAGTCTAGGATCCTGATCCACCACTACACAGGGAGGTGTCACCTGAGGAGTCACACACCTTTGACTGGGAAATCACCACTTTCTGTAGTAACTGGACACACTTCTGTCACCACTGAATAACTGGCATTTCTCATTTGCGTTTGTCTGGCTGCAGCTTCCAGATCTAGCTGCCTTTGTTATGCTTTTCTCCACTACCTCATTTTTCTCCCAAGGGTCCTGGAACACTGTAATCACTCTGCTTCCTAAATGTTCCACTCCTGAAGACTGAGCTTTTTGTCTTTCACTGAATTTACTCAAGTTGTCAAACACTATTAATGGTTCTTTTCTCCAACTGTTTGGTTCCCCAGAAGTAGGCATCCATTTGTACGAGCCCACTAGGCCAATGGTCTCCTGGCAGGAAGGAGCTGAAATCCCTTTCAGCTCTCCTGTTAGTCACAGCTTGTTAATGAAATTTCCATTGAAGATCATTACTGGGCCTTGGGAAGGATGCTCTAGCTGCAGACTGAGTTTGCAAGGCTAGGCTAGAAAACTTACTTAGGAATGGAGAAGCTTGACCTAAGGCTCAGAGGAGGGCCCATATCCTAAACCCCACCTGCCTCATCCAGTCCAGTGTCCTGCCTCTCAGTCTCAGAACATCTCCTGCTGTACACTGAGCTATGCTTGGTTTTTGGCTATAATCCAGAAAGGCTGTTCTAAAGGGGAAGCACATTCTCTCCAAGAACTGTGTTTACAGATGCCCCCGGTCCTGAACTGATGCTTTCCATTTGGCCTTCTAGACTCCGCTGCAGAGGGGTCCATTCAATCTACTCAAATGAAGCTGAAAAGAGCCCGACTGGCAGATGATCTCAATGAAAAGATTGCCCTCAGGCCAGGTCCTTTGGAGCTGGTGGAGAAGAATATTATTCCTGTCGACTCAGCTGTGAAAGAGGCCATAAAAGGTAGTGGAAGTAAATGTGTGTTTTGTGCTGTGAGAGTGTACAGCACGGGGCACAGGCTGGCAAAGTTATGAGAACGTACAGCAGAGACTGCAGGAAGTGGCCAACGTAGAGTTAAGAGCGGCAGTTGCATGTTACTTAAATTGTATTATTTTCACAGTAAGCAGCCCACTCCAGCAAAGTCTGTGTTATCTTATCCGGGCCTATGAAAAGAGAGCTCTCATCTTCTCAGAGCAACGACCATGGACACATGCACAATTTTGCAGCCACATCTCAGAGAGAATGCCTCCTTTCTTATGCCCCTTCCCTCCCCAAGATTTTGAGCACATAAACAGTATTGCTGGAGAAAGGACATTCCCTCCAGTATCTCACATGGGAGAAGGCTTGGATGCCTACATGTGGTTGTCGGGCAGGCCCAGATTCTTCTGCTTGTGCCCTGCCAATCATTTGGTTTGCTTAGCTTAGTTTTCTCTATCAACTATCTGCCAGCTTATGGAGGGAGGCAGAATCTCCTGCAGTTATTTCCTCCATGCTGCTGCAGGGAGGGCAGTGCAGGAGCTGACACAAAGCAAAAAGGTGACTCAGATCCCCCCAGGGCCCAGTGCTGAGATAGGGAGATCCAAAAGCAGAGAGAGGAGTAAAAAAGCCAGTAGGATTTTACAGTGTTAGTCCAGCAACCCACATTTTTGAAGCCTGGGCCCACCTCAGCATGTCCAAATCAGCTCTTGGGACTCAAGTCAGGCACTGAGAACTGCTCTGCTCCGTGGGAGCTCCTCACTCAGTTGCTCCTGGTTCCTAACTTCACTGAATTATTTCCATCAGCATAATTAGGCACTGAGTGTCTATTTTGGGACTCAGAACAAGCTGAGGACAGTGGCAGGGCTCTGGAACAGGAGGCGCTCTTTGAACTATTGGAGTGATGCAGAAAATGGGAATTGAAACAGGAAGCACTTTGACTTGCATTTCATCTCAGACATGAGTGTATATGACATGAAATATTCCAGGCTCAGATACCCCTCTTTCTTGTCCCACAATTGTTCCTGCTCTTCGTTTTCCTGCTGTGAAGTGCACGCAGAGTACATACAGCGGTTTCTTTAGTCTGGTTCTTGAGCCACTCTGTGCTGTTTTGCAGCTCTTGCCTTTGAAGGTGAAATGTTGCAGGACTCTGCCTGAAGAGGAATTTTTAAGGAGAGTTCAAGCAAAATCTCCTCAGCCACTTATTGAAGGAGAGAAGAGTGAAAAAAACATTAAAAAATCCCCCCTTTATAAACATTTGAGGCAGTTTGAGCAAGACTTTATCCACTGCAGCTGAGGCTTGGAGGCTGGGCAAGTGTGTTTGAAGTTTGAACAGAGTTTCTGTCCAGCTGCCTTGTCAGGAGCTTGTGATAAATAGAGATTTACAGGACAAAATTGTTAAAAACAAAGTCAGGCTTAAAAAGATTTGGTCAACTTTGAAATTTCTCTCTTTCACAATGGCCTTCTAATACATTGCTAGGGAAAAATGTGTCCTATAAGCCAGTTTCATCCCATTTGGGGTGAAACTATTGGGGTGCAGCTGTTTTGTACTGTTGGATGCCACGAGGAGTGCACCTGCACCAGGAACACAATCTCAGACCTCAGGTTTCTGCAGTAGACAGTCTCAAGCTGAAGGATCCTTGAGCTGATTTTCTGAGTGAGACGTGCTTTGTGGCACTCACGGCTTGGGGCGGCGAGTTGAACGCGGAGAAGAGATGAGCACTGGCACTTCTGAACTTTAAGCCTTTTGTTTTTGCAATACCAGAAAGATGACAGGGTATAAAATCATTTTACTTTAACTTTGGAATCTCAACTGTTTATACAGTGGAAAGTTCAGTTGACGTGTTCCTCTAATCACCTCCGGCAGGGTGAGCAGAAAGTGCCAGACCCCAACCGAAAGCCCTAACGTCCCAGTGACAGGAGGCCGCCAGTGCCCTGCATAGCTGAGCAGTGATATAAGAACCCTTTTTACCAGGTCCTTGTCATCACTTTGTCCAAGATGCTTGAGAGGACAATACCCAGTGCATTAGAAACAGCCCCGAGCAAACACTATTCTGCCTAAGATTACAGCAGAGACATGGGATCATGAAACAATATGGTCAGCCCCAGGCTGGGCAAGAGCAGGACAGATAAGGCCAGCATTCCCCACTCCACACAGGCCCTTGGTATCAAAAAGCAGGATGCAGCACATTCCTGACGTGCTCTGAGCTGCCACTGTGTCCTGAAGGTCCCTTGGGCAAGGATGCTTTGGTGTGTCTTCTCTCTCATCACATTCCTCTTAAATGCCAGTTGACTGGGCCTGGACTATCATGGTGGCAGAGTTAGGACTCAACACAGCTCCTCCAGAGATGAGGCATACAGAGCTGAAGTGCCAGAGGCTGAGAATTGGCACTGTGCTTCCTGAAGCTCCTCTGTGCTGGATAACACCCTCTTCCGCCCTTGGGAGCTTCACAGACCCACAAGTCCTCCTTGTCTTGATCCTAGACTCTCTAGGATCTCTTCACAACACAACCCTGTGACAGGCGAGCTTGCCATCCATAGGGGTCTAGCTGAAGGTGGCTGGATAGCAGCTCACAGAGTGGGCATGGGGAGGGGAGCCAGGGCTCCCTGCTTCCTCATGGTGCCACCCTGGCACCACGAGCCAGAGCAAACAGAGATAACCTTTATCTCTCAGATAGCAGCAGAGGTCAGAGCATAAGGGTGCGTGTCAGTGAAAAGGTGCACATTGCTAGGCCAGCAGCACAAATGGGTGGAAGCTTGTCCCCCGGCCCTTCCTATTTCCCCATTTGTCACCTCACTATCAGAGTGCGAAGTTGCCTGACAAACGCCAGATGTGAGCATGAAGAGATTATGAGCACAGCCACACTGCTCCTTCCTCCACCCCCACCTGCAGCCCTCCCAAAGCTCACATGAGCTTTTCTTTTTCAGCACTTTATTTATCAGTACAAGCCTGGGGTCAAGAGCTCTTGCCATCTGACTAGGAGATACTGTGCTGGGAGCCTTGCAGAGGGGTGAAGCAATGCCTGGGGCAGGCCTTACTGGCAGTTAGGAAGTGATGGTAGTGATTTGAAACATTTCATGGGGGTGAAGCTTGTTGACAGACACAGGACCTGGAAGCCTCTGTTTAGCTGCAGCCAGGTCCACCCAGGCGTTGTCTCCTCTGCCATGAAAGGATGGGTCACTCTCCACACGGATTTCAAACTCAGTTCTTCTGCTAAGGACAAGGTCCCATGAGTGGTGGGGTTTGTGACTGGGTTGCTCAGCTGATGGAAGGATCCATTCTACTGCCACTCTCTCTATTTCTGTCCCACAGGACAGGACAGCAGAGCTGCTCCTGTACCACTCTGATGTGTCTGAGATGTCTGAGAAATGTCTCCTACCCCTGATAGGCCAAGCGCCTCAGATCCCTCTTTTCTCTGTTTCCTGAGTTAAATGGTGCAGAGCAAGGGCCAGAGGTGATGCCTCCTCCTCTCTCCCACTGGCTTTGCTCATTCAGCCATGGGGCATGCCATATGATGTTCCTCCCCTGTCACACCCTGCTGGTGCCATCCCCTATGCATGGTCTGGCTTGGGCTGAGGCATTTGAACCCTCTGAGCGCCAAGCCCTCATCCCGCAGCAAGATACAGAAAAGCTGGATAGATAAGAAACAGAACTGGTCCTCAAGGCCTAGCCCACAGGGTGGACTGTGGTTTCCCTGTGATCTGAGCACTCTCCATGCTGCCTTCTGACCACCTCGGCCCTCTTGCTGGGGACAGACCAACTCCCAAGGGGCTCGTTCCTGACAGTGAGCCCCAACGCCCCTTCAGCTGGGGTAGCTGAGCCCTGCAGGCGGGAGGAAGGCACAGGCAGACACTCTTGTGCCCCTGGGGAATGCCGGCAGACAGGTACAGCTGGGGATGTGTCTGATGGGTCTCCATCACCTTTGTCTTGCCTGTTAGGTACCCAGGTGAACTTTTCTAAGTCATCCGATGCATTTGCATTCGAGGAGGACAGCAGCAATGACGGCCTGTCCCCGGAGCAGGCCAGGAGTGAGGACTCCCAGGGCTCCACAGAATCATCAGCAGGCACCAAACCTTCAGAGCCAGCTTCCTCTGCCACCTCGGGAACACCCCAGGTAAGTGAAGCCAGCCTGCCAAGGCATGGCGGGTCTCAGGTGGCTTGGGGAAGCCCATTCCTCCTGTTCTGTGGAGCGACGGCATGCAAGGACACAGAGACAGGAGTCCCCAGACAAGCAAACTCACCTCTGAGCCCTGTTGGGGCCTCAGTACCCCCCAACTCCAGGGCAGCCCAGTCCCCGACCTCCCTGGGACATGTGCTTCACTTGGGGGCTGGGGGGGCTCTTCAAGTCCTGGAGGCTGGGGGGAGATGTGCTTTCTCCCCCTCCTCTACCACCCAGACAGGTTTACGTCCTCAGAAAGGGAGAGCAGGGCCTGAAAGGCATGGAGGCGAACAGAGACTGAACGGTGCGGTAGCCACCCTTGGCATCAGGGCCACGCTGCAGCGCACTCGTAACCAGCGGCCCCTCTGCTGGCCCCTCCGTCCAGCTGGCAGACGCCTACCCAAGTTCTGCAGAATTTTGACCTATTTCCTGAGCGGCTGCGGCTGTGACTGCACCCTGCAGGGCCTAGCCGTGCCTTCAGCTGAGGGCCTAGGACAGGGTCTGCTGCAAGCGGCTTTGGCCGCGGCGTTCCCTGTCAGTAACTGCTTCCGCTGTCCCCCACTGTAAGTCCCCAGCGCTCCAGGACGCAAATACTTTTACGACCCTCCGCGCTTGGCACCAGTTACTCAGCCGTCTATGAACGCTTATTTTGACACGGCTCGGTGCCCACCCCAGCGCAGGGAGCGCTCGCAGCCTCCCAATATCGGCTTTCTGCTTTCGAGAACGCAGCGGAGCACGCAGCCCCCAACGGGGCGCGAGGCACGGCCCGGCGCGGGGGGCAGGCGGGCGGCGGGGAGGGGAGACCAGGCCCAGGGCGCCGCTCCCC
>NW_020450621.1:3920939-4055389 GCF_003343035.1 Apteryx rowi
GGACTGGGGGATTCTAGGGGGGCTGGGGGTCCTGGGAGGGAACTGGGATGGACTGGGGTGCTGCAATCGATTTAAGGGACTGGGAGGGACTGGGGCAATGGGGATACAGGATTAGGGGCGCTGGGGTGGGCTGGGGGAACTGGACTAGACTTGGGTTGGGGGAATGGCACGCTGGGTGCCCCATTCAGGAAAACAGACACTTCCAGTAAGTTACAGATTGCAGTGAGCCAGGGATGCCCGGGCAGTCCTTTCCCCCGGAAGCATGATTGCACACCATTTCTGAGCCTGCTGTCTTTTGCTTTTTGCAAAGGGATTTCAGCAGCAGGGGGTCAGGTGGGACACCCAGGGGGTTGCACAGGGTCTGGAAGAGCTGCAGGCGCGAGTGCACCATTGCCCGCGAGTGCAAGATGAGCACTCTGTGCCTTGGGCTGATGATGGCCAGGCCCCACCTGAGACCGCCTCTTGGAGAGGGCAGCGTGTTCACAGTGCCCGTCTGCTCTCGGCCCCTGCCAGATGTGCAGCTCTGCATATCTGCCCTTTGCGCTGCCGGCCAACGCCGTCGCTGCTCAGCCCCCTGTGGCTGCCAGAGCAGAGGCAGGGGCCAGAGGGACGCTGGCTCTGCAGAGACCGCGTGCAAGGCTGGGAGGGGAGCGTGGCCGTGGGAGGGGGCTGCCCAGGCTGGCCTGCCCCCTGTGCCTGTCCACGTCCGCTCTCACATAGCACAACTCACCTCTCCGTTACAGGATCACCCCCATGGCACTGACAGCAACGTGCCTGACCTGGCCTCGGGGCAGAGCAGCCAGTGCGACAGCCCCAAGCAGGCACTGGGGCAGGACAGCCCACCGCTCCCTGTGCCCTCTGTGGTGAAGGTAACGTCTGTAGGTCCAGGATCTTTGGCGGGGGGGGTTACAAGCCCAGGGTATATGGCTGGGTCCGAGCCTGAACTACCAGCATGCCACACCTCACATGACTGGGAGTTTTAGAGGTTGGGCCTTTAAGGAAGGCCCTGGAAAGTAGGGAGACAAACCGCACCATCAAGTGCTGCAAGTTGACCTCATTTTGTAATTGTATAAAGGTATAGCTTTGCACCCTATGAGAGACGATTGCTCAGGTCCTGCATTGAAAACATCCCCTGGGGCTAGAAGCAGAAGGAGACACAAGGCAATGGGGAAATACACTTAAAGCAAGATGCATCATTCTTCATCTGTTGTGGTCTCCAGCACAGCTGGGATGAGATGTTGCCCTGGGGGAGTCTCCCCAGCAGGCTCATCTGTGCTTGGAGCTGGACTGTCAGGGTGCCTGCAGGGATCTGCCCTCGCTCTGTCCCAGGCCTCTGAGTTTTCAAGGGAGTTATGAGAACTGTTCTCCCAGGTAATTCCTTTTCTTCTTGGACCAACAGTCCAAATCATCCAGCGATAGCAAGAACCGTCACAAAAAGCCCAAAGACACCAAGCCCAAGGTGAAGAAGCTGAAATATCACCAGTACATCCCTCCAGACCAGAAGGCAGAGAAGTCCCCTCCACCCATGGACTCTGCATATGCCAGACTCCTCCAGCAGCAGCAGCTCTTCCTGCAGCTCCAGATCCTCAGCCAGCAGCAGCAGCAGCAGCAGCAACAACAACAGCAGCACTTCAGCTATCCAGGGATGCACCAAGCCCAACTAAAGTGAGTGGCAATGTGCCAATAGCAGGATTTAGTCTCCCTCCAGGTTTTCCTTTTCACTTCCATGCCCATTTGTGCCAGTGCAAGGGGGACAGACACATGCAAGTGAAACATGAAGGCCTGGGAACACAGCAAAGCCATCTGGCTTTGGGCTCTGGTTGGGACACCTGTGACCTCCTGGTAGGTCCCCAATGATCACCTCACAGTCCAAGCTGGTTCTTCCTGGGGTTGGCAGTCCTTCAGGTCTAATACAGGAGATGGTAGGCCCAAGGGAGCAGAGAGGTGGTATATGGCACTGGGCACAGAGACCTCAAGGGGCAGACAAGTTACATCACATTTTCTTCCTTGTTTCAGGCAATCAAATGAGCAAATGGTCAAAAGTTCAAACTCTTCATCAACTTCTGTCAGCAATACCCCTCTTTCTCCTGTGAAAACCACCTTTTCAGGCCAGACTTGTGTCTCATCTGTCAAGCCAGGCCCTCTGCCGTCTAACCTGGACGATCTGAAAGTGAGTGCAAATTTTGTCACCACAAGAGCAGAGTCTTACAGCCTGAATGCGCCTTGCTACTGTCTAAGCATGCAGTGTAATGCTGCAGGCTGAGCTGGCTGGGAATGATCATGTGTTACAGATCAGCATGCAGATCCAGGAGTACAATCACATTGGGTCAAGAATCAGTCAATGCAGTGTTAATTGAAAAGATGGGATTGCTACTCTGCAGGTATTGCATGGGTACATTGCTCCAAGGCAGATATCAGCAAATCCTAAAGTGTAAAACTCTTGAGGTGGCTGCAGGCCAGGGCATGAGGTTGAGGACTAAAGGAAGACCTGTGCTGCTGCTCCTGCAGTTCATGGTTCCATGCCTGCTCTAGCTTTATGATAGCCATCATGGATGCTTCTAGCAGACCAGCCAGAAGCTAGGAGATCAGCACAGCCTAGACACTCACCAAATGACTCAGCTCCGTGGCTGTTGTAAGCCCATGCTAAGTCCATGCCGCTTCAGCTGCTCTGCCAGCAGCAGCCAGGCCAGCTCAGCTGTCTGCACAAGCAGATACCCCTTGAGACTGTAGCTATGAGCACTGAGCTGGATACTATCTAAATCTTTCATATAGGCAGGACAGGCAGGGCACAAGGAAGAAACATTCATATCAACAATTCTTTTGTGCTTTGTTAATAGAGCCTCAGCCATGAGGAAGGCCAAAGCTGGGCCCTTTCAGGAGCAGAGGCCTGGGTGAAATACTCATTATTATACAGAGAAAATAAGATGAGGTAGAAATAACATGAGCTTGGCCATGGTGATGCCCTGGCTCAGATTTCTGAATCTGGTACAGATGCCTCAACCTGGAGTATCTGTCTCCACAGGTATGTGTTCATGTTCTCTGAGCTAAAAGACACCATCAGCTAGTTCCTGGACTGTATAAAATTCCTTGGCTTTCATTGAAACTGCTAGAAAGTGAGTCATGGGTTACCTCCATGGCCCTAGGACTGCTGCTCGTTCATGGAGAGCAGTCACAATTGCTGGAGGAATAAATGTTTTTTTTCTGTTAGGAAAGCTCAGGGTCCTGAAGGTTGTACAGCAATTGGTGCTGTGCACAATGGCTCTGTCAATTGCAGGTGAGACAGTGAGCCTCTGTGGACTCAGAGCTTTAAAGCAGGAGGCTGGAAACCCCTGTTATCTGAGACTCCTTGTTAGAAATGTCAGGTAGGAACCCGAGAGCTCGTCTGTGCAGGGAGGCATTAGGAATGATTATCGGTGACTTTCCTTCTAGGTGTCAGAACTGAGACAGCAGCTGCGAATAAGAGGCCTGCCTGTATCCGGTACAAAAACAGCATTAATGGAACGGCTGCGGCCCTTCCAAGAGTGCAGCAACAATGCAGTGCCAAACTTCAGTGAGATAACAACCGTCACCTTCCCAGTCACTCCAACAAGCACCTTGTCAAGTTACCAGTCGCAGTCCTCCACCAGCATGTTATCGAACGGCTTCTACCACTTCGGCAGCACCAGCTCTACCCCACCCATCTCCCCAGCCTCCTCTGACCTCTCTGTGAGTGGATCTTTGCCAGACACATTCAACGACGGGCCCATGTCTTCTCCACAGTTTGGTCTGCAGCCATCACCAGTACATGGCAGCACTGAAGAAAGCCTCATGAGCAGCATGAATGGAGGGAGCATCCAGCTGGAGCTGGAAGGGATTGACACAGAGAAAGACAAGATGCTGGTGGAGAAGCAGAAGGTCATCAACGAACTGACATGGAAGCTGCAGCAAGAGCAGAGGCAGGTTGAAGAGCTACGGATGCAGCTCCAGAAACGGAAGAGAAGCAATGGCCTTGAGGAGAAGCAACAGTCCACTCAGCATTTCTTTGGGGTTCCCATCAAGCAAGAAAACACAGTGTCCAGCTGCCCATTTGCATCCAAACAAACTGCCTTGAAAGGCCAGGCCAGCAGCTCGGATAAGTTAAGTAACTGTGGGATGCCGCAGCTGCCTCACATTGTAAATAGCCACTGCTTGGAGCCTGCAGGCCAGAGCACCATCACCTCCTCGACATTCCTTAGCCCGCAGTGCTCCCCCCAGCACTCTCCACTCGGGGCTGCAAAAAGCCCACAGCACATCAGCCTGCCGCCATCCCCTAACAGCCACTATCTCCTCTCAGTGTCCCCCAGCTCACAGGCAGAAGGGCGCAGCGGGTCCCCGCAGACCAACAATTGCCTTCGCACAGCATCGGTAAGTGGAGAGTGTCTCAGCTGGCATCTCGGTGGTGAATGTGGTTGTGTTCGTGGGCATTTAGTCAAACCTCCCTGTGTGAACTTTCCTATCAGACTGATACTGCTGGCATCCAGGATGGGCATCCAGGGGGTTGTGGGAGCATCCAAGGCTACCTGGAAAGGTAGAGAGTAGCTGAAATGGAGAATGGGTTGAAAGCTGATGGCACCACAGGGTCTTCTCCAGGGCATCTCCTGGGAAACCCTGTTGCCACTACAGCCAATTGCCCTGGGGGGAGCCACAACACAGCTCCTTCTGCCCCACAGAGCCTTGGCACAGCTCCTTCTTCTCTGAAGGGACTGTGGCACATCTCCTTAGGCCTCATGGAGCCCTGGCACATCCCCTTCTGCCCCAGAGGAGCCTTGGCAAAGCTCCCTCTTCCCCAGGGGATCCCAGCACAGCTCTCCCTGCCCCAGGCAAGCACTGGCACAGCTCCCTGTGCCCTTGGGGGAGCCCTGGCACAGCTTCTTCTTCCCAGGGGGTCCTGGCACAGCTCTCCCTGCCCCTGGGCAAGCACTGGCACAGCTCTTTCTGCTCTGGGGGAGCCCTGGCACAGCTACCTCTGCCCTGCAGTGATCTGACATGGCTCGCTCTGTCCTGGGGAGAGCTGGCGTAGCTCCCTCTGCCCAAAAGAGTCCTAGCCCAGCTCCCTCTCCTCGCAGGGGGAGGCCCTGGCACAGCTCCCCCCATCCTAGAAAAGCCCTGGCATAACTCCCTCAGCCCCATAGAGCCCTGGCACAGCTCCATATACCCCTGGGGGAGCCCTGGCACAGTGGTATAGGGCTTTTCAGCATCTTGCTGAACCATTGCTGCTCCTAGCAGTGTTAGAGGGATTTTGACCACCAGATTGAAGGAGCGCTATTACCCCAGTCGTTTGGGAAGCCTTTCCTTGAGAAGACAGAGCAGACTTGCCATTGAGATTTGCAGTCATGAGAGAGCTTGTGGCACCACCACAGGCCACCAACTTAGCAGCAGAGAGTTGTCCCTTCAGCATCCACCACTCCTTAGCCCGCTGGACTGGTGTGAAAACTGGCAGATATGCAAAAGCAGCCACAGGATGAGCAGCACAAGGTGCTGCTGTTTGAAGGCCCATTTACCTCCCAACACAGAATCACAGAATCACAGAATCACTGAGGTTGGAAGGGACCTCTGGAGATCATCTAGTCCAACCCCCCTGCTCAAGCAGGGTCACCTAGAGCACATTGCACAGGATTGCATCCAGGCGCATTTTGAATATCTCCAGAGAAGGAGACTCCACCACCTCTCGGGGCAACCTGTTCCAGTGCTCTGTCACCCTCACAGTGAAAAAGTTTTTCCTCATGTTAAGATGGAAGTGTCTGTGTTTCAGTTTGTGCCCATTGCCTCGCGTCCTGTCGCTCGGCACCACTGAAAAGAGTCTGGCCCCATCCTCTCGACACCCTCCCTTCACATACTTGTACACATTGATAAGATCTCCTCTCAGCCTTCTCTTCTCCAAGCTAAACAGGCCAAGCTCTCTCAGCCTTTCCTCATAAGAGAGATGCTCCAGTCCCCTAATCATCTTTGTGGCCCTTCGCTGGACTTGCTCCAGTAGTGCCACATCCCTCTTGTACTGGGGAGCCCAGAACTGGACGCAGTACTCCAGATGTGGCCTCACCAGGGCTGAGTAGAGGGGGAGAATCACCTCCCTCGACCTGCTGGCAACACTCTTTCTGATGCAGCCCAGGATACCATTGGCCTTCTTGGCCACAAGGGCACATTGCTGCCTCATACTTAACTTGGTGTCCACCAGCACTCCCAGGTCCTTCTCAGCAGAGCTGCTTTCCAGCAGGTCAACCCCCAACCTGTACTGCTGCATGGGGTTATTCCTCCCCAGGTGCAGGACCCTGCACTTCCCTTTGTTGAATTTCATGAGGTTCCTCTCTGCCCACCTCTCCAGCCTGTCCAAGTCTCTTTGAATGGCAGCACAGCCCTCTGGCGTATCGGCCACTCCTCCCAGTTTTGTATCGTCAGCAAACTTGCTGAGGGTGCACTCTGTGCCTTCATCCAGGTCATTGATGAAGAAGTTGAACAAGACTGGACCCAGGACTGACCCCTGGGGGACACCGCTAGCTACAGGCCTCCAACTAGACTCTGTGCCACTGAGCACAACTCTCTGAGCTCTGCCATTCAGCCAGTTCTCAATCCACCTCACTGTCCACTCATCTAACCCACACTTCCTGAGCTTGTCTATGAGGATGCTATGGGAGACAGTGTCAAAAGCCTTGCTGAAGTCTAGGTAGACAACATCCACTGCTCTCCCCTCATCTACCCAGCCAGTCATTCCATCATAGAAGGCTATCAGATTGGTTAGGCATGATTTCCCCTTGGTGAAGCCATGCTGACTACTCCTGATCACCTTCTTTTCCTCCACATGCGTGGAGATGGCTTCCAGGATGAGCTGCTCCATCACCTTTCCAGGGATGGAGTATTCATCCTACCAGAGTTTCTCAGGCAGCAGGAGAACCCATCATACAACATGTAAAGTACACTGCACTCACAGTGGTGCAAGGTGTGCGGTGCATTCACAGAGCACGCACACTGTGTTCATAGCGGATGTGTAACAAGTGTGCACTGAATATACAATAGGTCCACAGCACACTGCAGAACACCCAACACTCGAGAAGGACAGTTCGTGAAATGCGTTCCCACAATTAAGATGCTGAGCAGTGTGCAGTGGTGTCCTGGGCAGTGGAGTAAAGTGCCATGGGGTGAGATAGAAGGTGGGATGCACCGTTGCCTCTAAGCCATCCAGGGTACAGGGATATAGATGAGATAGGCAGCTGGGCACAATACCATCACTGGGCTGCACAGTGGGATGCAGTGCTGTAGGGGCGATACACCGAGAGAGGCAGTGAGGCAGCTCTGAAGAACTGGGCCATAATCAGAGGGCACCAGCTGCAAGCAGCAACGCTTCAAGGGGACCTCTAGGTCCTTCCTCATTGCCAGAGTGAAAGGGGCATGCACAGGGCATTGGCTCTCTCTATCCTGCAGCTCATCCTGGTTGCAACATGAACCATCCTAGGCTTTTCTCAACTGCCCATGAGGGGCTCCCCAGGGTGAGGGTCACTTTTGTGGGGCTTCAGGCCCCCTCCTTCAGTGAAAGGAGCTGGGCAGCAGTTTGCAGCTGGGGGAGCATCACGTTGCTGGCAAGATGCAGCTTTCTGTCACCAGGGGGTTTTGCTCTCCATCTTACTCTGCATGTTCACAGCTGAACTGAGCACCAGTCTGCTCTGAGGGATCATGTCTATGGCCAGATCTCAGACAATGACCAGAGGTCAACCCAGCCCTGGACCTCACTGGTGTCCTCAGAACTAAGCTAAAGGCGCTAGTTTACCTACCTGTCTCCTGCCTAGAGGCCTGGCACATGCCCTGTTTGATCTAATTTGACCTACAACATCATTCATTTCTCTTGAGTCACTCTGGTTTCAGTTGGGGTGAAAGAGAACTGGGCGTTCAACAGTCCGAAAAGAGTGTAATCTTTTCCCTGTGCATTGATTCCATTTCCCTATATTTCCCCCACGCAGATGGCTACGCAGGCAGGTCAAAAGTTTTCTATTCCATCCCCAAGTTTTTGTAAGTCAAGCCCAGCCCTCTCAGAGGTAAAGCAGCCTCCACCCTATGAGGATGCAGTGAAGCAGGTAACTGCATGATTTTTTTTTTCTATAGGGCTAGGGCTCTGCAGGGTGTTCTTTTACAGTTAGCGTAACTATCAGCTGCAGGAGTTACAGCCTGTTATGTGGTCTCTGGATAGGACAGGCCTGTTTCCATGGGTGAGAGGGGAGTCTGTAAAATCTCCTGGGAGGTGAGCAGTAAAATCTGAGTCTGTAAAATCTCCTGGGATGGGATTTCCCTGAAGTGTTAGTTGCTAAATATAGTCTCCACAAAGCAGTCAGATTCTATGCTGTGTATGATATTTGCAGTGTCTTCGCTGCTAGTGAAAGGTGCCAGCCCACCCTGGGGGCCTGACATCCCCCACAAATGTTTAGAGACTTTGGGGAGCTCCTCTTTGGGGTGCTATGTGAGAAACAGACCCTTGGGCATCCTAAATGGCTAGTCACTGGGAAACTTCACCTTCTCCCTTTAGCCCAGGAGCAAAAAGTGCCCTGCTCCACATCATCTGCCTCCCTTAGCCTTATCCTGGAGTGCTGTTCCCATGGGGAGGACTGTCTCCATCACCCATGAACCCCTTACTTCTAGTGAAAGTCTGTCAACAGCCTCAGTGCCAGTTGTGATGGTGCCTTTAGGAAAGTAGAGTGATGCCATTGGCAGTGATAAAGGTTGGCTTATGTTAGCTGGAATGGAGGACTGTGGAAAGTCCTTCCAGTCTCAGGTCAGGGAGAGGATGATGCCACTGCATTGCCCCCAGTGAGCTGCAGGGAGTGCAAGCAGGCACATGCCAAAGCTGGGTGCCAGGTCCAGAAATTCTGCGTGTCCAATTGCTCTGGGAAGAAGCAGTCTGAGGTGGCTGAATCCTGCCCGAGAGCACAGAGCCAGCTGCAGGGAGGGGGAGAATGCAGCGCAGTGCTCTCCGCATCCACCTCCCTTGTCCCAGGGCCCTGTGGTGCTCATCTGAACACCACTGCTGGCCCCGTGTTGGCATGGCATCTTTCATGCATGGGAGGAAGCCATTTGTGAGCTCTAGAGCCACCCGTCTGGCTCATGGCCAGAGGGACCTTCCTCCTAACGCCCTCTACTCTCCTCTTTGCCGTTTGCTGCAGCAGATGACACGAAGTCAGCAGATGGACGAACTCCTGGACGTGCTGATTGAGAGCGGAGGTACGCACTGCTTCTCTGTTCCCCTCCAGCGCTTCCCCTCCAAGCAAGCTTAGGTCCATGGGGCCCAGCAGCTGTCTGTGTGCCCCAGTGGAAATGCCTGAGTTGAGTACAGCTTTCATTTGCCATCCCTAGGCCAGGAGCTGCTGAGACCAAGTCCAAAAGCACAAAGTTGCTGTGCTAGTGAGGAAGCCTGCCTAGGCCCACTCCTGCACATGCACTGCCTCTGTGGGGGGATCTGGGCTTGGGTGTACTGCCTATGCCAACTGCTGAGAGAGAAAGAGCCACAAGGCCAGTGCTCTCCCCCATGCAGAGCCACCAGTGTCCTTCCCCAGTGCTTTCTGCCATTCTCAGTGCTGCCAGTGCCCTCCCCTGTGCAAAGTGCTGCCAGTGCCCTCTCCTATACACAACCCAAACCATACCCATGTGAACAGCTGCCAGTGCTCATGCCCTGGGGACTGGGTCCAAACCCAGGGAAGTCAAGAGGCCAGAAAAAGGGAATGTGTCAGGCTTCCCACAGGGCGAGCAACATGAGAGGGATTGACTCAAGAGTGGGTTCTCCGTAGGCATGCCCAGTCCAAGTGCACAGCTCAGGGACCTTGGCAGTGCCTCTGTGCCCAGCAGTGATGAGCACTGCCTGAGCACCTCAACCACCTTTTGTTTGTTGAACAGAAATGCCAGCCAACGCCAAGGAAGATCGTTCCTGCCTCCAGAAAGTACCTCAGATAACAGTGTCTACAGGGAACTCCAGCACTTCACTCCCAAAATCATCTGCCCCATTTGAACAGGTCTCCTCAGCCCAGCTCTCATTTGAGCACTGTCCAGGCAGCAGCGACACTCACCTTGAAGTCTTACTGAACGCTCACAGCCCGCTAGGGAGAGTTGGAGAAATTGCCCTGCTGAAGATGGGAGGAGAAGAGTCCCACTTCGAAGGGATGATAGAGGGGTTCTCTGGCAAAGCCACAGATGAACTGCTCACCTCCCAGGAGATTTTACAGACTCCCCTCTCACCCATGGAAACCCAACTCTCCCCTTCCCCTGCTGATGGCTCTGGTTTACAAATGAGTTTCACTGAATCTCCATGGGAAACAATGGAATGGCTGGATCTAACCCCCCCTAGCTCTGCCACGGGCTTTGGCTCCCTTACGCCTGCAGGTCCCAGCATCTTCAACATTGATTTCTTAGATGTTACTGATCTTAATCTAAACACCAGCATGGACCTTCACCTGCAGCAGTGGTGAAAGGGAGGGTGGTGGAAGCAGGATACTATATGCCCACAGCAGCCAGCACAGTGTTTCCATCACACCAGAGAACCTACAGGGCTAATGTGTCACATTCAGGAGAAACTGGAGTCATTTTCCCAGCATATAAACTTGTTCCAATTTCCAGGTACTGCTAACTGATAGCACAATAGCTCTGGTACTTTGGTTTTCCTCCATCTACACATCCCTACAGAGGATACCAGTGCCTTTAAAAACACTTTTCTAGACTGACAGCTTTCTAGAACTTCCATTTTGTTTCTTCTGTCTTTTTTTCCACCGGTTTTAGGAGTCACTCCCATGAGAACTGGAGCAGCTCATGACAAAACTGTGGGGTGAGGAGAACTCACCTGGGAATCAGCAGAAATCATCCAGAGGAGGGCCCATTGCTACCCATTCCCTACTCCCGTCCTGCCCTGCTAGCCCTTTAGGCAATATTGCAAGGCACCTCCTAGCCATGCTGAGACCAGGAGGTGCAGGAGCAGGGAGGCCCAAGCACTCTGCGCAGCCAGGGCAACAAGCACACTTCTCTGTACTGCCAGACTCACCTTGATTCCTTCCTCCTATCCCAAAGGCCTCGAAGCCATGTTGCCCTAGTTCCTGCATAGCCGTGCTCCAGGTGGGTGAAAGATGGAGCCTGTCATGTTCGTGGTGGCACTTAGTGATGTGCACACACTTCCCAGTGGGATGAAAGCCAGAGAGCAGTCCCAGCTGCAGTCTGAACTGAATCAGGCTGAAGCCTGTGACCTTGAAACAGAGAGCTCTGGATGCTGTACGCAGCTGCTCAGGCTGCAGATGCAGGTGTTGAAGGGAATGGCATTCAGATGGAGCTGCCATGTCCCCACTAGCGTGGTACAGATAAAGAGATGTGTAATGTGTTTTGGCCCAAGTTCAGGAGCAAGTCATATGGAAAATACCGCAAAGATTTGTAGGGGCCGTCCTCTATGTGGTTAGAAGGAACAGTGGATCGCTGACACCCTGCATGACCTGGGAGCCAGGAGAGCCAGAAATAGCAACTCAGCTACCTGTATGTGGGACAGGGCTGAGCAGGTCCTTGTGTGGCCACAGTTTTGTATGAGCATCTGCTTTTGTAGTCTCCACTCCTCTGCACCCATTCCTTCTTCCTCCCCCCCCAGTCTTCCTTGTTCCCCCAATAGATTCTCCTCTTTTCTGAATATACGCCCATGTCACTGTTCACTCAGCTCAGAGCAAGGCCATCCAGAGAACAGCTGTGAATCACTGAGCCTAGAGGAGCTTGTTCTTCTGAAGCCAGCAGAGATGGATGCTCTCCTACAGTGATGCCTTCAGTTTGAAGTCACCAGCTTTTCTCCTACGAGTCTCTGTGCAATATACTTCCTCAGGCTCTAGTGAGAAGGAGCCTTTGCTTCACTTCTTGGCTTCCACCAAAGAACTTGCTGCAGACTGTTTGACGGACACGTCTACTTCTTTGCAATTCTGGTTTTGCCAAAGTAAATATTGTTGCTGACAAAGATTGTTAAACTATTTACAGACTGAGTGTATTTAATATTTGTGTTACTGGAAGGACAGCACATTGGAGATGCAGCAGCTGGGGAGGAGGTCCAGCACGAGGGGCCTGCAGGCAGTCTGGCCAGCAGCTCCTGCAGGGTGCTCCACTCGAAGGGCTGCTGGAGCTGTTGAAGGAGCTCTGCAGCCCTTGCTGTGTCTCCAGTTCATGGCGTTGTTGCATGCTGTATAAAGAACATGGCAGTAGCTTTTAAGTCACTATTTAAAGCACCACTTTTCTATTGTACAAATGGTCACAGTGCACTGCTAGGATAGATAATCACAGGTTGCGTTTTTTTTTTTAAGGAATTTCTTTTTGTAAGTGAGAGATTTTTAGAGCCGTTTCATGGAGAATATTAATAGCACTTGATTCAGAGTAGTGTTAGCTGCTACACTGCATAATTGTACAGGGCTTTCCAGATAATTTTCTCCTTTCAACAAATGTATTTCCTTATTTAAAGGGATGCTGTCAGCTTCAAACTTGTAAGCAAGCACATTTCTTTACCTATGTTACCAGCAACACCTTCATTATTAAAAAACCCTTTGCCTTGCCACTCTGTCTGCTCACAATTTGCTGTTTGATTTCACTCGGCTGCAACAGCAACAGCCATTCCAGTTACAGTCATTTAGTCTTAACTCCATTCCCTGAGGCAGTTACAGTCCTTGCAAGAGCATAAGTCTTTCTTTCAAAGCAACAGTTTTTCCTGGAAGATTTCTAAACAAGCTAGCTGGAGTCTCCTGTTTCTAAAGACTTTTTCTTCTGTTGGCTTTGGTTTCACTTTGTTCTCTTATGAACCCCGCTCTTTGGGTCAGCATCCCTTTCAAAGGTCAGCACTCTGGACTGTTGCCCAAACGCCTTTACATTTTCCAGCAGCCGAGCTCCCGGCTGCGGTAGGCCTGCTGGCTGCAGGGCACGCCTGGGGGCTCGCGGCAGAGCTCTCCCCGGAGCTGGACCGCCCTTTGCCTGCAGGGGAATGGCAGAGGCAGGCTGGAAAGCTTTGCCGGGTGCTTTGGTTTCCTTCTGTCCTGCAAGGGCCAAGATCTAGCAAAGCTTTGGATGTGACTGGCCCTGCCAAGGAAGCACAGGGAAGGAGGGACACATTTCCAGCCACAGAGCAGAGCATGGTTTATTTTCGGTGAGATTCCCCTAATGTCTGCACTCATTTGCTGTCACCATATGTTATCTGCTCAAAGTCTTTTTGTTCTCATTACTGTCATTCCAGTAGGCTGACAGTGAAAAGCAAAAGCTGCTCGTGAAGCTGCATATGCAACTTCTGAAAACCTTCACCTGGGTCTGTCTGATCTTCCTGAGCAAACAGAAATATCTCAGCATCTTCATGCCTGAAGCAAAGCAAGGGCCCTGTCCACCACAGGGGAGATCCTGAGTCCTTCTCCCCAGTACCCAGTGCTGTTAGTTTTCAGATTCATCACATTGTTCCTTTGATTAAAAAAGATTCTCAGGACATTTGCACATCTATTTGGGTCAAGGGACTGCTTTTGTATTGAAAGATGGACTTAAAAGGTGAAATGATCCTGAGATATTGCAGAAGTGAATCTGAAAAAAAAAAAAAAAAAAGATGAAAAACCAACTAGTTTCTATAAACATCTTTTAATCTCTTAACTATACACTGCAACCAAATACACTGTGATAAACTGCCTGGGCTGAGTCAAGTTATGGTTGCTCAAAGAATAAGAAGATAGGTCTCAGGCTAAGACTATTTCAGGAATACTAACAGATAGGAATGCTCACCTGTCCTATCTCACCGTTGAGGGCTGCGCTGTTTAACTTACAGAAGAGGAGCTGAGAGGACGTGCTGCCAGTCTCCCATCTGTAAAAGGCAAACAGGGGGAGCAGGACAGGGAGCCACAGATCTAAACTGCAAGGAAGATTCTTATAAGGTGCTAAGCAAATATTAGTGAAGGTTTGGATGAGATCATCTGGAAGAGCCAGATGCTTAGTCTTGGTCTGATCAGTTCAGACGGAGGGCAGAGGGAGGGATGCGACAATCTCTTGAGGTCCTTCCAGGCCCCATCCTTGCTAAGGATACCTGCAGCAAAGCTCCTCCACTGCCTGGAGAAGGGCTTTGCTCAGCTATGCCCCAGCCAATTGCTCTCCAGGCCCGACTGGAGCTGTCTGCTGGGAGAGGATGGGCCATGCTGGAGGGAACGACCGGCTAGCAGGACAGGGCCCCCTCTTTTCTCACATTGCCTTGGCAGGAGAAACGCAAACAAATCCCCTTCAGCCATCAGCTATCAATGTGAAGCTCCTCAATGGCTTGCTGGCAGGGTATGACCCGGTCCTGTTAGGGAAGTGTTTCAGTTTCCTGTCCTCCCAGGCAGGGATGCCAGCACCCAACCCTGCTGGTCACAAGAAGATCCTTTCCTTTACAGCTTCAAGGTTATTTACTGCCGCTTTATAACCCCCTGTTCCTGTGTCACCTTGTCTTACATCTCAGATAGCTCCCTTCCTGCCTGGTACACGATGTGTTAGGGCAATGTCATGGGTGCTCTGCCCTCTTTTGCTCAGTGCCTGCTGATGACCTTGGCTCTTTGTTCCCTCAAGGGGCTGGTGTCCCCTTTGGATTTGTCTGCCTTGGACATGTGGGTGACTTTCCCACACAGGCTGTCCCAACAGATTTAGGGTCCTGGGGCTTTCCTTATTGTTGAATACAAGCTGGAGGATCCCAGTCATGCCATACTCTTACTGGGCCTTACTGTATGTAGAATATGGGAAATATAAAGCCAACAAATGTTCCAGAATCAAATACCATTTTTTGTGTCTTTGGCAAGGTTTTTAAATATGAGAAGCCTGTTTCAGTGCACCATCCAGTGTTTCCTACAGCAGGATCACTGAGAGTCACAGTTTTCCCTCCCAAGTTACATGGGAAAACGTCTGTTTCTCAGCCCTTCTGGGCTTGGAATGGGTGTCTCTGTGCCCTCTGATGTGTGTGGTATGAAGAGGAAACAGCAGGAAGAACTTGCATGCACTTACCTCAGATCCTTGCAGGAAGGAGGAGCCTGAAAGTCTCAGCCACACTGGTCCAGCCTGGCCCATCTCATGCCTGCATAGCCCATGCAGCTGCAGGACTGTCTACAACTCTCTTCCGGAGAGACAGCATCTGTGGCACTCCTGCTGAGAGGGACCACAGTTTGCTTCAGCTTTGGAGGAGAGGTCACGGAGCTGAACCAGGGCCTGAGGGACAGATTCCTGACCCATCTCTGCTCACGGCACTTTGAGTGTGCAATCCTGGGCGTCGGCACAGCAATGGGAGCTCCATGCAGCCTGCCTTGGTGTGCCATCTGGTGCCCCAATAACAGGAAGACTGGAGAGGAAAGAGGCAGGAAGGAGTCAGAGCCACTGTGTGAACTACAGAGATGATTCACCCAGCCATAGTCGTGCTCCAGGTCGCAGCAGGCCCTACCCAGCACTGCAGTGCACACACTGGCTGCCACTGCCTTGCCCACACAAAGTTCTCTGCCGCCCCATCACTGACAAAGGCCCTGTGACGCCCAACAAGCCCTGTCCTTGCCCCATCACCCCCAGAGAGTCCTTGCCTTGCCTGCAATGCTCGGCACCCCTCATTGCACCCCTCTGCCATCTCCATACCCAGGGGCAGCACCCAGCACAGCCTCTGCCACCCTCCACCAGCTGAAAGCCCCTTGCCTCCTTCTCCTGTGCACACACAGCCCTGGTGCCTCATCACGCACACAGAGTCCTCTCCCCCCAGCACTGGCACCCACAGCCCTCTCATAGTCCCTCGCCAACACAGAGCCCTCTCTCACTGCTCGCAGAGTACATTGCTGCCCACCAGCCTCCCAGATCCCTCTGTTCATCCCTAGCCAGAGCCCTCCATCACTGTCTCACCCTAACTCACATGCACAGGGACCAGGGCCACCCCTCGCCCACACATGGAGCCCTCTGCACCTCCTTGAGCACACAGTCACCCCTGCATCTGCAATACCTGTAAGTAGGTCACCAAGGAAAGGGGACTGCGCAGGTTGCACTGAGGCTCTCGGTCGGCTTCAGCACAGCCTCTGTCCGGTTTTAAAGCCCAGATATTTGTGCACCCTGACACACTGGCAGTGTTATTCCAGTAAGAACTGGCTTTTTGAAGACCATCAGGACTGCCTGCACTGCTTGGCTTACCCAAAGGAGGACAAGATTGCCTTCAGAGAGATGCTTTTTTTAATCACAGCACCTTCCCCCTCAGACTGCTACCAATTTGTTGCATCCAAGTAGCAAACTAGGCTGCTTGAATTCTCACTACTTTGTTACACTCAAAATTTTGCTGTGAGCAAAAGGAAGCATACTTTATACACAAAGATATGAATTTATATTAGTTTCATTAGTCTTAACAGTCTAATCAAGAAACTATTTTTAGTGTAGTTATGATGACACGAAAACTAATAATTCAAATTACATGCAATTAAAGTAAATGCACACAGATTTTCTAGCATTTACCCCCTTTCTCTGGGGCTGTGCTCACCTTTCCACTGTCCCTCCAGATCTTAAAGCTGATGGCTTCAGTCTGGAGTAGGAGGGCATGGAGTGCTGTGGCATGTCATCCACATCTTGAGTCATTGCCAGGAGGAGCATGGTGCTGATATAGTTTCTTCCTCCTCACTCTACAGTTGGCTTCGTAAAGCACTGGGGTCATTTTTTATAACTTTGCTAGCACAGTCTACAAATGGTCTAGCTTCCTTGGTCCGTAATTCCATATAACCTCTGAATTAACTATATATGGTGTGTTTTACATATGCTGGATACTTGTTCTTTGTTCCTTTGTAAAGCTAGTTTTACCCCACTCCCAGGGCTGCATTACTGTGAGGAGCAGTGACCAGACATCGAGGAACTGTTTATAGCTCTGGGGCTTCTGGTATTATCCTGTGTCTGTTCCTTCAAGGCACGTGCTTTCATCCCATGGCTCTACCCCTCTACACTGCATTTTACTCTAGTGTCATAAGTAGTTCCTTCTACACAGAATAACTACTTGTTATTACTAGCTATTATTTACAAAATATATGCATAACAGTAAGTGTTACATCACACAATTTTATGGAAGCTAAAACAGAGTAAGTAATAGTCATTTTGTCTCTGGTCACTAGCTGAAGGGAAGGATGGTCTATCAACAGTGATCCCAGAGAGAAGAAAAAGCCATTCTGTTCATCCTTGGCACATTGTCCAGCTGTTACTTACCTGGCTCCTCTTTGGACTGTGCAGTACTCAGTCTGATGCACTGTGAGGAATTTTAGCATGATATTATCCTTACCATCACGTTACTTAATTAAAAGGTGTCTGCAAGCATCTAAATCCTGCAGAGTGGTTTAGTCTCCTCTCAGCCTCCCAGCTACATGTTATCTTCCTGGAAGGTCAGGCAAGATCACCTCCTCTTCCCACACATAATCTGACTGAACATAACCTGGATTGCTGCAGCACTGGGAGGCTCCATCTCTAACCAACAGGCTGCCCTCCCACCTGGCTGTGGGAGAGACTGCCCCCACGGTCAGCCATTAGAGCAAACTTTCTTTCCAGAAGCAGAGAAAGAATTGAGGCATCCAGATTCCGCTCACCCCTCATTTTCTTCTTGTCTTTCTGTCTGAGATGGCTACCTTATGTCAAGCATGGACCAAATTTGGGAGAAGAAGGAACAGAGGAGAAATTAGCTGGGCAGACAGCAGGACACTGTCGCCAATGAGTCAGAGCAAGTGTTTGCTGCCCAGCAAGAGTTCCCACCACACACCTACTCTTGGTTAATAGAGTGTTGTCCATTTGGCATCCAGCAAAACCAGTCTGCAAGTGGGCCCCAAATTTACATGTACAGCCCCTGTGGTACATGCATGTGTGCACACTCAAAAGCATAAACGTGAACAGCACGCAAAAAACCATTCACTCATTACATACAACCCTACAAGCAAGCACATCTACTCCAGTTTGAGTAGATGGCCTTTCTGTACATGCCGAGGCCTTTCACCCTTCCCACTTTCAGAGCCTGCATGTGCTTTTGGGAAGTTAGCACAGCTAAACTTCAGCCAAATAGTCAGCTCTGATTTTATTCTCCAATACAATAGTGACACTGTCTATTTCCAGAAGAGGGAGTTTGTGCTTCAGCCTACTGTCGAAGTGTTTGCATAGCTTTAAACATAATGGAAAATTCAAGAGTTGCTTTCTATCCTTATTCATCGGCACAGCCATTGCTTCTTTTCTTGGCCCCCTTCACACATTCAAAGCAACGTCAGCTTCTGTGATTCTTACCATGTGTCACAGTGAGGCTGAAACTTTTTTTCTAAGCAGAATTTATGAGGTAAACCCGGGCCTGAATACTTCATTTGCTTTTGTCTGGCAGTCAAAGAAGAGAAGAGTTTGAAGGCTAAGGGAAATCAAGCAAAAGATGAGTGGAAATATGGACAGCACAACTCAAAGCGCTCCATGTAGGAAGAGGTGATGGTGCACATGCCCATTCACACTGCTTGGGTCCATTCAGTACTCAAAGCAATCAAAACCTCAGAGTTGGTCTTGGAGCCTCACAGACAGACAATAATCATAACAGAGCATAGTATATTTTCTGGATGCTATATAATGCTAGGTGAATATCTGAAAAGAGCCTCAGCCCTGCAGGTATGCATAAAGGGCAGCCCTCAGAGCCAGTAGAGCCCTGTGTTCAGGGCTGTGCAGTGGTACAGAGGGGAAATGGTGCCACACTTTCTGAGGTGTACCACGGAAGCAGAGAGAGCCCAAATACTGGATACACCTGGATAAAAGGAAAGACATGAACCTGGGAATAAAAAAGAAATACAAAGGCATAAGGAATAATAAAATAGAAATTTATACTTCTTATTAGGCATCAAACAGCATCAAAGAGAGGGACCAATCTGACTAAGAAGGGCAACAGAGAGGAGCAGAAGCCTTATATGTGCCTAATGGAGATAGGGGCAGGGGGAAGATTGCACTTGTGCTTTTAGGTTAGTGGAGAGAAAATAAAAAACTCTCTCTATGGATGCTCGTGGGTCTCAGGCATTTGGACTAGGAGGTTGTGGGTGCACCTGAAGAAAGACTTTAAAACTCAGGCCCAAGCTTGCACAGATTTTTCTCTGTGTTCTATATGTGTGTATGCATATATATTTAAAATATATATATTCTCAGTTATTGCTCTACAATAAAGAATGATAAAACAAATAAATGTGTATCTACACAAGTAAAATCACTGAAACAGCTGTGTTAATAACAAATTGTTGTTATGGGTTGAAGTCTTTTGCAGAGGGTATGGTTCTGAGGCCAGCGGATCCATTGCTGAATGGTATCCCAGTAAATGGTGTTATAATTGTAAAAAGCTTTAGAACATAGAAAAGCTGATTTCAGATCCCTTTCTGGCCCTTCTAAATTATGGGACAGCTATGCTGAAAGAGAGTCTGTCACTTCCTGAAATGCTGTTCAAGAGAAAGCCTGGAGTCAGGCTACCTGATTGCTCACATAAAATGCAATGATACTGTAAATTCTTACAAACTCTGAGGAAAGGGAAGTTAAAAATAAAATGAAGGTATTATAAATTGAAGCTGTGCAGCCCCAGAACAGGTGATGGGCACGCGATGGTACACCAAGGGCAGAAAAGGCAGTAGTCTGTTGGGAAGTTGCTCCTCTCTCCTATGGTTTGATTATGAAGCAAGGACAGACCAAAGGGAGAAATCCGGGGCTCCTCCAGCTAACTCAGTGAAAGAAGAGGGAAAAGAGGGACACATCCTTGCCACTAACAACAGTCTCTCAGGCTGGAGAAGAGTATGATGAATCTACAACAGAGAGCTACCCACCAAGCAGGCTTGTGAGGCAAGGATCCCCTGGTGAGGAGTGTCAAGGACAACAAGAAGCACTTCTGTAAGTACATCAGCAGCAAAACTAGGGGAAATGTGGGCCTGCTGCTGAATGGGGCAGGGGTTCTGGTGACAAAGGACACAGAAAAGGCTGAAGTACTGAATGCCTTCCTTGCCTCAGTCTATACTGGTAAGACTGACCTTCAGAAATCCCAGGCCCCAGAGACCAGGGAGAAAGTCTGGAGAAAGGAAGACTTTCCCTTGGTGGAGGAGGATCACATTACGGATCACTTAAGCAAACTACACATACACAGGTCCATGGGCCCTGATGGGATGCACCCACAAGAGCTGAGCAAGCTGGCCAAAGGCATTGCAAGGCCACTCTCAGTTATCTTTGAAAGGTCATAGCAATAAGGATAGGTGCCTGAGGACTGGAAGAAAGCACTTCAATCTTCAAAAGGGGCAAGAAGGAGGACCCAGGCTGGTGAGCTTCACCTCAGTCTCCGGGAAGGTGACGGAACAGCTAATCCTGAATACCATTTCCAGGCACGTGAAGGACAAGGTGATCGGGAAGAGCCAGCATGGGTTCACGAAGGGGAAATCATCGTAGCCTTCCACGATGGAATGACTGTCTGCTTAGATGAGGGGAGAGCACTGGATGTTGTCTATGTTGACTTCAGTAAGGCTACGTCTCCCATAATATGTTCATAGGCAAGCTGAGGAAGTACGGCTAGATGAGCAGACAGTGAGGTGGACTGAAAACTGGCCAAACTGCCAGGTTCAGAGGATTGTGATCAGTGGTGTGAAGTCTAGTTGGAGGCCAGTAACTAATGGTGTCCCCCAAGGGTCACTACTGGGTCCAGTACTGTTTAACATCTCCACTGATGACCTGGATGATGGGACAGAGTGCACCCTCACAAGTTTGCTGATGGTACAAAACTAGGAGGAGTGGCTGATACACCAGAGGGTTGTGCTGTCACTGAGAGGGACCTTGACAGGCTGGAGAAATGGGCAGACAGGAACCTCATGAAGCTCAACAAAGGGAAGTGGAAAGACCTATGGAGGAATAACCCCATGCACCAGTGCAGGCTGGGGTCCGACTGGCTGGAAAGCTGCTTTGCAAAGAAGGACCTGGGAGTCCTGCCAAATAACAAGCTGACCATAAGCCAGTAATGTCCCCTTTTGGCAAAGAAGGCCAATGGTATCCTGGGCTGCATTAGGAGAAGCATTGTCAGCAGGTTGAGGGAAGTGATCCTTCCCCTCTACTCAGCCCTGGTGAGGTCACACCTGGAGTCCTGTGTGCAGCCCGGAGATGTGGAACTACCGGAACAAGTCCTGCAGGGGGCTACTAAGATGATTAAGGGACTGGAGCATCTCTCATATGTGTGATTCTTTGTGTGGGGTATCATGACAAGCAAGAAGTCCTGAGGGGACTTGGAGAATGGCAAGTGATGCCTCAACCTTGGCAAGCCTCAGCCTCTCACAGAAAGGCATGAGGAAAGAGTTGGCTTCTCTCCAAAGGATTCCCTAAAAGGTCCTTTGGTCCCATAGCAGCTTGGCCTGGTTTCCTGGTCTCCACAGCCTAGTTCATGAAGAGAACAGATGGCTTTTCCCAAGACAAATAATAAGACAATTCCTTGTGTTCACACCAGAAAAGCTGTTTGGATCAGGGCTGAGGCACAGCAGAGAGCTGCCGGACCCAGCTTAACCCTGGAGAAGGAGCAATAGGAAGAGGTGACTCTGAGACAGAGGCCTCAAAGGCCCTGGGAGCACCACGGTGGCAGCACTGCATACTCCATCTGCTACTGCCGTCACTGTCTTATGAGCCCATGGGGTTCTCAGGCCTGATGCTCCCAGGAGCACCAGGAATGGGGATGAAGGAGCAGCTGGAGGCTTCAGACCAGGCCCTGATATTAAATTGGAGAGTGGGGTAGTGCCAGTGGTGGCAAGATAGCACTGAGGCAGATGAAGCTGCCACTTGATGAACTGATGCTGGCAGGGAGAGCATGACCCTGTAGAAAGTCTGTTTTAGCTTGGCTAGAAGGAGACATGCCAGGGAGAATGAGTGCTGAAGGGCCTGTCTCAGCAGACTCCACAGCAACTGGTTCTGTCAGAACCATTCAGAAAAAATGAGATAGGTAGGGATCTGTTGGTCACCTTTCAGCACTGAAAACCTTTGGAGGAGCTGAGGTCAGACCCAAGCAATATGGACCTGGTCTTGCTGGCCACAGGAGGACTTCCAGCTCTGGGGTTGAAGAAAGCCATCTATGCTTATTCAAGCAAGGAATGCCAGAGTGGTCAAAGCAGAAGAAACAGTGGTACTGGTCAGGTATGGATCCTATCTATCTGAGACAGTAGAGGCATGTGGGATGTGGATCGGAAGGTTGATATGCCACCCTCAGCAGTGACACAGTGACAACAGGAGTCCTCAGTGAAGGCTGTAAAAGTCCAAATGGGCAAGGATAAAGAGTCTGAAAAGAAAAATTGAGCATCAGCTCAACAGGGCAGCTGAGAGGAACTGAAATAGCCACAAGTAACAGTCCCTTTTACATGTCACACAATGGCAGGGGAAGAGAGAGGCTAGAGGGAATCTTCTAGCTCTGCATCCTGCAGAGCATGGGAATAGCCAGTATTAGGATGGGCAGGTGGACTCTCATATATCCACCAACTTCTTTCAGCTTCTTCATATCAGCTGTGATTGCTTCCTTGAGAACAAATGCAGCATGCAAAGGGAAGTCGTGGTGCAAAAGGAACAGACTCCCAGAGCAGCTCAGATTCATGGAATAAGGACTTGTGAGGTGAGGAGACAGATCTTCCAGGGTCTGCCCAACAGATAAAGACTCTTTTCCCAGCATCTCTCTGGATTTTGTCTTGTGCCTGGAGCTCAGTGAATCAGGAATCTTGGGTGCTGGCTGAAGATGGGTCCAAAAGTGGTCCAAAAAAGTCCAAAGAATTGTGCTCGGGACAGGAACCTTCCAGAGAAACCTTGATATGGTGGAAACACTGAATCTACACCAACTGACAGAATTCAACCACCTCTAACCTTTCACTCTGTGAATCTCTGTGCAGCAATAGTTTCTTCGGCTCCATTTTCCACCTTTCCTTCTCCTGACAAAATTCTCACCCTCAAAATGAAGAGACACTGCAAGAGTCAATGTCAGGTTACTCCACCTATTCATAAGTACTTCTGGTCCTAAACTGTGGTATGACCAGTGGTGCCTGCCAGGATGCTCTGGCTCTCCTCCTCTCTGAATCCTGCACTCCTGGGGCAGTCCCATCAAGCCAGTTTGAGCATTGCAGACATTCACAGCCGGTCACTCTGTCCTGACATTGCCTTCTTTCCTAGTAAGATTTCTGAGGTCCACTTATGCTGAGCCAGCCACCTGTCTGAACAGTGTCCAAGGCCTCCATGGCTTCCAGGCAGGACAGACACTTGTCCCAAAACCAGGAGGCCTGGTGGTGGGATTTGCCCAGCTCTAGGTCCTCTTAGATTGTCTGGACTTTGCAGACAGTCATCGATCTTGCAAAAAGAAAGAAGCATGTAAGGCTGGGAGTATCAGCTTCTACCTGGCAAGAGGTCGCAGCTGCCCTGTCCCCAGTCTGTGGGCACAGCCACCTGCCCTCCTCACAGGGGTGAGTATCCTGAGCCACCAGATCCCATCAGAGCTCTCTGTGCAGCAAGCAGGGCTGATCTTAGAGGCACCCAAGAGCAGAGAGGAGCTGCTGAATTCTCAGCAATCTTCCAGAGAAAGAAAATACATCCAGCTCTCCCTGATTTTTTTTTTTCTTTTTAATTTAGCATAAGCAGTTTCTAACTGAAGGTTGCTTCTCTCCTGCCAAGCCACCTCCACCTGCAGGAAGGGCCTGGAAGTCAGGTATTTCAACAACTTTTAATGAATCTTCTCATTTATGTCTGACCTTACAAAATGAAAATAACAAGGTCACAGTCTCATCCTAGTTTTATTACAACTGACCTGCAGGCAAAAGGATAGAACTATTACATAAACACTCTGATTCCATGTATAATATCTTATATAGAGGAGGAAGTCAAACCAGGATATTGGATAAAATATTCTGAAGCTCTTTGAAGCAGTTATGTTCCTGAGCTCCATTTTACAGACAATAAGGCAACATCCCTGCACATCAGCTTTTTGATAATTTTTATACATTTTTCTATGGTACAAGAAGAAAAAAATAACCAGAGTTCACAATGTACAGTTCTTACACTATTTTCACAGCTTCTGAACACTATATACTTTTTTTTAATAAAGATACATTGTAATAAATGTTGCACCCTTAATAGTTTATAATAATCTATACTTAATACGCTAGACCTGCCTTTCTGTATACCCATCCATGCCACAGCACATTCCAAACCTGACTTTGATACCGGGAGTGCAAAGCTTCTGGTTTCCATTTCCCATCAGTTGAAAGCAAATTAATTGCCCTGCTAAAGATGAGCTAATGGTGGGGTTGGCAGTGGAGAACAGACTCCAAGACGCACTGGATGAGCAGGGCAAGACTGTTGCTTGTAGTGGAAGGAAACAGATTCTGGGGAGAATTCATCTCTCCTAGTGTTAGCCCTCTAAAAGCTATCTGGCCTGCCACTGTCATCAGAGAGAAGTTGTGAATCAACCATTAATGTCTGAAAGGCGGGAACAAGGGCAGAGCACCTCTGAGTATGTCTTTCTTTATACAGTCTATCTTTACTCAGCCTAGCCAGCACCTTGTAAAATTCACTAGTGCCTGATACTACATTATAGGTGGCTGTGAGTTGGTGAGATGAATCAACAGGTATTGGGATTTGCCAAGTCAAGGAAAAGTTGAGTTTTCTGAGGCTAAGGGGCTCTGGGAAGAATTACTACTTTTGATATTAGATATTTAGATACCACATATTTTGTTTGACTAATACTTCCATGTTGCTACATGATTAATCAGGGCTGCTGAGAATGACTAGTTACTTCAGAGAATTCTGCTTTGTCCATCTTGGGAAGACTTTAGAGACTGTCTCATCTGAAAAACAGACCTTTAGGAACATAATTCGTGAAGGGCCCAAGCTGTCAGGCACTACAAACTGCTTGGTGTCCAGCTAAGCAGGAGCTGAGGGCACTCTATGTCCCACAGGATATCAGCTGTTCCCTTCTGCCTGCAATGTCAGACAGGAACGGCTCCAGACAGCCAAGCTGGAGATGACACGCTACTACAAGGTTGTATAAGAGGGCATCATACAAGTGGCCAGAGAAATGCCAAGAATCCACACGAGCACTGCCTCGGCTTTCTGCTTTCTCAGCTGAGCAGCTAGAGCAGGGATGCGAGTGAGGTGTTCTCCAGTGCTTTCACATCAGCCCGGTTTTTCATTTGGTAGCATTGGTTTCAAAGTGGGAAGCACCTTCCACAGAAATCCTGCCAGTACCGTTGTGTTTTCACTCCTATCACGTCTTTGTGTCCTGCATCCAGTTTTGCTTGCAGGGCATTGACAGTTAGTTGTTCCAATATTGATAAAGTTCTACCAAGTGCCCAAGCTAGTCAACTCAAAATGATATACTGGAAGCCACAGTGTCCACAGGCCCCATGTCATCACTGGTACACTACTAAATGTTTGATATTGCAATATTTTTGGGAAAAAAAAACTATTTCCATGAAAAATTCAGCTTTGAAAAAGATGCCAAATTAAAAAAAAAAAAAAAGATTTTTACCACCATTTCTACCACCTTGCACCAAACAATCTTAGTGAGGTTTACTCTGAGGAACAGTAACAAGAGCTACTCAGGGTCACAAAAGAGGGTAAATATACCCAGGAGAAGATGAACCAGGTTTCCAACAAGCAAAGCAGTATCTCATATTTGCAGAAATGCAACTAGCCACAGAGCCCCAAAGTGGTGAGGGTGGGGGAACATCCCCACCACCCTGCTTGAAGTAGACAGAAGGAAATGCTGAGATTTATCTTGTAAGATATACTAGGCTGGTAAGTGGCAGTGTTGCTGGGCTAGGCCTGGGGTCTGTGAAGAGGTGCTAGCATCAGGGCTCAGGACAGTGAAGAGAACGATAAACATCGACTAGAAATCACAGACATTCATTTGTGGCTCATTAAAACAGCTGCAGACTTTGTGAACTGCACTTGTCGAAGTCAAAGCAAAGCCAGCTGGTGAGCACTGTGCAGCTATAAATCAGGTCACAAGCAGGTTAAATTCAATCGAGTAGTTTAATAATTCTTCAGGTCAAAGGTCTTATCTTACCAGGTAACAGTTTACAGGACACCTAGTTAGAGTGAAGAGTGGCTGGCTTGGTAAAAGGAGAGAAGAATACATTATGTCCCATCTCTGAATATTTTAATGTTAGCCTCTTTCAACGCAACATATTTTTGGTAAAGACATATTCACTATATTTAACATGATCTCTCTTTAACAGGAAGTTCAGCTGAGCACACTGTCCCCAGAAAGTACACTGCGACTGTAAAGCAACAGAATTTCATAGCAGTAAATCTATTGCACTTTGTGAAGAATAAAATTCTCTTTTGCCTTTCTAGCTCCAGAAGGCAAAGTATCTCGTTGGTTAAGCAAGTTCTTCTCCCTCCAGGCAAAGTCTCTTAATGTTCAGACAGACAACGCCTAACTTTTGTTTGTTTGCTTTTTATTATTACTTGAAACAACAATTGGAAGAGTTTGAGAGAAAAATCTTTCCAGTAGCTGCTGAGAAGTCTCCAAGTTTCGAGTCTAGAAATGAATTTTAGGTGCTATCCAATCACGGTCAACAAATAAATGTACTTATTTCCACATTTCATGAATATGTCCACAAAAGAGCAAGATGAGGTCTCTCTTTGACCAACACTAACACTGTGTGATCAGGTATTACAGGGATGCACTTTATATGTGACAACAGTATACAGACAGGATGGAAATAACACCAATATTATTGCACATGGTGTCTGGGCGAGCATTAAAAACACTGCAATATGTGATGAAAATTCTTTACAGCTTGTTTTCTCTCAGCCCTTTTTCTAGAGTTTGATGTAGCAGCAATATCAATCGACGTACATTGGAGAGCTGGGAGTTGCTGGCATTTGATCCAGGATTTTACAAACATAGCATGCAACATCCACTGTGCGTTCCTCATACATCAGAATGAAGGGATGTTTCTGGAATCAGATAAGAAACAACAAGGTTACTTCACCTTAGTGATACATATTGGCTCCCCCAGTTAAAAGTTTAGCATATGATTTGACTGACTCAAGAACACAGGACTCAGTGGTAACTGTAGGACCGTAGGACAGCCTTGCCCATGGTGTTTACAAAAGGGGAATTAAATGTGCAATGCAGAGAGCTGTACTTCCAGAGCTAACTTTGGACAAGCATCCATGAGGCTAAGGACCTGCTGAACTGGACACAGCAAGGGTGCAGTATTAGCAGCACCTGGCTCTTTTGTAACACGGTTCATGGACATCTGCTAAAATACTTTCAAGAGAGATTTCGTCATCAGTCTCTTCAGCAATGGGGAGACAGGAGTGACAGGGAGATATGACCTGTGGAGGTCAAACAGCAGGCCAGGTCCCAAACCCAGCTGTCTTGAACCTCAATCCTCTGCTCTGCACATGAAGCTGTTCAGGCTGGACCCAACTCAGAGCAGCTAGGAAATGACAAGGTGACTCTAGGCAGGGACTGTTCTGCCTATGGCACCCTGGTCCAGATGTGCTTTCTGCTCTCTATCCTGCTACTTTCCCAAACCACCTCTGTTTCAAATCTTGGGTTCCACACTCGCTGCCCTGGGATAAAAGACCAAGGAGTGGAAGCAGGTTGGCATGCTGAAACTACTGAGGGAATTTTGGCAGACAGAATGCCATTGATCAATGTGAAATGGGGCCAGCACACAAGGCAGATTCCTTTCATATCACACCACCACCATCAGGGACTTTAGGACATGGTTTTGCATCTCCCCTGAAGAGGTGGCTTCCAGCTGCCCAGAGCTCCTTGAAGAGGTGTGATTGCTAGGTGTGACTTATCCAACCATTAGCCCCTGTGAGTTCCCTCCTTCAGGACCCCACCATCACAGGCTCTGCTGATTCCTGTTCCAGTACACTGTGTTGTCCTCTTTCAGGACGCAGTTTTGCCTGTACACTTACAACCTCATTGTGTGGCTGGTGTATTGGAAGCATTTATATGTCTACATTTACATGTTTGCCAGCAATTTGACAATGCTTCTGAGTGTAGATGACAGGATCTCAAGCAAAGGCAGAATTTGTAGGGCAAATCTAACTTTTGCCTGAGCCTGTGCACTTCAATGATCACACAGGCTAGCCAAGTCCAGTTAGTTAATCCACTGGAACTTGGCATTTCTGTGTGTGCTGATCTACTAAAACCAAGTGGGTGTTTATGTACAGACACTAATAATCACAAACCACATACGGCCAGGGACAATGGCATCAAGGCAGTGTTTTCCCTAAGGCTGTGGAAACGGACACTCTGCCTTGATCATCTGAGAAAACACAGAGCTACCCCAGATGTGCAACCCAGCTCCACTGCACAGTCGTAACAGCTGGCACAGTCAGCCATGCTTTGCACTCACCAGAAGCTCTTTGTACTTTGGCCTTTTGGACTCGTCCTTTGTAAGGCTAAAGAAAGCAGAAAGAGAATTAGGAAGAGGCAGACTTAGGAAGTCACTACAGACATTAAATATTAGTTTTTTACAGGATAAGAAATTGATTTCACTGCTGTCACACTGTGATTCACAGCCGGCCAAGCCATTCAAGTCCAGGAATTTGGCTCCTGAAATAAACATACTTTTCATACTGTGAGTCACCACATGGAGTCCCTTCCTCCCCACATGACTGAAGGTGCTGGCAAAAGCCTAAATCCCATGACCATCACCAAATCCTGCTGGAGACAGAGAGCTGCAAGCTAAAACCCCATCACGACTGCTGCTGCCTCAATATGGAAACAGGTTTGACTTCAGCGTAACTGGAGTTTTCAGATAGCAGCAATTGGCAACTCCAGCCTGCTTTCCAGCCAGGAGGGCAGCATGGCGCACATGCAGAGGAGACTGGACGCTGCCTGCCAGGGAGCACATACTCTTCTCGGGGAAACACAGACACAACACATTCCTCTTGGCATGTGTGCAGGCAGGAATGGAGCTGTAATACTCAGAAGACAGATGAACCAATCTGCAATGATACGTCCAGGCTCCCAGGCCCCAGGCCGGCTCATCCAGAGCACTGGTGAACATCTGGCACATCCAGAGCTGAGTGAGCCACAACCTCCAGGAAGAGACAAAGGAGGGCAGCTGGAAGAGGCGATTGCTGGTGTAACCGGGAGAGATTAGGAGACCAGCATGGCGATAGCAGATGAGTCTCTCTGGCTAAGAGAAGAAGAGCCTGTCATGCTGCCCTAGCTCCACTCCACCTCCCCTTATTCCTTTCTCTGTCTCGCCCACACAAAGCTGCAGCTGCTGGTTGCCACCTTCTCCCAGGCCTGTGAGGGTGGCAGCTTTGGGTGGCTATCAGGATGGGACTCTGGACTCTGCTTCTCTGACTCTGGGAGCACAGCCTCAGTGGCAGCTCTTCAGGAACAGCAGGCTTGATTAAGCCCTGCTCCCATTAAGACTCTGCCTTCATCAACCAGACACCCAGAGCCAGGCTCTGTGTAATGTGTTGGATGTACCCAGCACCACCGTGGAGCAGGTTCCTGTGCTACGAGAGACAAAGCCCGTCTGCACTGTGGCAGGAGCAGCTGGCCCTCGAGGCCCAATGCAAAAGGCTCAGCCCAAAGTGAGACAGAACGTTTGCTTCTGAGCACTGCCCTGAAAGCAGCCCCACACCGCTGCCATGGCCACAGGGCACCTTCCCTGTGGGAAGGCAGAAGGTGCCCTGCAGGGTACCAGATAATGGGCCTTACAGATGGGTGTGAGGAAGAGGGATGCCAAGCTGGAGAACATCCCCTGCTGGATGAGGGGCTCATCCAGGCAGGCACAGCAGCAGCGGCGCTGTGTCCCAAAAGCCATCAGCACTGGGATGATCCCATCTGCTGCCTGGTTCCTAGTGCAAGGAGACAGCCAGCCTAAGGACTGGGCCACCATGGGTTGGGTCATAACCCAGACCATGGTGGGGACAGCAGGTGGCAGCAAAGGCCACGAAGAAAACCTGCAGCAGGTAAGGAGGACACAGATGGGGTGGGGTGCCTAGGGAGATGTCTGGGGTGACAGCGGCTGCCCCAGAGTACCTGAGGAGACAAACACAGCCCCTCCGAGAGCTGGCGCAGGGGACTGCCGTGGGGACACATGATGGAGGTACTGGGGATCAGGTCCCAGCAGGCCCAGACTGGCTTCTGCAGAGCTGCTGGCCATGGCGCATGCCTGGTAGGCACAGCGGGGCAAACCCAGGGCACCAGGCCTGCCACTGTGCCTGGGCTAACCAGCTCCCCTCTCCTGGGTGGCAAGGCGGGCCCATCTGCAATCCTGGAGCCCTCACAGACCTCCCGGCCGAGTGACTGAGAGCCAAGAGGATTCACGGGCTAACTGGAGACGTCCTCCCCTGACTCCAGGGCCCTGGGCCCCTCTCTAGCCAGGCCAAGGGTGCCCAGGGCACCATCCATCGCTCCCTCCAGCCAACCGCTGGAACACAGCTCACGCTCATTTCTCACTATTGCCTCAGTGAGTCTGAGGTGACGAGTTCAAAGGTGATGGTGCCACCTTCAAAGAGGAGGGATGAGCCCACAGCAAGGAAGGGCACAGGCCTGGCAGGTTTCTGGCACGCTAAGCACGGGATGCAGAGCTGGCTGCATGTCCCTGCAGTCCCGCGACGCCCTGCACGTGAGGCTGCGAGCTGCAGTCCTGCTGTGCCCAGTGGAGTGACTGGAGAAGAAGAGAGGGTGCAGTGCGGTGCCACGGCAGGGCCTTGAGCGGGAAGGGGCTCAGCAAGGCGACACACAGTCACCTTGAGAGTTACAATCACAGGGAAGAGAGAGGACAGGGATGAAACTAAGGCTTGAGAGCATCTTTTGGGGGAACGCACAGAAGGGATCATCTTCTGCTCTTATTTGAATGTTTCAGACTGTTATTATTTTCTTGCTCATCCATCCTGGCAAAGACACCTCAGCTGGACTGCTGCACTCACACCCAGCTYTTCCCTCCGTGTCACACTGGGCATAGGGTGCAAGCAACAGTGTTTGCAGAGGCACTCAGCAGCCTCCCAGTCATGGGGAAAAGGAGGTGGGGAGAGAGACAGCTCGAGGAGAGGGCTCCTCCAACGCTGCCATGAGGACCACCATTTCCGAGCCAGCAGGGATCTCTGCAGAGCTCTGAGGAAGTCATGCTGAGAATGCCAGAGTTAGATGGGGGGGCAGTAGGATGTGGGAGGATGTAGTGTCTTGCCTAAACTAGGTGAGTTAAACCTAATTTCCAACAGCAGCATTTCTATCCACATGAATTCTAGAAGGACCTCTTTCAAGCTAAGGCACGACCACAGTGTGGCCACAAATTATTCAGAGAAAGAGAGGGTGACTACGGTACATGCTTGGCTCTTCTCTGTCCTGTGACCTGACTGCGGAGCTGCACAGACACAGAGAGAGCAGAAGTCCCATTGCTGCTGTGCAAGCATCCTCACTTCAAACTTTTGCTATCCAGTAGCTATTCCTTTACTGATCTCTGGGGGTTTAAATGTGCTCCTCACAATGCCTTAAATGTAACTATTCAGAACTTCAGCTCATAGTCCAAGTTTCATTCTGAAATTTCCATGTGTATGTTCATAAAACAGATCTAGAAATCTTTTTTTTCGAGCTTGATGTGAAGCTGTGGGTCTGGAATGGCCATTTGGAGCATCAAGTGCTGTACGACTCTTTTGATGGAACCTCTAATCTCCTTCCCAGGCATTCTGGATCTCACAGCTCTTCCTGCAAGTACTAACTTTGCAGCTGCCAGCATGAAGCTCCAAATAGCCAGAAACAGAGCTTGGATACTTTGCAAACTCTGAAGCAGTAAGCTTAATTCTGTAAACAGGTCCAGGATGAACGTGAGTTTAGGCATCTAAAGAACACAGGGAGGTGGGCAGGAGGGGAAAAATGTTCCACCCAGGCTTTCACAGCTTTTAAGTTTTAACTTTATCAGCAATATCCTTTTCTCACTGATCTATCAGAGTGAGCAGGCAGCAACGTCAAAATTCAAACTGCCATGTGACTGCCACTGTAGGACTCTGTTCTCCATTTTTCATGACTCTTAACACACAAAAATAGAAAGATTATTAGATTAAAGTTTGCAGAGTAATGCCCACAAGATTTATGCCCATCACCTAGAACCACAGCCTTTTGGAGATTCATCTGTCTGCTAAGGAACACCAACATTTATTGTTTATGCTTAACTAAAGGTTAGTAAGAAAAATATTTATTACAGTACTGCTATGGACACATCATAAATATTCCAGGCAGAAGTCAGATTATTTGCAAAACCAGATTAAACAAAAAACAGAATTAGACTGGGAACTGCCACATGGTCTGTGCACAGGGGCTGTCCCACAGCAATAGACCCTGGAAGAGGTAAATGGGCAGGAAATGTGAATTAAGCCAATGAAATACATAGGCCAAAGATGCTGCTGTTTAGAGAGATGTCACACAGGTTCCTCTGTTGGGTCCTCCGGAGCCAAACTCATGAGTCTGTAAGCAAGAGAGCAATCTCCTAGCTTTGTGAACTCTGTAACGATATTTATTCTCTAAGGAGAACTATATAGGAAAGAAATTACTGCTTGTACTGCACACAGGAAAGTGACTTTGACTTTCTAATCAAACACCACACAGTCTTCATACTGAAAAAGAGAAATTTCTTTTGAGCAGCAAGCCATTTTGATGCCCTATTTTCTGCAGACAAAAGACAATGAGGTGGTCTTCCCTGCAGCCAGATGAAAGTCAGAACTAGTGTTCCATAAAAATTCCTAATTCTGAAAGACAAAAAAACCCCAAACCAGCACACCTTTTGCATATCTATTGGATGGAAAATCCTGAAACAAAACCTCCATGAAGTTAAAAATTGTTCAGAGCTGTGTCTTCCTGTGTCACAGAGCTTTGAGGTAGATACCCCTGCCCTGGGGCTGTCCATCAGCCTGGCAGGTCTTTCTCAGAGCAGAAGGACCCAGAAGAGGAATGCAGGTCACATTGAAGGACCTCCTGCAGGATTCACCACTAGGTTAACAAAATTAGTTTAGATCAAGTGTTACACTGTGATGGAAAAGTGCTTAGTCAGAAAACTCACAGTCAGTCCTTAAATTAACCAGGACCATGCACATGTGGCAGGCAGACAGATTGCTCTAAGTAGGTGCCATGCAAACAACTGGACGCTTCCCATCCAAGGCTGACAAAACTGCAGAGGCCCTGTCCAGCCCTCTCAGAAAAGCATCTCCAGTCTTGATCTGACAGTCTTGATTTGACACAAGATATGAAGCCAACAACCAAGCAGGCCACCTGCTACAGGTCCTGACACTTACTACATTGAACAGAACCTCTTCCTACCAGGAAGGAAGGCCTCCTGGCCTTGCTATGCAAAAGAGAAAACTAACATAGACCTGCGGCACAACCATGAGACAGTACTGCCTGGGGTCTCAAGCTTCTGCCTGCAGAAGAAAAGGCAAAGAACAGGTCTGTCACAAGGCCGCTTCATACCGAAGAACAGGCTGCACATGACAGGCCCTCACCCGGTCATGCAATGGGTCTTATCATGCCTCTTCTGAGCACAGATTCTCAGAGGTTTTCTCTTTATTCCTATTCTGAAGAACAGTATCCAAAGGTCTGCCATTCAGCCTCCACTCATCACCTCCCAAAGAAGTGAAATGCAAGCAGTCTTCATCCTCATGTTGGTGCAGGCATGTGAAACTAAGCTAGGAAGTGCTTGGCATGCGACTCTTACCAAATATCTGACCATGACAAAACTAGTGAATTCCAGGTACTTCAAGTAGGAAACACTTACCACAAGTTGACGAAGTTGATGAAACTTGGGGAGAATTCCCTTTCCTCTGAGTTGCTCAGTTGTGGTGGGTCTCCTTTTACTACTTGTGTCAACTGGTCAAACACGCTGTTCCATTTGGGGTAGGGAAATCGCCCTGTGGCCAGCTCATACTGCAAAAAGACAGCAACCACACCACTTAGGTTACTCAAAGGGAATTTCAATTAGGATACGAAAATCTCTACAGGTACACCAGAAACCCCTAAGGGAGGAATTTATTCTTTTCCCATCCCCTATACAAAGCTCAAATGAGGAAGAGATGGGGGGAAGTTATACTCAATAGCTATTTTTGGTGCCTACATTGGGAACCTGGTCTCCCTATACAGTCAACGGAGAGAGACACCTCCAGATTTAACCTGGTTATGCCATACTTGCACGCTGTGAATGTGTCTCCTCTACCGAATTTATAAAGTGGACCAATGTTTTTATTAAGGTGCTTAAAGGTCGGAGGGCAAAATCCTTCTCCAGTCCCTTCCCAAACATCCCACAATCACTAGAGAAAACGGACACTGACACAACAATCATTTTAAAACACCAGCAGGAAAGAAAGCACATTGACAGAGGCTACTGACTCATACTCATTGCTCCCGTTTTCTCTTCAACTTCAACATCTTGGGAATGGATGACTTTTTCACACTATCAATGCACGTACCCACCAGTACTGTGGTTAGCCAGAGAGGAATCAGCAGCTGAGATCCAGGATTAGCGGCAGCTTTCTGCACAGCCAAAGTACACTAGAAGCCAGGGCTACCAGAGGCTTATTTTACAGAGGCCAGGTGCTCCATTCTGCAGCACGATACTCACTAGCCTTTCTGATCTGAGATTTTGAAGAAAAAATCTCCTCTACCATCTTCCCTGTTCACATCTCTTTTGTTGCAAAACATAGCTGCAGCTAAACGTATCCTCAGGGGTTCAGGGGAGCCATCTGCCTTGACAGGAATTCTATTCTTTATGAGCCAGGAGGTGCCCACTTCAATCACAACATGCAAATGCTTCACAGCAGAGGGGCTGGGCTTTGCTTCATGCATGCATTTGACACCAACCAACTCCATTACACTGCAGAGGGCATTAAGGCTACCCATTAGGAAAGTACAGTACCATGCAGCAGAGGCTTTAAATGCCACTCACTTACCAATGTAATTCCCAAGCTCCAGACATCTGAGCGGACATCATAGCCTTGCCTGGATGCACTGGGATCTATCCTTTCAGGCTGAAACAGGAAGAAGAACTAGTCAAACAATGTGCAGTGCGGGAAGGAATAACAAGCATCTTCAAACTTAGAAAAAACTCTAACGTGCCCCTGGGCAAAGCCTGGCATGTCTCTAGAGGCAAACTTGTTGCTAGGACATCCAGCTCCAGCAGAGAAACATCTTAACGAATCAAACACTGACTTGATGGAGGTCTAGTCTAAAAGGTGATCTGCAAAGGCAATATTCAGCACAGCCCACTCCTTTTTTTTTCCTTTTTTGCAAGTGTCTCAATAATTATTACTCTCTACTACTTGTTTAGTTTTGTTTAACCTCAAGATCTCTTTAACATAAAGTCTAGCTTTCTCTGTTTTTGCAGCAGAGTTCTCCCTAGGGAACCGCATGAACTCGAATAAACATCATCTCATCCATCAGTGCGGGGAACTGAGGTTTAGCAGCATCTATCAGAGCTCTTCTTCCCAACTGTTTTTTGGTTGCTAAACCTCAAGAGGTATTAAAGATGCATTTTAAGAACCACTCTTCTCTGTGAGTTTTCAGGTATCCCTGCAAGGCAACTAAGAGGTCGTGATGTTACTGGGTCTTCAGACATTCAAAAAGTCTTCTCTAGATAGCAATATTGAGCTAGACGTGGATGATCTATACCAAAGAACGACATATCCAGAGCGAGTGCACAAGTGCACATCATCTTTGTGAAAAACCTCATTCTGCCTCCTTTTATTAAAAACGTAATTATTAAGATGCCAAAAGAAACACGGCCTCACTTAGTTTGGACTACAACAGTGATAAAGAGACCTGAATTATGGTAAAATACTAAAATATCAGGTACTTGAAATACTATGGAAGTACTGTTTGCTTTGTAAGCTACATGCAATTTTGCAGTGCTTAACAAAGAGGGAGGCTGAAGAATGCCACGTAATGAACAAGTCCCCTTAGTGCATTCACAGTCTTCCACTGGACCACCATGTGTGTGACGAAGGCTACTTCAATCTCACAGCATGATACAGTACCTCCTGGCCCCAAACAAGCATGGCATTTCTGGTTGCTCTCTCAGGCTGCCTGCTTTCCTCTTTGCAGCCCACCATTTGCACACAGCTGCCCCAGCTGTGACTGCTTCCAGATCTCTCCCATTCACTGAATCACCGTGCTCTTCTCCAACAAGGAAATTTGTGCAGGTTGCCACCCACACATATCCACACAGAGAAGGGAGATCAAGTTTCCATCAGGCTTAAGTGGCTCTACACTCTGGTAGTGGACGTCCCAGCTTGCTTTGGCCTCTCCTAGAACCTTCTTGTTTCCACTACCCCTTGTCCAGTACATGGTATATTCCCTTCCCAATGTCACTGATGTGTTTTATCATCCTTGCTTCCAGTTATAATGCCCACATTGAAACAGGTTGGGTCCAAAGGCCATGCCCTGGACGCTCTGCCCTTTCCTACCCTCCCAGGCCTATTACTTTGCTTCTCATTCTTACCCTTTGGTTATGACTTCCATTTGGTCTTAAGATCATGGCTTAGATTTTGCCATACTGACTTTTACGGACTTTTCAATAATCCTGGTGAGATGACATGTGAAATGATATGATTATTAAAATTCAACTCTCTTAAACCTCTCTCGAAGTCAAAATGCTCTCTGTGATGTATTTCAACAACCAGTCCAAAACATTTGCAAGAAAGACAGCAAACAGAAAATGTCAGCAGTAGGAAGGCAGATAGAAGAACATGGCATCAACAAGAGAACAGCATTAGATGTGGCATGGCAGGCACTTTCTTTGTCCCCCCATACAGAGAAGGTTACAGAAGAATCCTGCACTGAAAAAGTGCTTCCAGAAACTCTCATAAATCACACTCATAGATAATGCTGTGTCTATCCTCCCTGTCTCAATGCCATGGGCGGCAGGCTGGACCCCCAACCCTCCCATAGCCTGCTCTGCCTAAGGTACCCACACAGCTCCCTCCTTGGTCCACAGATCTCAGGTCCCAGAGCAGCAATCACACAGGAACAGCCTGACTCCATCAGCTACTAGTAATTGTATCCCAGCCCGATGGGACACCCCATTCTAACTGTACTGTACTGCTGTGATTGCGGCCCCACAACGCTAGCCCTGGTCTCTCTCTCTGTGTAAAGCTCTCCGCTGCCATCCTCTTCCCTCCAACCACTCCTGCCAGGCGCTGGCAGCATGTTCCTCCTGCCCTCTTGGTTCCAGCAGTAGCAGGAGACAAGGGAGAGGAGCAGATCAACCTATCCCTACCCTGTCCTTCAGATATGTCACCAATGCTCCTTCTTTCTTCAGAAAATGCCTCAGCACATCAGCTCTGAGAGAGCACACGGCACTCTCTGAGACTGTGGAGGGTGTGGTGGTCCCTACATCTGAGCATAAGGAGGTGAGGATATCACACCACCTCCTCTGCTTGGGTATGTAATCTGAGCCCTCAGAAGGATGATATCCACTAGACAACATGTAGGTCATGACAGTCAAGGAGTAGAGAAAGGTCTGTGGAGCACCACATCCAGCTTCTCAAACATCAGTGACCTCTTACTCAAGGATGTAACTGCACTGCGTCACTTGGGCATAGTGAGGCAGCTGTTGCATCACTGCCTGGCCAGCACCACTAGCTTCCGCCAGGAGTCTCCCAGGTTCTGTGACAAGACTTTGCCTTGCTGAGCTGGCATGTTGCCTTGCTTACCCTCATCACCAGTGAAGGCTCCTACTCTTGACAACAGCGAAGTACACTTGTAATGTTCTCTGATATCACATCCTTTGAGAAGACTATGTGTTCCCTCACACTATGCTCCCCCTGTTTGTGCCCTGTCTGGAAAAAGGAGATGGAGAAGAGTAGGGAATTGACTTCAAGGAGGCAGAGGAGAGACCTGGAAACCACAAACAAGTCAGGAGATGTGTGGGGAAATGGAAGCAGGAGGATTTGCAGCCACTAGGACTCTGCTAAAATAATGAAAATGGCCACATGAACAGCCATTATTGCCAGGGTTTCGGAGGTACAGCATGGGGTGACTGCCAAGCTTGCCAAGGGTCTCCAGGGCACAGGACTTCCCTTTGTCCACACACAAGCTGTGCTGCAGGCCACCATGGTCAACAAAAGATGGATTCTGTGGGCAGTATGTACCCTCGCACCATGAAAAACAGAGTCACTTCACAGGAACCAGGAACACTTTGTGATTAAAGACTTCCTCTAATGCACCAATATGGTGTGCTCAGCCAATACAATTGACATCAGCATGCAGGAATAATGGGGGTGACCTGGCTCTGCAAACTGGAGGAATTACAGTACAGACAGTTGGGGACACTGGAGAGGAATGCATGTCCTCTCTGCAGCCCTGGCACAGCAGGTCATGCCATACCTCCTGAGTGCTGCCAGGACATTTGCATGTCAGAAAGCTGCCACTGAAGACCAGATGGCACAGGGCCACTACAACGCTACAGAGATTATGGCAATAGTGGCCTTGCCAGTGTCAGGGCTCCTATATCACAGATTTATAGGGAATGCGGTGCATTAGCATGAGAGATGGCAAGAGAAGTTTACAGACTGGAGAAATGATTGCTTTTTGTGCAGCACAATGAGTTATGGGACTGCATGGATAACAGATATCTTGGGAAGGGGCTCAAGTGCTAAAAGCCTGTGCATTACAGGGATAGAGAGGTAGATGGCACTTCAAAGAGCATCCAGGTCTTTCAGCAGGCTAGACATCTCTGGGCACCATAGGGCATCCTTGAGGTCTACAGTGGGGACAGAGCTGGCATGTTCTAGTCTGAAGCACCCACAGAGGGGCAGCCTTCAACTGTGACCAAGCAGAGGAGTGCAGATGTAGCAACAGGCACTTGGCCCTAGACAGTGGTGGCACAGTTATAGGGAAGGCAGGATGGACCAAAATAAATCCTGTCTAAATTCAGAGCAGAAAGAATCCTGGGAATTTTCCATGTGGATGACATGGGAGCAATTAGCACCAATGAAGGAAGAGTCAGTGTGTTACACTCCAGGGATCTGGAACGAGAAATGCAGACAAAACTCGGCTCTTGCCAGATGTCCTTCTAATGCCAAGTGCAAATGAGGAAAGGAAATGGCTGAGATGGAGATCAACCACTGGATGTGCTGATGGTGTAAAGAGGCAGGGTATGAATGCATGAAACATAGGTAAAGACTGTCACAGGGGCTTCTCTCCATTTGAATGTGCACGTAGGCACCAGCATCTTGACTGAAAAAAATAAGCAAGGTATGAAATACCAATCCTCCCCTCTTCTCCAAGCCCCCTGTCTAAGTAAACGCATGCAAGTCAGGGTACACAAGTATTCACAAGTATAGATGCACATACAGCTTCCTACAGTGTTCAGCTGTTTTGTGTTGCTAAAGAGAGAAGTACATTTCTAGGAAAATTCAATTCTTGAAGCTCAAATCCTGGATTTTTACTGGTTATTTAATTGAGGAATTTTATACCACATGCACTGTAAATTCAGCAGTTCTGCCTACACAGCATTAAAAGGTGTATAACAAACTCTTACTTGCATCTTAAGCCAATGTGTCACTAAAGTAAAAGAAATAAAAGGTTATAAGGAGTGAAGAAACACTACAAAGAGCTAAAATTTAACAATATAAAAAGCAGAATGAAATCTCCAGTATATAAACTCCCCCTCCCCCTAAAACACAGGAACAGATGGATGCGAGACGGAGGCTGCCAGCTTCCCTTGGAGATGATATCTTCAGACATACATAGCATGCGATTGAAGAGCTTTAGAAACAAAGTTAAGGGACTTCCTTGCCTTTGGTTGATAATAGGAGTAAGGTAAAGCACTGTACCTCTGAAAACTGGTCATGCAGGCTGCAGCTGCAGAGTTATCTATGCCAAATTCAGCTGCAAATCACACAGCAAGTTATAAACAGGGCTGGCTAGAGTTAATAGACCTTTACTGCTCTGACACAAACTGGATACAAGTCTTGCAGGCAAGAACCGTGGCTCCTCAGCATGCTATTCTGCCGTTGTGTTAACCAATATACCAAATATGTACTTGTTTAGGGAATGCTCAAGACAAAAATGTCATCTCCCCCTTGGTGATGACCCCATTACCATGGCTTTATCATTTACACGGCTGTGCCCTGCAAGGGACTCGGCAAGTGCTCTCAGAGAAGCATTTGTCACTGTCCAAGCAACTCAGCTCTCGAGGCTAACTCCAAACTGAAGCCACAGAAAGCAGGGGAGCAATGTTTCTGAACAGCTGCCTGCAGAGTTGTGCAACAGCAATGGAAACCATGTTTAGGACCATAAATAACTAGTTTGGGAAATTCTTCTGCTGTTCAGTAAAGGAAAATCCTGTCACTCACTTTTCATGTTTCTGTATTTCTCAAGAAGAATATTCCTATGGTGAAGAGCAACTTGCTCTTCTTTCGAGGCTCTCTCCCACACAGGCCTCTTGCACACTCACAACTGGAGCATGGAGCGACGGCCAGTGTCAGCAAAACAACAGACAGCTGTGGCCTAGCCAGGGACAAAAGCCATGGGCAGAAAGGAGAGCACGAAAAAGGCACTGACTAGTTGGGCTCTCAGACCTACCTCTCCTGTTACCTCCTTCTCCAAAGCACTAGGATGCCGAGTGCAGCTCCCTCTTGCCTGCTGAGAGCTCTGAATTTTTTATTCCTGACTGTACAAGATCCTGGAAACAACAGGAGTGGAGGGAGCCCCTTTCCTGATTCCTCTACAGGGCTGGCCTGGGAGTTTAAACCCTGCCAAGCTAACTGGTTCACCACCAGCCCTGTGGACATAACCACCTTTACCAATACCTCATGGAGAAGAGACAGTCCTGCTCTGTGAGGTGACTATCCTTGGGGGGACTTGCCATGCTGCTCCTTGAGCAGATCTTGGCGCCCAAGACACAGCCCTACAGTGGGTGCTAGAGCTCCAGACAGGTATGGACATTCGGCCACTCCTTCTGCCTGGTGTTACTACTCTGCTCAACAGGAAGTTTTGGGGGCTCTCCCTTAGGTAACACCTAATTCTTCTACTGGCTGCTAGAGAGCTGAAGTGTCTAATTTCATTGAGATCTCAATTCTTATGCGCAGTGATGCCTAATAAGCTTTCTGGATCTCATGCTGGGCACGTAGAAGCTCACAGAAGGTGACCTCAGTGCTGGAAAAGCTTTGGTCTAAGAACACAGATGTGAGTCATTCACACAAGCAGTGAGAGCAATGCACAGTCATATTTTACTCGGTAAAGTCTTTTCTAAGGTTATACCCTCCTCTCCTGTACTAGGTGACTGACGAAAAAGCTATTAGCCCTTTATTTTCTCTGGGCCTGTTATCTCAGCACCAGTCACTATAGGGATCATGGAACATCCTATGCAGCAGCCTGTCCTAGTTGCAGGAGGAGACACGGCTGCTCAAGCAGGGTGTGATGCAGCAGAGGAAAGGCAACACAGCATGATGAGTGGAACAGCTGATAGGGAAGCGGAGAACACAAGTTCTTCTGTCTTTGTTGCTGAGCAATTGTGGACAAGCCACTTCCCCCTGCTCCTCAGTTTACCATCTATAAGACAGCAGCAGTAACACTTGTCTCCGTGTAAAGTACTTTCATACCTACTGATGAAAAAACACTACATAAGAGATTAGAGTATTATGATTATCAAAAAATACATCAGCCAAAATATTCATCCATGTTTTGACTTTTTAATTCAGACATTCCTTCAAAAATCCCCTCTGTTCTTTGATTTCCTGTCCCTCCCCCTCACCCAGGTCAGCAATGAAGCCTGTGGCTGCAGAGAGATTATCAGTAGAGATCATGTTTCTAGAGAATGGCCTTTCCTCCCCTCCTATTTCCTTTACATATTTACTCTGAGAGAATGTTTCATTTAAAAAATTCTCCAACAGCATTTTCCAGGTGGAGACACTGGTTTCCGTTCGCACAGGAATACCATCTCCTCCCAGTTTGCTTTCCTATCAGAATTTGAATTCCTCGGTCTGGATCTCAATAGCAGGAGGATCCCAGGAAAGCGACGGACTGGTGGATAGGGGATTCTGGTTAGGCATGTAGAGATGGCCAAGAACATTAATGAAGGCAACAAGGTTTTACTGGGCTTAACCTTTTCCATCCTGTTGAAAAAGGCAAATGTGTTGCCATAATATACTTGGACTAGTCCAGTGCATCATTCAGACCACAACTAATCAAGCACTGATATTTGCATTAGTAAATGATAAACTGAGTTCAAGAATGTAACTGTTCATGAAAGGTCACTAAACAGTGGGAAAGACAGCATTTATAATAGGCTCTCAAAGGGATCTTTCCTTCGCCTAAGGCCATTGATATCCAAGAAAATATAAAACTAGTTCTACTAAATTCTGTGTATCATCAGAAAGTTGACAGTGTGTTAAATAAGGGTTCCTGATGAGCTAGTGTGATTTGAACCACTTGATATAAGCTGGGCTCATTTTAATATGGCTGGATGTTGACTCACACAGCCAGAAACAGAAAAAGCATCACTCTGTGATGAGGGACAGGGTCCTAGAAAAGGACGAGAGAGCAGAAAAGCCCATAGGAATATCATGGTTAAAGGAGCATAACAGAGGTTATGCACTAGGAGCAGGTGCTCTTATTATATTCACAACAGGTGAGACGACTGCTGGAAGTTTGTCCAATTTCAAGGTCTACTTTTGCAAAAAGATGCTAAAAAACTAGAAAGGGTTTACATCTGAGCCATAAAATGCAATCCAATCTACCTTAAGGGCATAAGCTGCTCAGTCTATTAATCTTCTCAAAGAAAACCTTAAAAGGTGACTTCATCACAGTTAGAAAGTACCTACTGGGGAAAGAGGCTGTGGTAAGTAAAGAACTCCTTAATTCAGCAAACAAACTAGGACCAAAGAGTCCATGGCCATCATTAAAATAAGACTAACTCATATAAAAAAGATGGTGGTAGGAGGGTAATTACTGACCAGGACAACTTCACGGGCAATATGGTAGATTCTCTGATACTTGAAGAGGAGTCTAGAAGTAAGACTGAAACCTTGAAGGGCATCTCCATCTGGTGTTGTTTTAAAAGACCACACATCAGTATCCCAGAGCTCCATGCACCCCTTCAGTGCCATCATCACCACCTCTTCTAAGAACTTTCTTAGAATAAGAGGGCCAAGCTCTGGAGAGGAAGCAATTTTGGAGGGTTGGGAGGCATTGTTTCAGTCAAGTTAAGCAGTTTCAACACAGAACCTCATTGAATATCTCGAGTTTGGTAGTTTTGCCCTGGAAGTCCTTGGATTCATTACAAAAGACTAAAGTGCAGTCCATGGTCTTCAGGCCTAACCAGTATGCATGTTTTCAAACACATACTGAAACGAAGGAGGAGTCCAGAAGAAAGCAATGAAATGGAAAGATTTCTGATCCTAGAGGATTCTCTGATGTAGCAGAGAAAGGAAAACAAGAGAAGATGTCTAGAGATGAAATTTCATACATTCCAACTAGAAATGAAGTATGACAAAGTGCAGATGGTCAGCAGCAAAGGTGAATCATCACCGGGTAGCTCAGACAGGGCAGGAACAGGCTAGAATCACTGTCACTTTGAGCCTTAAAATCTGGTTTCTCTTTGTAAAAATCACTTCCATTCAATCAGAAGCTCTTGGTCCATGTAAAGGATCATAACTGAAGCTGCACCATCTGTGTTCAGATGGTTGTCATTCTGGTCTCGTCACCTGTGAAAGTTTCTACTTGCACTCTGCCCAGCAAGGCTCTCACTCCTAGCTCTAACTCTGACCCCAGTCCATTCCATATTAAGGGAAATCAGGAGCCCTTGCACTCCACAAGCTCTTGAATATCTGGCCCTAAATAAACCTGGGTTAGTGGAACAGGCTCTGTTCCAACGTAGTAGAGCTGGCACTGGGGAGAAGGGTGGAAGTGAATTTGCTCTAATGGAGCAACAGATCACATTGCCCTATTCACCTCCGGCTGCACAGATTGGCTTGTATAGCTGAGCCCAGAGGCCACAGAGGACCTTGGAAGAGTTGAGCTACTGTTTCAGACTGCCTGCAAACTCAGAGGAATGTCCTAAAAAAACTACCACAGATAGGGCTAAATGCCTCTCAGTCTAAAATGGAAGTGAAGACGATGGTGTAGGATGTGACCCTCCAAGCCCAGCCCACATGCCCAACTCCGTGAATGCCAAGCTGATCTGCACAATCTGGGAAGGTATGGCAAGAAAAAGGATCTGTCCCCGTCCTGGTAAAGGCCTTGCTCTCCTCTCCATGTGCTGTTTGTCCAAGAAAACTCAGAAGAATGATCAATCTCCAAAGGGATTTTCTGTAGCATTTGAGAGGCTTCAAAAACCCAGGGCAGAGGATGGAGGCTGCACCTCCTGTTCAGTGTGCCCAGGCCTACAGGCTCCAGCAATAGCTCAGAGCAGGAGCTGCCTGCATGTCCTCCCTGCTCCATTGCTGAGGGTCACTCAGCAGCAAGGAATGGATGGACAAGGCGAAGGCCGGACTCATCTGTGTCCAGATCTCAGTACCAGGGTAATTCACTGGCAGGAGAGAAAGAGTAACACTGTCAAGTGGCACCAGCAGCCCCTCAGCCTGCTTTGTGTATGCAGCAGGTGCACAGAGTGCTCCCACTCTCAGTAGGAAAACACTCAGCTTCAGGGCTCCTCCTGCAAAATCCCCATCAGGCCTCCCGAAGCAGAATCCCTCTCTACCCTCAACAGCATGAGCAGCAAGAGTCAGGGAGCCACACAATGAGTTGTCAGATAGCTCAGGAACAACAGGGGAGACTCACACCTGTGCACCTCAGACCTCCCATGCAACCCTTCACCTTCATCCTTCGCCTCCCTCCCCATACCTGACCCTGCCTTATGAGCCTTACCCATCTCTGTCTACAACTTCATTGCTATGATGATTATGTCCTGCTATGTTTGGCTTTGAATCAGCCTTTTTATACGTAACTAAGATCAGTGGGGAGCTACCCTGGCCCACCCCAGCACAATCAGCTGCGCCCCACGCAGAGCAAACCCACGTCAAGCAGAAGTTGTCTGCTGTTTCCAGCTTGAACTCACAGAACAGGAATGTGAATCAGATCCGATCTACTTCCTCTTCATTTAAAGACACAAGCTCTGCTCAGCAACCTGCAATGCCTCCCTAGAGCAACTATCTCCAAAATCTGATTTTTAGGCACTTCCCATATAAATTCCAGGGTAAAAACAACTTGGGGGGGGACTTTTTTTTCCCCCCTTTTAATATTCTCCTCCACAAAACTCACATCCTGCCCGAAACACTTCTAGCTGAATGGTTTGCTTACACAGGTGGCTGGTAGCAAGTTTCCCTAGGTTTATGTAAATTGTCTGTGCAGACAAGTGTCTAAATGGACTAGATGGAAATCCCTTCCTGTCTCTTCTCCAGAAGGAGAGACGTGAAAGTGCTGAAGCACAGACATGACCTCAGTGCCTGCAATGGAAGCTGTTCAGCATGGGCTGTGCATTGAGTGATGTAAGGAGCTAAGTTTGGACAGGAGAAGTCCCACACTGGGCGAACCTCATCGACAATTTTAGCTTATGAATGAGTAAGCAGAGGTATGTTCTCAGCCGAAACCACTGAAGTATGCGAGTGACATCACCAGCATGCGAGTGATAGAAGGGATGTGCTCAGAGCTCAGGCATCTCCCGAGTTATTTGCTATGCTGCTACTGTCAGAAAGTGGAACCGATCCACACTGCTCAGACAGGGACAGTTTTCCCCAAAACCCGTTGTCTTAAATCACAGAACTATGGCTGGGTGCCAAGTTTCAGACCAAAAAACAAAAGAAAACAAAACAAAAAAACCCAAATAAATCCAACACACAGATTACAATTCAGAAGCATCCCAGAGGACTTTTAACTGCCTGAAGTCAAACCTAGAAACAGCCTGACTGTTCAGTTAAATGACTGACTGAGCCCGATGAAAACCTGGGCATTGGGTCAGGAATGTGAAGCTGAAACATAGACTCTTGCTGCTGCTCTGCCTGGATAAAGGATTCACACAGCTCCCACATCCACGCAGCCTCTCCCTCCACATGCACATGGGGAGCCGGGGAAAGCACAGCACAGAGCCTTCATTGTTACTTGCCTTAGGAATTCTCTCTTTCCGCGCATGGCCTGAACTCTGTCTGTACCAGCCATTTGAATGTGGTGACGCAGCCTCCGCGCAGCAATGGAGGCCAGCTCCAGAAGCGAGTGCCTTTCTTCACTGAGGGAGAAATGAGGTGAAGGCAGTGAATCTTTGGTCCTCTTCATCATGCACACACATGGAAATGCACCAGAAGTGCATTTGCTGGGACACAGGCAGTACGTTAGCACTAAGAAGTCACCTGTGTCCCCTCATCACTGTACATCTCCTTGCACACCACCTGGCCTTGGCAATTTGACCGGGAAGAGGACAACACCTCAGTTGAGGTCTCATCACAACTGTGACAATTCCATCCTTACATCACAACAAGGGCGATGCTATGCGAGCGTCTTCCAGGCTAAAGGACCGTTTGGTGCCTCTAAGGGGTCTCTAAATATCAGCTGCAGTCCTCGTAGTAATACATCAGCCTCTCCAACACAGGATAGCAACAAGAGGCACCGTCTTTACAGTCACCTCTCTGAGCAGCCGTGGAGGCAGGCATGCTCAGCGCAGCCGCTCCATCCCTGCTGCCTGCATCACTGGGGCGAGACGCTGCCTCTGCTGCTCCCTGCCCAGCTCCTATGCAACCACGGGAAGCTGAGGAAGAGCAGGACAAGAGCTGAATGGGCAAATCGGAGGAGGACGAGGCAAGCCACACAGAGTGCCTACGCTCAGGAACAGTCGCAGCTTGTAGAGGGCAAGTCATGAAGTGGGCCTTTGCCACGCAGCTCCCAGGGGACCAGGGGAAAGGACCTGGGGGACAGAGGATGGTTGCAACTGCCTCTAGAGAGATCTCAAAGGAGCAGGACAGGGCAGATGATCTGTCTACACACTGGCTGGTTCCTGACTTATATAAAACCATATCAGGTCTGGTCACTTGCTTCTGACACAGAAATTGGGTTCACCTGAGCATTAAGAAGGCACAAGGTAGTAATGCAACAAAGCTTGTGGGCACCAGCATGTCACAGAAAGTCTCCAATCCTGCCCAAATCAGAACCACTCATTCCAGCAGGAGACAACTACAGGGATCACCAAGGAGACAGGGCCACTTGCCAGACCACTCAGGTTACTGTTTCCCAGAAAAACAAAACAAAACAAACAAAAAACCCTTAAGGAATAAACACAGTGAGCTTGATATTACAGTGGAGCTAAAAGTTGATCAAGAGCTACCTGCCATTGAAAGATGCTCTCGTTCTCTCTTTTTTCTCAGATGCACTTTCTCACCCCTTCTCTTTGCACTACCATTCGTGCTTGTCTGAGCTCTGAGCTCCCCTAAGCCATCTCGAGATAGCAAAATGCAGGAAAAATATCCCATCTCCTTTTTGGTAGGGTCAGCTTTCTATCACTCCTGTTCCTCAAACTGGCTCTCAGCAGGGTCAGAGGAGCAATGAAGGTAGCAGAAGTGAAGCAGAAGGAGCACATGGGGAGGACCAGGGGCTGGCAAGGAGCAATCTCACCCCTGTTGGCAACAGCCTTTAAGACTGGTGTTGCCGTATTGCAAAATCTCACCTAGAGCAAATCTACAATGCTGGCACCAACACAGGTGTTGGAACAGCTCAGTGTCACGCACTATCCAGGCAAACAGACTGAACTACTCTGCGGGCAGGCAGAGGAGAGTCTCCAGCCTTTCCATTTCTTTCTTTCTTTCAAAGAACACAAGGCACGAACCTTTACTTCTTACTATAATGATCACATCGAAATTAAAAGTCAAAAGCAAAATAACCTTTCCAGCACTGGGAGCTCCAAGGCTAATGTTCTGCTTTCTGTGACAGCTCTAACGATTTTGGTTAAAATACACGAGCACTTGCTTAGCAGCTGGACATGGCTCCTGCTTCCGAATCAGATAGGCAGTCAAACTGGCAGACATCCAATATTATTGTTATCAATGGCTATTTGGGAACCCAGCTCCAGTGAACATGGTGTTATCAGGTTCCTTTGATGGGCAAGTGCTCATGCAACAAGAATTACTGCAAGAGCCAAGGGTCAAGTGGGTCTTGCAGAATAACGTGTTCCCATGGCCACAGAGCATCATTCAGCAGCCAATATCAGACTCACCCTGGTTATATGTAGTTATACAGTGACAGTCTAGCAAGTGCCTTTAACCTTTTTGCATTAAAATATATATATTTTTTCCTTTTGAAAGGAGTGTGACTGACTTGACTCCCTCACAAGTATATTCAGGTTTTATCGCAGCACCACTTACAGCCATGAGCCCTTGTTGGGTCAGAAAAAGAGCTGGCAGTTGTAGCTGGGATTCTGCATGCTGGAGACATCTCCCCATTTCCCAGGCTTTCCAGTACGTGGAAACGCACATGTACTCGGAGAGGAGTTACTGAGTCCAGAGAGTGGAAGGGAAGAGGCCAGCAGTCTCCCACACCAGTTGCCAGCTGCTGGCTCACCCACAAACTATATACCATGCCAAAGCTCTTAAAAACACAAACTGAATTGAAACACTTTTGCTCATTTAAAAATCCAACACAATCTGGAGCTGGTAACAGGGATGCCCAAAGAACACAGTGGATGAATTTTGTCCAATATGCACGGACAACCAGGAAAACCGAAGGGTTACCAGAAGCATCCACCCACCCAAGTCCCAAGGGAAATAAAGCAGTTCAGCTATTTACAAAGATGCCAGTAACTGTAAAGCAGTAACTAAACCAACAGCCTGAGCAATGCTAAACATTTACCTACAGTTTTAAGAAAAAGTGGTAACATTAATTTCTGCAATCTTAGTCCACTGAACTAGTGGGGGAAAAACAGATGAGCAACTATTTACAGAACCTATACACACCTTGGAGGATAGGGAAAAGCCAACAAAGCTCACTTGGTAGAGTTATGACTATCAGAAGAACTACCTGCAATCTGAGGTGGCAAATGATCAGCCTTGGATTTGAACAGGTCAGTGACTCTGCACTAGCTCCAGCCCCTTCTTGGGGTACTTCTCTTTACTTTGTAATCTTTGCTATTGCCCTTAGGATCTCATTCCCTACCAACACAACAGAGTACTGCAGCTCCTACTGATCCCCCTTCCCTGCGGGGAGCTTCACACACTTGCCAAAAGTACTCAGAGAGGAGACATATCTGCCCTCTCTCCAGCCTCACAAGTTCTTTATTTAAATGAACTTCCCTGTTTCATGAAGTTATGGAGATCTGGAACTTGCACACACTGTTGTACCACAGCACTAGATTCCAATAGCAGATCTCATCTGTGTTTTCCTGTCCACCTAGTTGAGTAACTAGTTCTGCTAGGAGGACAATAAATAAATATACAGATGAGGTCAAACGCTCACAAACTCAGACTCTGTGTTTGCAGAGATCAGAATCAGGGCAAACAGGTTTTGCCTTGGACAACACAGTCAGATAAAAACCCTATGAGAGCAGTTATTGGGACCAGAAGGGGACTTAACCTTAGAAGGTAGAGATTTTCCTTTTTCCCCCTGAACTTTGAGGAAACTAGATAAGACAGTTCAGAAAAACACATTGTATTTTTCAGCATATTGAGGCATCAGGATAAGCAATAAGAGTTAAATACAGCTGCTGGAATTTAAGTTACCTTCACACCAGCAGAAAAATAACTACCTACATAAGCCCCTCCTCAAACCCTTGGCTCAGGTGAAATCAAGAAATATGTTTTCAAAGCAGCCCTGATGTACAGAAGTGCTGAAACGCCTTAGAGTTAAAAATCACAATCACAGCTTTTATCTCTCAGAGAAGGAGGGAAGCAAACAAGCAGAACAGACTCTCAGGAGCCACTGCTCAGACTGAATGATTTCCATGCAGCTGCTGTTCTAATGCTGCTCTCCAGAATTACATACTCCCGGAATAAGCCATGGCACAATTTGGAAATCAAGTGGTTTTCAAAAATCACTATAATTCTGAAAGATTTTGCTTTGAGATAACTACTGTGACATAATCTCACCATAACAAATGGATTTCTTGCAGACCAAGAAAACCTCGTACACAGACTGCATTCCCTTCGCCATTGAGCTGTACTGTTTATTTTGGAGCATGAATAGGTGCTGCTGGAAGATGCAGGAGAAGTTTTCTGTTCCAAAGCAACTGCAGCACTGGCAGCAGCAGAGGAATCCAGCTAAAAAAAGGAGTTTGGTCACTTTGCCACAGCCTGGATGTCTCTGCTGACACTGCCAGAAACAGCGTTCCTTCTAGAGTTCAGTTTCTTTTGGGAAGGGAGTGCTTACCCACATGAAACAGGCTGACATTTGAGTCAGCTGACAGATGACAGGCCCTGCCATACTGAACCATGCCTGAAGAAGGTGGGTAAAAGCCTCCATGGGCATGCCAGCTCCCTGCTGGACTGCCCATCTCCACTTACCGCCATGTACGGTCGGCACCCTGCATCTCTTGTTTTGGCAATGGAGTCCACAAGTTGTCCACTAATGCCAAAGTCACAGAGTTTAATATTTCCATTTCTGTCCAGAAGAATATTGGAAGGTTTGATGTCTGTAAGAGAAATAAATTTAAACTGATAAGTCACGGCTGGAGGTTTCTATTCCAAAAACAGCAGCTGCAGAGAATCAACACCAGTAGTGATTACTGTGTGCTGCCTGTCTCTTAGTGTGGGGTGGGTATCAACTGGATGTGTTCACCACAGGTGTCTAAGGTGTCTGCCCAGGAACAACAGGAGGTGGAGCTAACCCCCTATCACAGAATCACAGAACAGCTGGAGTTGGCAGGGACCTCTGCAGACCATCTCGTTGAATCCTCCTGCCCAAGGATGTCACTTCCCTGTAGGTAGATGTAGACATCCAATTCATCCTCAAAATCCCTCTGCAGCCCGCTCAACACGGCTGTGTGCAGCCACTGCTACTCCACTTGCAATGAGTGGTCAGAGGGGAAATTTGGAAACAATGAACAGCAGTACTAGTCTGGAAATGCTAGCACATCCCTACTCTCTTCTCTTTTCTCTGATTGAATGGGAAATATACCTGTGCCACTTCATACCCCAATTCTGATCACTGGTTAGTATGGAAAACCTCTGATCAAAGAGGTAATGAAACATCTGCCTAACCACTAGGCTCACATTTGTGCAAAATCTGTAGTGCTCCCTTAGTGCTCCATTCATTTTAGTACAGATGCTAAAGACATTTTGACTTGAAACAAAGGCCATTTAAAATTCTCACAACTATTCTTGTAGGCAATAAAAAAAAAGACATAAACTTACCTCTGTGAATGATTTTCAAGTTTTCTTTTAAGTGGTTTAGTGCTTTCACAGTCTAGGAAAGAAATACAGATGAAAAATAAGCTAGTGTCATAAGAATACTATGATTATTAAACTTTTGGACCATCAAGAATTGTGTTTAGGGGAAGAAAATTAAAGGTATTAAGATATCAATCCTGTAATATGTCATATAATAAAGTAATTTTCTTGCAATTTTTCATACAAACAGAGGTGATATAAAAGAGGGTATGTGTTTAAATAAGACACATACCACTTGTTGCAACCTGGAAAGATTAAATTTTGGAAAAGGAGAACAAGAGATGAAGTTGAACAATTCCTGATGTTAACCATCTTTAGGAATAACTTATTTCAAGTCCTATGCTGTATTTTTAAGTAGGTAACAAGGTCCCTGTTCTGCCATTCTCATTCTACTGGCCAAGTACCAGCTATTCATTTCAGTATTGTGAAGAGCAGCAGAGGAGCCTGTTCTGCTTTACCTGTTTGCCATCAAATGGAAGAGACACCAGAGAGCCTTATTTCACAGGACTATTCTAAAAACACTGGAAGTTCATCATTTTCATTCATGAAAATGAATGAAAGGAAGGGTGAAGACGGTTTTGTCCCAGTATCTGGCCCTGAGCAGAACTTGCCCATATCCTTTCAAGGACTTGCTGAGCACTTCCCAATCACTCTGAGAACTCATGACATCAATTTGTTGTGGCATTCGCGTTCTGGAGCTGATAGAGAAAGAGTTTGTGGCATCTGCCATCAACACAGCATGAGTCCAGCACTCCCTCACATATTCCTCAGATACTTCTGAATACTACTTCACTTCTGCAAACCTTCACCTTCCAGAGCCCTTGAGGAACTAATTCTTTTGGCTTGGCCTAGGTTTTTTATTGGACCAGGAAAGTACTTCCAGGTTAAGTCAAGAAAACATCAACAAGTTTCTTCACCTGCTGAAGAACACACTTCTTTTGACAGCCTTTGTTCAAGGCCACTAGAAGTTTCTCTGGACTGGAGTGGACCAGCATCCCTGTAGAAATCCAGTGGACGCAATAGATCTTTTTAGGCAGTAGCAGGACAAAGGTTTCATCACACCTTTCAACACCCATTCCTCCACAGCCAAAAAAACAAAAGTGCGATTTGCAGGGCCAAAACTTGCCCTTGTGTTTACACAACCAAGGGTCCATTTTTGCAAAGCCAAGTTTGATTTTACAGGGCTACTGAAAGGCACCCACACTTAGAAACTGTTTCTTTAACATACATGGCTATGCTGAGTACAAAACAGCCAAATGCCAGAGGATCTAGGACTGACAGTACCCCCATGTAGCAAATTGTTGGGATTCTGGAAATGGGGAAAAGTTCTCTTTATGGACTGGTTACAGTCCCCAGCACCTGCTTCTCCATCATTCAATATACTATGGGACAGTTAGAGTATACTCAAGGATCATTAAAACCATGATGCAATACGATGACAGCAATTCTACTGAATGCAGGTCAGCCAGCTTCCTCACAAGCAAGTGAAAGAGATCTGAATGTTTTCAAGTTATCTTCAAAAAATGTATAAAGAAGAACAAAATACTCACAGCTAAAGTGATTTTGCCTAAGATTTCTTCTGGAATAACATCATCTAATACACTATATACATATTTGTAAAACTTATCAAACGAGGTAGACATGAGCTCCATACAGATCCAACAGTCACCCTAGAAAAAGAAAAGAATCTCTGTTACTGTCAAGCTAAAATAATAAACAAAAATCCAGAGAATATAAAGAGATCCCTTGAATCCAGTCAACCACCTAAACAAGCAACATACATTTGACATGAAAGATTAAATTAATCTTGACTAATTTTAGCAATCTGTTCAGCAGCTACTCTGAACTAGTCAGCGAGGGCAATGGAAGAATCACCCCTACACATACCTCTCCCCCACTCCCATTTACCAACGGAAAAGTCTAGACAGCCAGCTTAGACTTGACATTTAATATAAGATGTCTGAAGTTAGATGAATCCAAACCTCAAAACCTGTCTGGCTTTCAAGAAGATTGAAGGCACACTGAGACACTACCATACACGATAAGACTAAAAAAAAATTTCTTGTAGTTTATGGCAACCCTACAGAGGATGTTTCATACAAGACTAAGAGAGAGGATACGGAAAAGAGAAAATGAAAGTAAATCCAAGTATGAGCTATCTTCATTTTTGATTTACGTTTTTACAATTAAAGAATTTAAAGGCAGACAATTATAAAACATACAAGTATCTTTGTTCAATCAAAATCTAAACTAAAACCATCACAGGAGAATAACATGCCTTTTTTTCAAACTCTATCCTGAGATCTGTGAATCTACCCACACACTGTGGAGTTGCTGGGCATGACAAATAGATCTCTAAATGTGATCTACAAAAGGATTTCATCTTTTGCTTTAATATGTATCTCGCATACGGTGAAGACCAGCTTATCCATGGATTAATCTTAATTATTTCAATTTTTTTGAACATTTTATTTACAGCTGAGGACAACATATGGCTTTGTGTGAGCTATTCCTGGTGGATTCTAAAGTACTTAAGGCAATTCTTCATTGTCACAAATCCTACAACAACAGAACCAGAACTGTTTTTCAACAGAAACTACATATTCTTTTACACGCTGTATTATAATGAGTGTTAAAATGGCATTAACTGTCAGATAGTAAGTGTAGAACTGAGATGACTAATCTGGTTGTCGTACTCTGGGTAACCCACACCCAAAACACTTCTGTAAAGAGCAATGCCTAGTGTAGGCAACACTGCCCTCATCTACTTGGGTGATTTGGATTACAGGACTAAGTTTCTGGTTATGAGTAAGCTCCATGCTCTTGTGATACAAGAAGTAACAAATATAGAAGAGATTTCCCTATACAATTACCCTGTAGAAGGTAGATTTTTTCCTGATTGGACAAAAAACAAACCAACCAAGCTATTTGTTAATACATGGAAAAGAAATTAGAAGGAAACTAGAATACAAACAGTCTGAAGGTGCAGCAAAGCCCAGTGTTCCCACCTAGTACACCTCAAGTCACTTTTGTTTGAGGCAATTTCCTGGTGTTTGCAGTAGCCAGGAGGAATTCTAAACTTTCACTCACATGATTAAAAAAGCTTGTAGAGCCACAGGTTTTAAGAGCAAAAAGGGATTTTGGGCTCACTGAGAATGACCTCCTGTGAAACACAAGCCAAGGAACTTAATCGGCCAAGACCCTGCCTCCAGTCCAAATGCTTGGTTTAGTCGGAACAGAACCGCCCACAAAAGGTGCTCTCAAATAATGTTTGCTTGCACACTGTGGTGCTAAGCATCAGCGGAAGCACTGGTAGCACCCAGCTCTGTGCTGCGTTACTCGCACACGTGGGAAAGTGGTTTCAGCAATGCAGAGAGCAAACTGCTATGAAGCACCTCATGTGCCGCTAGCATTATGTATGTCACTGGTTCAGAACTGGTTGTCCTCAGTGATGATGAATCCAACACGACCTCTTGTCAAAGGAGTTATGCCGCCTTCGAGAAGATACACTTACCTATTTTGAAAAGAGGTTACCAGATTCTCTAGGAAGGACTGAGACTCTGCTGCGCTAGCTGGGTAAGAAGACCCTAGAATCAGAGCCATGGGAGGCTCCATTTTACACTGCTCGTTTGGTACCAGGTTTTTCATTTCAGCACACGGTAGAGCAGGATCTAATGTTACCTATCTAAGGGAAATGGCTGCTACAAGCCTGAACCTAGAAAACATGCATTTCACCTGGAACAACACAAAAGCAACTGCTTGAAGAGGCACCATGCCGGAAACGGTGGCAGAGAAACCACAGAGAAAGAGACAACTGCAGCATGGGGGGAAGAGGACATTTCAAATAACTGACATGAAACATGGAGAAAGGAGCAAGGAAGGATCAGGCTGCTGGAGAAAGAAAACAAATTGGCTATGCATAAGTTTGGCTGAGAACCTGTCCAAATTTAAACTGTAGAAATGAAGTTAGGCAATGAATGCAGAACCCAGTTTCTCTTTCCAGCACTGGCAACAAATCCAAAGTGCAATTGCTGCATTTCATATTACCAATAGTGGCTCAGAGAAGGGGAAGTGGATTCAGTGTTAGTGATGTATATAAATCAAGTGGAACTAGAATCACAACTAACCGTTAGGAACCATCTATAATGAAAGCAAGCATGAAACTGTTCTACTGTAAAATCAGTTAAGATATTATTACTGTTTTGACCAGGCTTACATGAAAATTTGGTACTGCGATATATTCCTGTGTTATTGTACTGAGACTATGGATGACTGGGTTCATGTGAGAATGCCAGAACACTATTGACTGTCTGCAGTCTTGCATATATGTCCAGTGGCACTAATATTGTGAGCATCTTCAGTTACCCAGGTTACAGCAGGTGGTGTTACAGCAAAAGGGAACCAAAGTTGAACAGTAGGCAACCTGGTTAGAGCTGTTGTAACAAAAGCTTCAGAAAATATTATGCAAGTCTGCAGGGATGTGATGTGTGTGTTACTAAACAGTCTAATAAATACATAAATTGTTGTCCAATGTTAATTTAAGTATTTAAAAAAAGAAAAAAGCAATTTCATTGCACATGATAAAAAGCACCAAGGGAAAAAAAAAGCAAGACTTCCTTTACTCAGTCTCCTGAAGTGGTACATGCCATATAGAACTCTCAGTGAGGGAATTTATTGATTTAGTAATATAAAAATCTACCTGATCAGCATGAATTCCTGTCAGCAAGATCAACTGTAAGAAAGATGACAGATCTTTTCAATTTTGCAGCATCATTAAAGCTGATGGTAAGATTCAAAATTCTACAGGTTCTTATCCCTTTTTGGGACTTACAAAGACTTACCTATTGGCAAACTTGCTAAATTTTACTGAGAACAAAGAGAAAGACTGGCAGGGATGACTGAGTAGCAGTCACTCAGTCCCCTTTCTTAACAAACACAGAGTAGTGCTGGTGTGCATGGGAATGTGCTGCTTCACCTTGAAATACGAAGACAAAATTGTCTTAATGAAAGTTTCTCTTCAATTTATGCTTCTACATCAGGTTGATTTTTGATTACAAAATGATGAAGGAGGCATCTTAATTTTTTCTTCCAGTTACAGTTGTTCTTCCAAAGAATATATTTTAGTTCTTACTGCACATTAAATTACTAGTTGCTAATGTGTGTCTTGTAAGCATTCCAAAAAATATCTAGGAACACCCTGCACTTAGTTTTTCATTCAAAATATTGCTACACATGTTCCAAGACACGCACAAAAACTGTTTCTGAACCAGTAACTGGGATGCTCCAACTTCCAAATGCAGTATCCCGAGTTCCCAGTCAACAACTGGGCATGTCACACAGATACCAACACTGCAGATTTACTATGTTAGGGCATTACAGGGAACAGGCAACCTTTTATGAAGAAGAAGAAACTTTTTATTGCATCTATACTAACAAGAGAGAATCAAGAATCTCATCGTTTATACCACACAGAGGACACTTTTCCTAGGGACCAAGGAGTGTTCTCCGGGGCACATGCCTTGAGCTATGTCAACACAGCCAAAATTTTCCATAGGGGAGAGTGCCGCCAGAGAAATGCTTCAGAGCAGCTCCATTACAAACCATAAGTGGTCTTAGTCAGATGGAAGACTGCTCTCTAAGGTACCAAAGGTAGACGAAGATTTTGAAATAACATCTACTGCAGATTTAAGAAATTATTTGGATGGTGTGTCCTATGTAGACACTTAGATGCAGTCCCTCCTCTTGAAAGTCTTTGTAAATGCTAGCACTTATCCTGAAGATCATACTTATTTCAGGTATGTGACAGACATCTCAGAGAGACAGGACAATCCTGTCTCTGACTGAATAGGCAGCCTACAGGAAGCATTTATTCTGCTACTGTTTCTTTTTCTAGTTGTGGTTCTGCCCTGTCTCAGAAAATCTAAGCTGACTATCATTCTCTCTTTTTTTGGAGGCTTTTATGCAGTATGGAATTTCATGGAATATTTAATTCTTTATGGAATTTTAATATTTCACCAACCAAAAGAGAGTTTCTTAAGAAACCTCCAAAGGATTCCTAACTGTTGAAAACTCATGTACATCTTATAGCCTTGAACTGAGTTTTATCTGGTCAAAACCCCAGGGTGGGCTTTTAAACACTGCTTATGGGAGTTGGGAATAGCATAGCAAATATTTGAGGAAACTAATGTATGTAACATGAAAATAATTTTCAAGGCACTGCAAATGCTGTTCCAAACCATCCTCCTGTGGGTCACTCAAGATGAGCAGGCATCAGTAGTGAAGGGAGCGAAAGCACCGTATAATAATTGACCAAGGATACATCAACACTTCACAACAACGTCAGCCATACGTGACTGACACGTCCATGCTAGCTCTTCCTGGTACCAGCAGAAGCTCACCATAGGCTAGTATGCCTGGATTCCTGGGCAGATTTTGCAGCTTGTAATGAATTTTGCATGGATGAAATTCATCAATTATTGAGCTGGTTAGTTTAAACTTAGCTCAGCTATGCTTGCACTATGTAGGAGTCACTGCTGAGATCCCAAGTCAGACAAAGTTAAGAAAAGCAACGGGAAGAGTTGCTTTAAAAGAGCAAAGAGTGTGGTTATGGTAACTGACCACTCTCAATTTTAAGTCTGAGAGGTACTGTCTAAAACTGGATTAGCTGTAAAGCCTCCAGTAGACACACAGAAAGATAATTTTTTTTTTTCCTCAGAGCTCTCAGCTCTCCAAACACTCACTGAAAAGAGCTTCCCAGTTACCCAATGCAGAGGTATGGCTCAGAGATGGACAGTCCCATATTCTCACTAAAAGAAAGTGACTCAGGTGAATTCTTTGTAAAAATCCTAGCAATCTTCTTTTTTCTAGGGAATGTTACTTAAAGATGCAAGTATCTTTAATACTCACAACTAGCATGCATTAATTTAAGAGGTAACAAACTGACAAGACTAACCAGAACCTCTTCAAAATAGATCTCTCCTGACTGATAACTTGTAGAGAGTTCTGTGTGCATTTACATGAGTCAAGGGTCTCAGTGGCACAGTACGAAAACAGTAACTGACTTCCTAAAGCACTGAATCCATTCATTCCTCTATAGCCACTTTAACCAGGAATAATAGCATAATTGTCCCTTCTGGCTTCTACACTTTCCTCCAGGCCTGTCTCCTCCTGATCCTCCTCATTCCCCATCCTTTAACGGATAAAATTTTTCTTTTTTCACCAGGTTGTGGGCATCAAAATGATCCCAAGTGCCACATGTCAAGAAACTAATGCCCAAGGATACTTTTCATTACTAAAAAAAGGGGTTGATTTTTTCTACCCAGGATCTTTGGAGAACCAAGAATATAGAGCAATCCACTTAATAGCTATGTTAGCGGAACAAAGGGTGCTGTAACATCACCAAGAGGTGCAACACGGTGAGATGAAGGACATAGCTTCCACAGCTCCAGCAACAAGAGCAAGAGTAAGTAGAGGACTCTGTCATGGAGGACCTGGAGGACCTGATTCTGGCATGTACACTATACAGCATCAGTGTGATGATGCCCCCTACTTCATGCAAAGGCTGCAACTCTGTCTCCTGGGACTTTTCCAACATTGTTCCTGTTTCAATAAACAGCTAATTAATCTCATCTAATGGGTGCCTAAGAATTCAAAGAAAGTTTCATGCCTGGCAATCAAGTTATAGTTTTCACATTGTTACATATTACATTATATACATATACATACATACATACAAAGTAACAGAGGGAGGGCCCATACGGTTGAAGAACAGGGAACAAAGAAAATGGGTTAAGATGCTCCCTGATGAGGTACAAACAGCATCAGTTCACAAAGAAGACCCATTCCCACGTCAAGTTCCCCTGAAGTGTGATGGTAGTGACTGACTGTCAGGCCCCAGTCTGGCTTTTGTGAATCAATGGTATAGATACAGTTTATGTCATCTAGTTATTTTTCAAGAGAAGATTTCCAAATTGACAGAACTGTCAGAGAGAATGCAGCATTTTAAAACTTTCCCTATCAGAAAATGCCTGCTGAACAAATGAGCCAGAATACAGTAAGGGAATACAACAAGGGAAACATACCCTTTCATACTCATAGACCAGATAATGTGCAAAGAAAAACAGCAGCTAGTAGGTCTCTGTCTTCCTCCTTCTCTTGGGTAGTGTCCTGCAATTAGGCTGAAGTGGTGGAAAACGGCAAGTCTGCATGTCTATTCCCCTACAATGTGTGAGCCTCAACACCAGAGCAAGTACAGGAGGAGGAATAATCTACACCTACAGAAGAGCTACAAGAGCTGCTGTTCTCTGGAGGAAGAGGAAGCAGTAACCAGGTTTTGACATTCATCCTGAACATAACTCTTGCTCACTCTTGCTCTTGCAAATGGACCAAAGGTTTGCAATACAGTGCTGCCTACCATTGCTATATTCCAATTCTTGTGCCTGTATTAAAAAGCCTCAGCTCAGCTTCATGACTAGCCTCCAAGCATGGCTTAAGACTGTCCAGGCTCTGTGGAGAAGGCCAACTTCCAATTGTTTTTCCCAGTCATTCAAAGCTAGACAACAATAGGAATGGCTGGGAAAAGTGCAAGGAGGAGGCACCATTATACCTTCCGTGGCCCTGCAGCATAATATTGCCTTTAAGTATGGATATAAATTAACACAATAGTTAGATGCTAAAACAGTTGCAGACATGCCAGCGATTAACACCATATTCCTGGCCATGAACATAGCTAAACTATGTTAAGATTAACTGTGATCAGCTTATATAGCTTTCAATCTGTAATCTTGGTCTTCACTGGTATAAATCATGGAAGCATTATACTGAATAACTCTCTCTACAGCATATGATATGCATGTGTATAAAAGGGCCAAGCAAAATTATAGTCCCTAGGCTAGCTATTGCAGATACAGTGTTGTTCTTTCAAGAACAGTCACGAAATTTGGTATCTGCCCCAAAAGGATAGAGCAGAACTGTAGGAGATGCCCAGAATGACAAGAAAGATGATCAAAAGTCTGGAACGGGTTCCATGTAAGACACAGTAGGCTAGAACTTGTCAGACTGGAGGAGACATGACAGAAGGGGAAGACGACAAAGTCCATGAAACCCTCAGTGGCCTGGAGAGAATGGATAATGGTCAATTGTTTGCTGCCTCTTCAAATACAAAAACTAGAGGTACCACTCAAAACTAGCAGAATGTAAATTCAAAATAAACCAAGGTGGCAGGACAACAAGCAGTAGCATCTCTCAGAGAACACCATGGATGCAAAAAAATGTCCATGTATTTAAGAGGAAACTGAATGTTTTCATGGAAAAGAAATCCATTAAGAATCCATTAAGAATTACACAGATACTACACCTAGCTCTGAAGACACCCACTGCATATGACCAAAGGCTTAGGGGAAGTATCACATATGCTTCTGTAAACAAATACTTTGGGCCATTGCCAGAGACAGGACACAAGGCTAGCAGTTCTGGTCTGAACCACTGTAGTTGCCCTTATATTCTGATGTATCTGCAGACACAAACCACTCTGAGGAAGAGGCATGTCAGTCAGGAGTCTCTTGACACAGCCTCGGTACAGTATGAACGTCAGATAAGCTTATGAGGAACTGTGGCTACTATCACAGCAGCACCTTTGTTACAGGGATGTTGAGTTTGGGCAGAGCTTTCATAAGGTTGTATCTGATAACAGCTCAAATAAAGCATGTTTGTGTCTGAACGCTGTGTCGGAGAGTGGCACACACCCAGTCAGCAAAGGCTCTGCTTGGGAGAGCCACAAACCCAGGAGCTCATCAAAAGGAGAGAATGGCAGGAAGGAAGGAGTGACTGACACATGCAGACAGACATGGCAGTGAGTGGGAACAGCATGTGTTTAGCAGCACTCAGACATCTGGGTTGCTTGGTTAAATATGCTTGATTAAAAGTGGAAGCCTAAAAATACTAACACAAATTAACTTTCTCCTCCTCACTGCAAGTGGAAAACTGCAAAAAAAAAATTAGCAAAAAACAAACTGTGCTATGAATGAAGCAAATTTGGAGTGCCCACCTCTCTGAAGAGTGCGCCATAAAACTGAACAATATACGGGCAGTCACTGCTTCGCATTACTACATCAAGGTCCATCAGAAGCTGCTTCTGTTCCTTTTCATCCACTGTCGACCGAATTCTCTGAAAGAGGAAGATTAGCAGAGACTTTATCACTTACATGCCATTACTGTACTTCAGAACCACTTCTGGAGAAACATGCCAGGGACCCCAAACCCAAAGCTGAGCACACAATCCCCAAGGCATGCTCAAACACACTCTAGAGAATTAAACCATGTCCTCAAATAAGAAAAGACCTGCAACTGAGAACCCCTAAGGCCATTTAATTCAGCCTGTAAAATCTCTGATCAAATTTTACTCTAGTGAGCATTTTCACTTTCAGATGAAACGTCAGAATTAAATTAAAGCCCAGAGATTTCATTGAAACCTACAGCAAAACAATACATTCAGGTTTTCTTTTCAAAATGAATTCCCACATAGTTATTATCCATGTTAGATGGGACCTGAAGACAGTTTTGAAATCTAACCAAGAAATACTATGTTTAAAATTACTAAGGAAAGCACGGAAGGTAAAGAGGTTCCCTCCACCATGCCTACACTACATTGGTGCATGTGCTCGTTGCTAATCTCAGATCAGAAGGTCTTCATGGGGCAGAACATGTCTGGCATGGTGAAAAGGGACCATTACATAACCCAGAGAAGACACTGCTCTGGTAATTTTAAAGAGGGGGCCAACAGTCCCAGGAGCTCTTCTCATAAAAACTAACTATGAATTCTTTACCTAGCATTGGCCTAGGTAACATTAACAACATACAAAGGCCTGTGTTTGAATAATTTTATCTTCCTAAAACATTAAGAAGGATTAAACAAGACCACCTCATTAACACCCCAGTTTGAGAGGCAGGGGAAAACACACTTTCTCCCATAATAATAATAATAAAAAAAATTAAAAACCCTAAGTTATTTACTTTTCAAAGGCTACAGTAACACTGAAATGGCTCAAATCTGAAAGACACAGTTGTCATGGAAATAATCTCCAATGGAGGACATTTTAGCACCACATCCCAGAAAAGTCTGATTTAGGTTGGAAAGAAAAATGCAAGCTTGAAAAATAGCAAACTGTAGATGTTTAACCATGCAGCTTGTTAAATTAAGGACAGAGTAGACCATCCACAGTTTTTTCTGTAATTTTACAGACATATTTAGCATCCTGCAGTAATTAATCCATTCCCTGAAATGCAGGTGAGGAAAACTGTGATCCTGAAAATGTGACTCATGTTGAGAAATCATTAAAAAACAAGAAAAAAATTTCTGACATGAAGTCCAAACCAACAGAAGTAGCCTGGGCTCTCTTTCAGGAAAAACTGTTTGACTATCCAAGAAAGAAAGACTATTTAAGATACTATGCAGGTGCTTTAGGTTGTGGGAAAAACCTGCATGACAGTAGCACCCACTCCCACCCACACTTCTTAGCAGAGAGCTCACTGCCCTGTGTGCAACCACTGGTGGCAGCAAGATCACACACACAGCAAGCACAAGGCTAAGCATATGAAGGCACTTTCAAGGCCGGCCATTCATATTGCATCATTTGAGAATCAGCAATGTGATTATGTACTTTAAGACTATTTTGTGATGACCCACACAAAATGAGGACAGTATTGACACTGTGTAATTTTCCTTACCTTTGGTGTATCCTGATATTTTGGTATTTCACCATTCATTCTTAGTGTTCTAGTAGCTTTAGCTTGGCCTAGACCAATAATCATTGTGTTTATACTGCCCTTTTCCTTCCCAATGAAGTCTAGAGTACTTGGGAAAACTGGCAAGAGACTTGTCCAGCACACCATGAATCTGTAACAACCACATCCTGCAACACAATTGAGCGGGTAGGATTTTGTAGTCGCAAACAGAGCAAGAAGATGGCTCAAGGGACTACTAATGAAACTAAAACACTTCACCTCTAGGTCACTGGTTCAAATCTATTTCACGGAAGTTCAGTCATATCAGTGAAAAAAGTCTGACAAGCTTGATCAGTCTTTGTCTTCTGCCTTCATCATATAAAACAGCACAAACCCCTGCTGAGATATCGAAGACTGAGCAGATTAAATGTCTCTTTCTAGATGGCACACCATCAGCACTGTGAGTACGAAATGATAATGCCACTGCTCTGACCTTGACAGAAAATGATGGATTCAAAAGCCACCATGGTGGGACCTATCAGGAACAACTGCAACTCTCATGGAGATGCTATTCACTACTGAAAAGTTCACAAAACAGGTGAGGAGCAATGCTGAAAGAAGCTTTTCACCACACTGCAACTCAGAGATCCCTTCTGCGGCCAACTCTGCAACTCCCTGCCTTCTGAAAGCCTCTCTCTGGGTTATTTGGGAGTCTCCCTAGCCTCCTTCCGCATTCCGCTGCACGATCCTGTCACAGCCATCCTACCTTGCTTCTCAAACTCTACAGCTTCACCTGAAAGCACCTCCTCCTACTTCTGACATTTCTTTCTCCTCTGTTACTTCTTCAGCTCTGGAAAGCATGCAAGATATATGCTGTATGGAGGAAGTGATTTTAATGGCACCCCAGAACAACACTGAACCCAAAGATTCCTCCTTTTTCCAAACACATTCTCCCCAGGGAGAAACAGAACAGGCAGAGAGATGACCCAGAGGAGATACACAGGGCTGGTTATAATGGAGAACTTCCAGGCAGAATTGGGAGCTGAAGGATGCCTTGAAAAGCCAGCATGGACTCCTCAGCAAATACGCTTCAGGGAGTGAAAATAACTACATGTTGCAGGATTGGGGGGTCTCACACAAGAGTGCTGGAGACTAGAGATTTGTGAGTTCAAGAGGAGGGGAAAAAAACAGAGGCAGCATGCAGCACAGCTGCGGAGCTGGGGAGCAGCCTAGGCCAAAAATGATGGCTTTGTTTAGTTAGAGTGCACTAGGGAGTCTGCTGCATGCCAGCGGTCCCAATTAACCAGCTACGGAACAAGCATTCACCAGCGAAACAAGAACAAGGGAAAAACAGCACAAAAGGTGATTGAAGTGAACAGCAGTCACTACCCAAATAGCATCTGAGGCCATAGTGAAGATCTGCTATCTAAGTCCCAGCCAGAGTGCAAGGCTGCAGTAGCTCCCACAGACAGAATCCCCTGAGGATGTGGGAGATGGCAGGGGAAGCAAGACACAAGGCAAGGCAGACTGAGAATGCCATTTAAGACAGGGATGGAAAGGTCTGACTTAGCTTCAGGTCTTTCTTCTCCCAGCCTGGTTACTCTACTGCATAAAGTCACTGTCATGGCCAAAAGTCACGTACGGGAAAAACGTTTTTGTAGTACAGGCTTATGGAAAGTCTGTTTTTAACATTTCTTTGTTGGCCTCAAATGTAAACTGCATCAAATCCTCCAGGACAAAATGTTAGTATAAACCCAGGCTGAGACAAAGCCTTCCAATATCAGAAACAAGAGCTCTCCACTATGCCCTGGGTAGCATCAACAGGACCCAAAACAGAAAAGACATCACCGCATCCCAACATGCGCAGGAAAAGATTCAGGTGCAGTGGGCAGCGACCAGTCCAAAAAAAAAAAAAAAAGCCAAACTGAAAATAAACTTCTTGAGCTGACAGCAAGAACAGTGCTGTTCTGTTCACATGTCATAGGACTCACAGCTGTCCTCAGCTGTGTTCAGCAAAAAGCACACCACAGTAGTGTTTGCCAGTGTCATTGAAGGGTTGGATATTATTTGGGGAATGACAGTGACTTAAGGATACAAAATGTCCAGGAAGAAGGGGCTTTTAGCCCATTCACTGCTCAGGAAGAGAAGGTTTACTTACCCATCTGAAACATTTTCACTGCTGACAGAAGTATGTAAGGTCTTTCATAGATCCCAAATAGTTTCCCATCTCCTATAATAAGGCTTACTCTCTCTCCCCATTTCCTTTTAACCTCTTCCTCATCCTCTCCTTTCTCAGTGTAGTATCAGCAGTCCTTGGAGCACTGATTTCCCTCACAGCTAGCTACCAAAACAGATGAACGAAACACAAAATTCTGCTTAACAAACAATAGTAAAAAGGCGTCAAGTTCAGAGAGGGTACCTAAATGTGCAAAGAATGGAAATGAAGCTTTACAACAAAGCCATATCCCAGCCTGCAAAAATCCCAAGACTGCTCTTCAGAAGTGATATGGGAAGTAGGAAGGACAGAGAAATTTGCCCCTTGGCTGAACTTAATATACTAATGTGTCATCTTGGTGGGTTTTTATGGACTATCTGGCTGAAGGATGAAGAAATTATGGAGGCAGAAATAAATGTTAAATTTCTGCTCTCAGGGATATCTGATATTTAGCAACCTGTTTCAAAGTGGGAGGCTGCCATCAGAAAAAAACAATCTGTGAAAGCCAAGCAAAGACTTGAACATCTGTTTTAAAGCTATGGATAAGAGACTAAACAGTGAATACAAGACAAAATGATGTGAAAGAAGCACTATGCTCTGAACAAGAAATGGCTCCATAGCTTACTAAGTCATCTGGGAAGAACAGGTACCTTTTATGAACATTTTATAGGCTTGACATCCTATTGAATTTCATGCATCTCCAAATAGCACCTTGGCCAACTTCTCTGATTACTCAGCTGATCTTGAAATTGCTTCTGATTTTCTTCAGGACAAGTTTACACAAGAAGAAATGGAAGACTGCCTATGAAATGGTCAAAATACCGTTAGATTAAAGAGAAAACAAGAAAACAGAAACAAAGTCAAAGGGCATTGGCTGGAAATGAAAACTAGACTAGGAAATATTGCAAAGAAAGATAACTAGATTGATTTATATGGTATATATTGGAAGATACAGAAAATTCTAGTGTATGACCGAAAAGCATTATATCTTCTGGGGTAAGGGAAACCTGAAACACAAGGATTCCAGACAAAAATGTCCCCTCCCCAATTTGCTTACATTCCTAGTCACAGCAATTTCTGACAGAAAAATCAGTCAATAGAAAAGAGGTGTAAGACTTTTCCATTTGGCCACAACAGTAAGTTTGAGGGTTAGCTGAAGCGCAAGCCATTCTACCAGTTTCTTGACAGTTTACTTTTCAGACAGTTCAAAACAACAGAACTGGAAGAGGAAGAAATTAGTTGAAGCTCCTAATACTGCTACCCAAACATCAGAGGAGTTCCCTACCGTCAGACAGCAACAGCTGGTCTAGCAAAGAAAGTTTAAGGATGCTGATCTGATAGGAGAGAGGAATTTGAGCGCAGATGTCTGAACTGCACATTTCTGCCAACCTTCTGAGGGCTCAAAGACATCACTGTCATACTCAGACTTCTGACTGGTATGCACACTCCTTTATAGATTAAAGGTTGGCTATTTTAAATATATGATTATTTATACTGTGAACTCTTCAAAGAAGAAACTTTCCTAGCCTCCAAGGGGCCTTTTTAAACACCCTGGGTAATAAAATCCACACTACGTACAAAATCTACTCTTTAAGTAATAACCAAAGTTTCCTGTCCTAGCAGTGAGAATATTTCCTAGTTTTCATTCAGGTTTGGGCTTTTATTTTATTTCCACACTTTTACACTAGTCTGGAAAATCAAGTATGCCAAAGATTTTTTTAAAGCCCTTTTTTTGTGATAATGATCACCAAGAGGGAAATCTAAAAATAGGAAAACAAAACAAAACAAAACAAAAAAACACACCCTCAAATGCTTGGTGAGATTCACCCCCCTAAAATTTCATTTGAATGAAATGGGGTTTCTCTAAGCTTTCTTTGATACGCCAAAGACAGTTTGGTTCCTAGAATTTGTAGTATCATCAAGGAACAAGGTGCATAACCATCACGGAGYAGTTATGACAAAAAACACATAGTAATACTGGCGGGCAAGTACCAAAGTTGGCTAAAAAACGGCATATGTTGTGAAGCCTCTGGACTTGAATCAGGAACGAGTGCAGTAGGCCAGATCCTGAGAAGGCACCAGGGTACTCCGCAGAGCAGACCAAGAAGCCAGACAGATCCATGAGTCACTTATGAACTGCCATGGACTGGCCAAAACCACTGTTAGACTAAAGAGAAAACGAGAAACCAGAAATAAAGTCAGAGGACACCAGGTAGAACAGGTAACCAGACCGGGCAAAACTGCAGAGTACAAACAGTGCTGGTGATGTCAGCAAATGCCTGCCAGGGGAGAGACTTCCTCCACGGAAAATGTGGAGTCCAGAAGAGAAACCTGCCGAGGAGGTGAGGAGTTAACACACAGCCTGGCCTTGTCATTATGAATTTGCACAGACTGGGCTGGTACTGGACAAACTTGAGCTGCTCTCTTTTTTACCTGGGAGAGTCTTGACTTAGGATGGAGGCCAATCAATTCTCAGGAAAACAAATAGTTTCTTCTGGCAAGAGGAAGACTGCAATGCCAGCTGACTGACCCAGAGCAAAAAGGGGCTTTGAATATCCAGGAAAGTCTGTGAGAGAGGATTCTCTTTTATTAAGATTCTGAAAACATACTACAACATTTTCCAGGGGGGAAATGAAAGGTTTGGATGCAAATCCTCTGGTTGGATCTCTCTTTCCGTTCCCTCGTTGTCTCCCCTTCTCTCTGACATCTCTAGGAACWGGCTTTCTTCAGGAGAGAGGGTAAGGGATGCAAAAGCATCACAGCAAAGACTGTGACCATCCACCTCCGAAACGACAGCCCAGCTCCCAGCCCGCTGCCCCAGGCAGCCTCGCAGGCGTGAGCTCTCTGCTTCTGCAGTGGCCGTCTTGCTGCTCCAGCCTCTGGCCTGCCCCTGAAGCAGCACGGTAATGCCTTTTTGTTACTTGAATGTACATTTATAGAGGCAAAGAATGATAAAAGGGGAGGAGAGGAAGGAGCAGGATCAGGCACAAGGGCTCATTACTGAAGCCTCTTGCTCCCTCAGTAATGTTCTGGGAGCCTGAAGGCTTTGCTGAAGTGGTTTCACGCCAGTGCAGCGGAGGCACATTCTCCTCTTTTCCCGCTGACGTCTGAGTACCAGATGAGAGCTTTCTGACTCATCCAGGGGACTGGCAGGCCTGCTGGTGAGAGCAACCAGACACCCTCATTAAAGGTGCTAGGATTAAAGCTGCCAGGATCCATAAATTGGCTGACTAGGCCAAACTGCATAAAAGAGGGGAAACTGGAAAGTGAAACAGAATTGTGTCTCCACCTGCAGATCTTAGTTATTTTGGTCATCTTTTAGCACATGCAGGAGGGCAACAGAGGCTGAATGGCTTTCCCGCAGTGGTAAGGAATGTAGACAGCAAGGGTAGCAAAAAGGCTTTGATTAGAGAGCTCAGGAACATCACAAGTGAGGTACCAGACGGCTAGCAGTAGGAGCTTGAATGCTCTGCAGCATCTGTGTCACAGGGAAAATGAATTATACAAAGCAGAGATAAAGTGAAAGGCTAAACTAAACCAAACTTCAAGAAACCAAAGACTGCAAAGCACCATGAAAGTGGCATGACAGGCTAAAAAAAGCCAGAGGAAGGAGCTGGAAACAGCACCTGATGGCATGCTACAGAAGAGCTACATCTGCATAAGCTGAGAGGTGAGCCAGATAAATGCGCAGAATCCCCAGTCTGCCTCCACGTAGCAAGAACTGTAATCAATCAGAGGGAAAAAAAGAGCAAATTTTCATCTGCTCATTAAAATATAAATGCAGCATGCTTGTAGAACAAGCAGAATTTTAATCTGTCCACAGCAGGAGGAGGCTGACAAGCCACAAGGGGAGGCCCTCTGAGGATGGTAACTGCAAACAGGACTCGGCCCTTTCAGAAACACATGGGGGGAAACAAAGATGCCTGGTTGCTCTGGAAATCTGCAGTGGGTAGTGATGGCAGCTGGAGGAGGCCTACATACCAATTTTCTCTGCATCTAACTAGCAGCTTCTGGAGACATCTCTGTATTTCACTCATCATTACAGAACAGCCAACAACTTTTGGCTTGTGGCCTCCAAAAGCTATTTCTTACTGCTGAATGTCCTTCCAAGGATGATTTGCCTGCTGCACTGATGTTGCTGTAATCGGCTCTTGGGGAGGCAGAGGAAAAGAACAGCAATGCCACCAAATAAGCGGAGATGCCGGCTTTGAAATTCAGCAAGATTAAGGGCAGTCCCCCTGATGCCCTGCACATGGCACAGTGCCATGCCAGTGAGTTATGAGCAGGTATCATTTAGATCTTAGCTATGATGTGAAAGCACTATACTTGCATAATTTCCTCTCAAGCAGCCATTCCCCTTCTAGACTTCCCTCTCTCACAGAAGGCCATGGAGTGGAGGGAGAAAAAAGAACAATGTAATGCGGAAAGTTCCTGCCTATAGAGAGCAAGGAGAGACCACAGGGAGCAGCTGGCTTATTTGAATGCAGGTGAGGAACAGGGCCTTCAGAAAGCAACAGCTCCATCAGCTGTCAGGACACTGCAGGCTTGAGTGACACAAAACAGAGGAGAAGGTAGACGGCCCCCAGCACGCATGGCCCGCAAGGTGGATTAAGATATTGCAAGAGCACAGAGATAAATGCACAGCCTAGACTGCCCCAGAAGCAACAGTCTAAGCAACCTGAGAAAGAAAGACTTAATAGTTTGGGATGAACTAATAGCTCATCCAGGATCAACCCTGTCTTGAAAACTAATCTCAAGTGACTGCATTATCCAAGCTGTGAAGTAACTATTTCAGCCTGGGAGACCTCACATACTGTTTCACCTACAAATTTTCCTTTTCTCAATTTCATGCTTTATCTCCACTGGGCCATATAGAACAGCCCTTTGTTTTGCTGCTTACAGCTTAAAAATGGATACTGCTTCCCCAGACTCTCTGTCCTTCCTTCCCACCCCAGCGGGGAAAAGTGCTGCAGGCTTAGCCATGCCCACCCAAGGGGAGTGGGTTCAGAGGAAAGAAGGTGGCTTCACTCCAGCCCCAGCTTTGACATTTCAAGGTTCAGACACTGTAAAACTAAGTTTGTTTGTTTGTTAAATATCAACTCCTCAAGTCAAGCACCCCACTTGGGTGCAGCCCACTTCCCTTCCCTTGGGAAAGCCAGGTGGCAGGTGATGCAATGTCATCCTCCAACTGTGCGCTTCAAGAGCACAGCACTGGAGCCTTCCACCTCCCAGGTCGTACCTGCATCACAGATCATTGACGCTGGACACTGACAAGATTATTTTATGATCCTAAGAGTCCTTTGTGCGAACACAGCCTGGGACAACAGAATTGCTGCGCCAGCGGACCTGTCCCCTTCTCTGTGATGTTAGCTAAACCAACAAAGCACTCTTCTCAGCACAGCTGTACCCACTGCAGAGCTTTTGCTAACAAAGTCACTCAGCCATAGGTATGGTTTTTTTCCTACCCACAACTGACATGATTAGGTAGCAAAACTTGTCGCCCAGGCCACATATCCCAGGCCTGAGGCGGGGGGTGCCACAGCCGCACACTTTGCCCAGGCATCATTTCAACACATCAGCAGTTTTCAATCTCTGATCTGCAAACTCCATCTAGAAGTTCCACTAAAGGCAACTAAGAGAAACAAGCCTTTAGCTACAAGAACCCTCTAGCTCCACCAGAGATTTTTAGGGATCCAAAAAACGGTTGAAACATCACTGCACTGGGATCCAGAAATCTCAGAGAGACCTGGCCAATATCCCTCTACTGTGAGGAAGTCAACATTTATTGGAGAAAAATCAGAGGATGGTGGTTACTCCAGGGGCCCTGACACACTTGAGAGAAGTATGAATTATTTTCACAGTAGCCAGAGGTGGGGCTTAGACATGTCCACCTGGCACATGAAACCAGCAGGAGTGAATGTTTCCAGACCAGATCAGAGAGTGTTCCGAAGAAGGCAGAGAGAGCTGAAAAAGAGAGCGATGCAGTGCTGTATAGTTCACAGCCCTGTTCTACTCTTTCATTAGAGCCACAGGAGCACTTACAGTTGATCTCATCAACGGAGCTAAAAGATTGATGTCATTAGTCACCACCCAGCAGCAAGCAAAGAAAAGGAAACGAGAGAGAGAGAGAGAGAGAGAGAGAGAGAGAGAGAGAGAGGGAGAATGGGAGAGAGAGAGAGAGAAGGAATGGCTGCTGTCCACCTCACCCAGCTCCACGGACAAGCAATTCCTCAAAAGCCCCCAATAAGCAGTACTACTACAGTAAGACAAAGATTTCTTCATATTGCCCAGCTTGGAAATGAGGTTGCATATTGTTTTTGTTTTTAAGGTGAGTTTCCGGGTAGCATAAGGAACAAAAGGGACAGTCCTAGAAACCACTACAATCTCCATCTCCAGAGCAGGTTCAGCATGGTAAGCACAAAGCAAGGACACTCTATCATACATCAACAACAGCAAAACACTCCCTGGAATGTGTTTACCCCATCCCAGCTCCTCCTGGAAAGGCTGTCAATTACTACACCATGGGCATATGCTTCCATAAAAAGCAAATTTTAAGTCACTACCTTATTTCACAAAAAACACCAAGAGGCTACTGGATGTTRACTTGTGCTTACTACTAACCTAGGCTGTATCTGAACCAGTGACCCAGAGGTGAAGGTCCATGTCACATTATCAGTCTCCAGAGACATGCGATCCCCTCAAAACAGTAGGTTCCTGATAGGCATTTTCAAAAGGGCACAAGCAATTATGAGAGCTTCACAAATCACTTGACAATATGCCCATTATACAATGTGTTTGCAGCAAAAAGCAGCCTTTATACTGGAAACAAATAGAAAAGAGCAGTAGATGGGTGATAGATGGAAGAACATTAATTCTCCATCACATTTCAACCCTAAATGGACTGAAGTACAAACGTAAGTATGGGCATCACCTACTTTAACTGCCATAATTTGCCCACTTGGTTTGTGGACCATTTTGTTGACAGAACCATAAGCTCCTCGTCCAATTTCTCCAAGGTCTTTCAAGTCCTCTGCTGTAAAATCCCAATGCTGTTCAGGGGAAATCTTCAATTTTCCTGATGATTCAATGCTGTGTGTTCTCAGTCTCTCTCTGTCAAAAATATTGGGAAGCAATTTTTCCACATTTTAAATAGTCTGTAAATTTCTCTTTTTCAGCACTTGATTACACATTAGAAGAGAGGGGTTCACAAAGGCTACAGCAACAATCTGACTCCACGCAGGATTTTGGTTGAGGGGGAAGGAGGGTGCAGGGGGGGAGGGAGGATGTTAAATCAAAAATGACATACGCTTGCTCACAGCTTCAATTAATGGTAAGTTTCTCCAGCTGTGGCATAAAATTCAATGTGTCTCATATATTAGAGTCATTCTACTCACTCATTTACACAGTTCTTTCTGCTTTGCACAAAATACATCAGGCTTAAAGCAGGATCTGGTAACATGCAGAACCAAGAGTCTGAAGAGCACTCCCCAGTCCCAGAGCCCCAAAGCTTCTACAACTCTACACCATTACACTCCACAGCAACTGTCTCATTTTTAGTTTGATTTTTATTCCACATGGGCAATATCTTCTGTTTGTATCAAGGGGTCTTTAAAGAGAGCTTGCTCTTAATGGAAAACTGCAATTAATTTCAAAACATTTTAGACAATCATTTGATTTTTTTTTTAACAAATGAAAAGCCAATAATTTATGTTATATTAAAAAAAAAAAAAAAACAACGTAAGTTGTGACATCCGAAAACACAAATTGCCTATTCAAGTGCATCTTTATCAAACACCCAAATTAGTGTTCTTGGGCAGAAATTGCTCCCACTAAAGCCTAAAGGATTTTGTTCAGGTAAGGAGCAGAATGATGCCCAAAGTTTGTGGGAAAAAAGTAGAAGACTTCCACAGTTGTTTTAAGGTGCTTCCAATTACTCCCTGAAATGCAGCAATGCTATCACTGATTTAGTAGGAAATTCACATGCATTTTCAACATTTTTCACCTTAAAAAGCCACACAAGTTTCCAGTTTTTCATTAATTAATGAGCTGATTCACACTTCTTTGGTCATGAAGTATGTCAAAAGCCTGAGCTTCCTACTTTAAAGTAGCAGTAATAGCATTAAAGATGGTTCTCACTGTAGGACATGCCAATCTCACACAGATATTAAAGCAGATGGGTATTTTTGATGACCTCAAGTACAAGGGAGATTCTGTCAAACTAATCGTTTGGACTCTGATCACTTCACCTGGGCATTTGATTGAGCAACCGGCTTTTCCAAGATCTGGTCAAATGAGCAGAACATACATGAGGTATTTGATCAAATGCATAAAACCCATTAAGTTTATCAGCCAAAGGAATAAATATATTATGGCTGATTCCACACTGATAAATACAACCGACTATTTGTCAACCAGCAGCTGCAAGCGCTACCCAGTTTGATGCTATGGTGGACCCAAACCTGACCTCCATGGGGTTTTATTTGGAATCTGGGTTTTGTGAGGGCAATGAGGTCAGGTCCAAAGGTCAATTTATTGGAGCAACTAAGGTTCAAATGGCTTCATTTGCTGCCTGCTGGCTTCTCCGCGACACGTTGGTATAGCACTCTCTGGGCTTTGAACAGCTGCATTTTCTGAACCTTTGACCCATCTGATGAGCTGTGTCACTGAATTGCTTCCCCCAGCAACGTTACGCTATGACTGTCCTGTTCTTTCCCCTTCTCTGATTTTCCTAGCTTGCTATTTCCAACCTGCCACTCCCTAGAGCATCCCTCCAGCTTCATTGCCCTTAAGAATAAATCAGGGAAGACCTATTAATAGTGCTACAGATGTTAAGTACACAGAAGCCTGCAGAGGCAGAGGTGGCATCCATTAGTTAGCATTTTTTACATTCTTTAAGTTTTTGTGCATTTGATTCCTCAAACAAAACACTGCATTTAGTTGGGTTCTCCACGGAATCTGCTTACAAAAAGCAAGGAATGAAAATAAGTAAATAAGTGATGAAAAAGGAAAGAAGAGCAGAGAAAAGGAAAGAAGAGCAGAGAAAAGGAAAGAAGAGCAGAGAAAAGGAAATGAAAAAAACAGAAACATGGCCTCCAGACTCACCAGCTGTCTTTGCAGGCAGCTTACACTGGAAGGAAGGCTACATGAATCAGCTACCATTTAACTGCTCAACCATCCTATTTTGTCAGTACCATAAAAATAGTTCTTCTTTTGATGGAAGAACTAAGGTGACAAGCAACATGCTGAGGAGGCACTGGCAAATGGACATTTCCTGCCTACCTCCTGCCAGCTGGAGGGAAGGAAGAAGCAAGACCATTCAAAAAGAGCAAAATCTTGTTCTGAAAGGCAGGAAAAAGAAAAGGCAAAGAGGTATTTCCACGAGGTTGAAATGTGAGCATTGATTTTCCGAACAAAACTTGACCATCTTTTGCTTCCAAACAACACTCCATATTTAAGTTTTCACAGCGGTAAAAAATTTAAATGTTGACATGGTTTATTCAAAGAAAGCAATTAAACCGATCTCAAGTCTTTCCTTTGTCTGTTCCTCTGCCCACGAAACTTTGCTTTTCTCACCCTATGGCAGAACAGAAAGCACATCTGAATTCATTAATTTCTTGTTAAACAAGAAGCCTGTTTCTCCCCAGCTGTAGTGTGACAGCAAATCTATGCCATTGTTCCTGCAGCTGCAGGATRGTGGTTTCAAGCAGCAGGGATGAGGATGTGAGCTAGGAAATACTCCGCTCTTAGGGTTTTTATTTAGGTGCCCTCCGCAGCTATATTCTGATGTGAAGCAGTGCAGCTCCAGGGAACTACAAAACCTACTCCCTACCCTAGTTGGGCATATGGTTTGAAATGAGATGTACTGTCGATGTCCACCTACAAAATCTCATATGTTTTAGCTTGGCTTAATTTCCATTATTTATTTATGATGCCATCTGCCTTGCATCGTGATCAGAGTTCCTGCATTTTTTTCAAATACCCAGAGAAATGGTCATATAACCAAATGACGAGCTTGACAGAGCGACAGACATTTTAATAGAGATTTTGCTCATTTAGCTAGTTGTCAGATCTAAAAACTGCAGTTTTCCTTTAAGCAGCATGGCCTAGCTTAAAAATCATAACTGGAACACAATGATTACTTTTARCATCAAAAAACTATGTTTTATACCAGGAATTTTTCAATGTAAAGAAAAAAAAGACCCAAAGGATTTCCAGGAGGCAGCTCAAAAATGCAAATCCAGAACACAGACTCTCTGCATTGATATAAAATGGGAATATTCTGACGCAAAACTGAGCGAAGCAATGCAAACAAATAAAACATCAATGCAGTACATCTATAACTAGATTTGCACTGCTGCAGATGTATGAGTGCATAAATCCACAGGGCAGACATGCTGAAAAAATACAAGGCCTGTCTAAACCCTACACTACTTCCTAGTGCAATGGGTACTCTACTAGCTTGCTTTAGAGAACAGAAAAGTAACTGTACAGAACAGGGTCCAGTGAAGGTAAAAAGTAATTAAGGTCCAGTTCCTGCTTCTGTAATAGATCAAATTTCAATCACTGCGTTTAGTACTCATTAGAGTTTGCACAGATATGACGTAAGTCTTCTCTTACCATTTCTTTTTAAAACTGCAATCCAAATCTCTCTAGAGCTAGCAATGTTGGTGTAAAACCAGGCATATATTCTTCAAAAGAACAGGATGCCTCAAATGGACTTGCTGGGCTTTGTTTTATTGTTTAAACCATGCATTAATACCTAGAGAAGAAGGCTGGATTCATATACTCTTCAAACAATTTTAAAAGTAGGATTTTCAAATGCAATTTTGGGACTGTAACTCCTGTTGACTTGTCCAGCACTGGAGCTTCTAACTCCCTTTATTGCCCTTGAAATTTTTTAAAAGCAAAAACTATCATAGGCTTAGGAGGTGGTTGTGATTATTGCGCTGGAAAGACACCAACGTATCAGTCTTACTGCAGATGGTTACTATGCTTGTCACAGCAGTTATCCCAGGGATTAGGAACACCAAGCAAGACAACAACTCCTCCTAACAGTTGCCCTTTGTCAGAAATAAAAATGTTTGTGGATCCAGCTTGGCAGGAGGCACACAGACTGCTGGCGCCAGGCACCACAGCTGGGCCAAGGACAGTGTCACACACATTCGGGACATAAGTTTGCTCACTGCAAGCTTGGTGAGCTAGATCCACACCGGAAAGTCTGCCACAGCTAATAGGCCCACAAAATCTACTGGAAGGGAACCACAAAGACATTTTGAAGCTTTTGGACAGGCTGTGTTAGTTATTCAAGCCCTGATATTAGCACCTAACTGCAGGGATGCCAAAACTTTTTAAAACAAGCATTTCTTTTGGCATGAAAAAAAGGAGGACTGTGGGGACAAGCAGAGAAAAGTTGGTGTATTTTTAGGCAAAATTGAAAGTTATCAGACATGAAGCAAGGCCAGAAAGATGCTACAGGTAACTGCCTAAATCTTCTGCTTTTTGCATCACTTGGTTAAGAAGTCTGTGGGATTCAGGTCAAAGAAACCTAAAAGTTATGGATTCAACATTACAGTTGACATGAATAAAACAGATCTGCATAGGCAAAAAGATCCAGACAGACCAGCTGTGCTTCACAAATCTGCTTAATGCCAGATTTTTCAAGGAAGTCTCTCATTAAAGCTTCTATTTACGCTTTGGTTAATGAGAATATATCACAATTCTAATTCTCGACAAGTTTGGTAAAAAGCTGCTTGAAACGATGGAATTTTAGAAACTGTTCTGTGGTCAGCATGGTCAATAAGCCAAAGGAGTGCTAAAACTTAAATCCAAACAGAAAAGCTTCCATGCAAACTACAGAGTTTTAATAACATTGTGCACTATTCACAACTTCAGAGAAAAAAGTGAGGTTTATRACTCTGGCTAAAACATTTCTACCAAGTCTTTTAAATAGCCTAGAGAAATTGTAATCCTTCTATCTAAATGCCCGAGTTATTCATAAAAGAGTTTTTTAGACCCTGCAGGCTAATGCTAGTAAAACAGCAACCCTATTTTATATTTCACCGGAGAAAAACTCCAAAAGAAAACTTTCAGTTATTTCTGGAGGTCTGAAAATGTTAGCAGTCTCACGAGATTTCAACAGATTCAGGGGAAGAAATTTATGCTTACAATAAAAAAGCTAATAGGCAATGGAGGTCCCTTCAAGAGGGGCAGAATTAAAGTGTTTTTGCTCTGACTCATTTAAACTATCCTGAGGCTTAGTCTCATCAGTTATACTAATAACTCCAGATTCCTAGACATGAAGAAGAGATACAGGAAACATATCAAAAGAAGGAAATAATTTAGTTTTGCATCTCTTACCTACTCAGATTAAAAGCAAAAGCACATTTGCTCCCTTTCATCATGAACAAGTGGCCGAAGTTCTCCTTAGCATTTCTCTGGCTTTCTATGCTCCTCCAAAACTTTAAAACAAAGATAGCAACAAAGCATGGAAGACTGCACAGATCCTTTCACAGCCTTTGAGACTCAGTCCAGCACACATTCAAGCTTGTTAGGACTCTTGCTGACTTTAATGGGGTTTGGCTGAGGCTTTAAAAATGTCAATATTTTATATTAAACTCCCTTGGTAAACTATTGAGTTGCAATAGATTTTGATTAACCCTGCCCTTGACACAGAGGAAACCTCTCAGTTCATCATGGTGAAGCCTGTCCTGAATTTAACTAAGCGTATTAATCTCAAACTCATTTTTATTTGGACATGAGCCAGACCGCAGCACATTCACATTTCCACGGCTGGCTATTCTAAGCCTACGCTGGCTTTAAGCATGTTGGAATAATATTGAAAAGTCTGAGCTAACTAATTTAAATAACCCTTCTGAGAATGCCGACTCTTTTTCTGAAACATTACATTTCCTGAGCCATGGTCAGCTATCCGTGAAAGAACAGGAAACAGAGACATGAGCACATCGATAAGAATCAACAAAGGAATCAGAATATATATTTTAAATATTTAGAAAAATGATACTGAGATGCAATATCATTATCATTACACAGATATCACTCATGGAATGACGCTATTTCTGAGACAAATTCCATTACTTTATAGATGCCATTTTTGCGGATATGGAAAATATTTGACAATGGCTAACAGACAGTTAAGCTTACTGTAGCCTGCTGGAAAGTTTCTGGATGAGGTCCGCTTCTCTCCTTTTGAAACTGAACGGGACAATGTGATTACTACCCAGTGTTGCTTGTGTATCACTTCAGCCAGGAAAAGTTGTGAAAATGACAGGAAAACATGGTGCTGTTATCACATGACACAATAACGTATAACACAATACTCATCTAGTCACACTACCTTTGGAGTGGTTAACATAAGAAATTAGTGAGCTATATATCTTTCTTCCAAATTTCACCTAATGAACCCTCCCTCATTGGGAGCAAAACAACAGCATATATTTTTCATGATTTGAACTGTAATTTCACACATGAATTGCAAGCAATTTGTTTTCTTACAACAGTGGCAATTATTATTTCCAATTGTATCATTATTATGATTAAAAACATGACTAATCGTATTAACCTTACTAACCAAATATCCATACATTAGTGACACATTGCCTCAAGGCACATTGACCATCACTGCACCGCTTTTCTTGTGGTCCAAAAAGCAGAACTTACTAAAAAAAACCCTAGCTTCCATTTTGGAACCACCAATCTAGGACTGGTGGTCTCTTCTATGTGGACTTGTCATTCCTGGTAGGTCAGCCCATCTCTTAGTGAATAAGTTTGCATGCCTTAAATATACTATGTAGTTTCTTTTTACCTCCAGAGCTGCATAACTGACAGATGAACCACAAGTTAATTACCACTCTATATTATAAGTCGTCTTTAAGAGCAAAAATCAAGTTCTGGATCTCTGGGTCTCTTAAGCTTTCCACCTGCAAAACCCTCCTTTCCCAATATGAAGACCCATTATCTCAGAACAGTTCTAGTAGTTCAGACAAGATGGGTTCTTAATAAGCACTTCGTGGAGGACAAATAGAAAACAAACATACAGCACTTTTACAAGTGAACAATGAAGCTATCTCCAAAGGTTCAGAAATGCCTACTTATGGTTTTGTTCAGCTCCTCGTTGGAAACACTTGAGAGAGCTAAATAATAAGCACTGTGTTATTTCAGCTACATGAAATATTTTTGCTTCAATTATTCTAACAAGGAATTTTTCTAATTTAAACTTTTGCATGTTAGAAAGCTCCAACTCTAGTACCAGAAAGCTAGAAGCTCTCCAAACTATACTTTAGGATATTTTTTCTGTTTGGGATAGAAAAGCTTTCAGTAATGTCACATGGCTTAACCTGAAATTCAGTACAACTCTGGAAAAATGTACCTGGCAGTATTTTTTTTCTTCCTGTGGCAGACAAGGACAGGTGGGAGACAAAGGAATCACCTAACTGCAAGACAGAGATTGCTTTTCCAGAGATGCATCTATCAAATCTAGTGACCAAAAGAGAGCTCATAACAAGACTAAACGGATCAAATCTGATTTGTATTTTAAAAGTGCCCCTCCTATAAAACATAAGATTCCTATATGCCAGTCAAAGTAACTGCCTGTCCACAGTCCCTTGCTCCACAGTTCAATAGTACTAGTACAAGATTTTAAATTTTGGTCTCATCAAATGGCTGTGGGGGCACAGTTTTCTCCACTGACTGTTAGGGTCTAAGAGGTAATGTAAGGATCCAGAGTTGTGTAAGGATGCTCTGCTGGAGTTAGGCCAATAGTACAGATAGTCACCTTTCCCATCCTTCAATGGCATGAAATACCCACCTAGAACATCGGAGAGCCTGAATATACCCAACTGGATTAGGCAGAAGCCCCCCACATTCCTCAAAGATGGCAATCACCTTCACACTGCTCTAGCAGAAGGTATTCGAAACAATCACTTTCAACTGATGTGGACTTTTGTCAGCAAATGTATCAGTTACATTGGGCACAAAGGAGCAATTGTCCATCCAGATCTATTCCAAACATATTTTAGAAAGGAGAGAATTAAGACTAGCTCGAAGAAAAGACTACTTAGGGTCACAGTGATCCACTGTATACAGGCTTGGCCTTTTGGTCTCTTTTTTCAGAGGCTTCCCAAAATGCAGGGACCTTCACGATAGGAAGCAACAACATCCATCTGAATCTCAAAGAAGAGGTCTGTAATTTCTACCTGAGCCCACTTAATCTAAGTCCTTTTCAGAAGCCAGTTCCTCAAACCAGTGGAGTGGCAAAACCAATTCAGTCCTGCAGGCCAGCTCCCACCTCCATYACATCCATCCAATGCATAGGCAAGTCATTTGCATGAGCTCTTTTTGTACGGCGGCCGTTTTTCTCTGGGTGCATCCCATTCATTCAGCCTAGATGTCCTCCACTTCTACAGATACATGTTGAAAGTCACTCATTTATGCAAGGGAAGAAAATAGAAGTTGTTGATGATGACCTGCAAGGTCGAAGCAGTCTCTGAATCTGCACTCTCTTCTCTTTTTTCTCCATTTCTTCATGTTTACAAAAGCCAAAAGGGATAATCAATTCCTTCAGTTTGAACTCAAAGCAGAAAACTCAGATCACTTCTCAGTAGCAGAGAAAAATGCAAGATATTTTACTACAAAGAGGTAATTAATATTTGAAGAGGTGAAGTATGCTCTTGCTCTGATGAAATATAGTGATTCTGAGTATACAGAAAAGCAGTGACTAAAGTTTGTTTCTGCAGTTAGCAGCTGCAGTCTGTTAGGGTTTCCTGAAGGAATGCATTTCACAAGGTCCAAATCTGCAAACTTAGGGTTCAAGTCCAACTTAAATCACACATATCACAATTTGATTTATCTGTACATAAACCCTTTCTCACATTTCTCTGTGTCACACAACTATCAAAACACTTCTGTGATTGACCATCACTTATTGTGATTGTCGCCCATCAGTGACAATCACTTAAGGTCAGAAAATAGATAAACCATCCATACAATACAGCGGAGACAATTCCTGTACACAGACATTAAATTGGTTCCAATGTTTTATCAATGTGCTAGTTTGATACCTGTAAGTAATTATTCAAACAATACATTTATCAAAAAAAAAAAAAAAGTACAGACCAAACCTATTTAAGTATACATATACATATATACACACACACACAAACATACAGATGCATATGCATATATATATACATACATAGAGATTTTACATATGAACTGTAATAGAAGAAGGTATTGGTATCTGCACAGGTAAACTGGGTTGGCTCCTAAAAGATAGCTAAACACCGATGTGCAGCCCTGCAATGTTGGACATGTAGCATTCTGCTTTAGGAGCAGAATTCACAGAGCTAAATCAGACACCTGCAAGCTTCTCTACACTGAATCAGGAGACCCAGATCTGCAGATCTGGGATTCAGAGTAATGAGCAGGCTGRATGCTAGGACAAAAGCTAATCCCTAGGAAATGGTGCAAAGTAGGGTGCATGTGAGGCTTTCTCACCTGAGCTTGGGTCCCTATGTCAAAACCTCAATGGATGGCATACATGTAGTTAGGAGACATACCCTGAAATTATTTCCTCTGCATCGGAGAGTAAAATGTGCATAGGAGTACAGACAGCTAGACCACCATTCTCCTCTCATAAGACCAGCAGGTTTTGTGTATTAAGCTAGTGGTTACTGTATTTGCCCATGAAGAGTGGAAACCTTGGATCCAGGCTCTCTTCAGTCTGAGGACTTAATCTACATCCCAAGAGACTGACTTACAAGACATGCAGGATGGGACACTTATTCCCCCTGTTGAACTTGGATCAACCCACAGCTAAGAAAGCAAGATTCATCATTCTAGAAGACAAGACACTAAAATGAAAATGCCAAGAAAGTACTCCAGCCTCTGAGCTATTATGTAAAGATGAATAACAGCATCTCCTCCCCCCGGCTATATTTACCTGAAATCAGTAGCATCTTAAATGCTTTCAGAGTACACCTTGCAAACTGTTGAATTCAGATATGGGAATGCTTAATTTCCTCTCTGCTCTTATGCAGGATAGTAGCAATCCAGACAGCTCAACAGATCCCAGTGGCACTTTGGGGCACGGGCCACAGGTAACATACAGGTGCCACAAGAAATTTTTATCAAAAAGCTCAAGTCCCAAAGACACCTCATTGCTTGAGGAAGGAAGGGAGAAATTTGGGGGTTACTCTCCAGTACTTCCAGTTCCCAAATGGAATTCTGTGTCTCAGCCATACTTCTCAATCATGAAAAAATTACTGTTGAATATAGATAATTAGACCCTCTGAAGCTGGCCTGAACATCAAAGAAGGGTCAGAGATGGAAACACATCACACTTCATCTACAAGGTATGATATACAAGTTTTAGAATGGCTTATATTATTTGCTGGGTAAAATAGTAAAGCATAGAAACATACATTTTAAAAAAATTAGCAGTTAAAATAATCTGAAAATACATCAACAGTTAAAAATTTCATTGGAAAATCCAATATGAATGGACCTATGCTCCCTCATTTTCTCTCTAATCCTCCAGAGGAGACTAGGGTGTTTTTGTGTGCTGAATGCTTTYAAAATCTCTACGCAGCAGGCTTTTACAACCAGTTTACATATGAACATGTACACTGCTGTCCTTGCTAGGGGATGCAACACCTAGGAACAAAGGAAAGAAAAAAGGAGAGAAAAATGTGCTTGCGATATCAGAATAACACAAAGGGAACACAAGAGCTGATACTGATTCTGAAACTACTTGACCTACTTCCACTTTTCTTAAATAAGCATTGCATTTGTTACATCTTCATGTGAATTATAGCRCTATGCTAGGACCAGATGTGTTCTTCCTGATGTGTGAATAGAAAGCTGTAATTCAGGAATCCCTGGGGTCTACTAAATACTAATGTTACATCTGCTGCTCCAATAAGACCTAGTACATTTGAACAAGCAGGATCCAAGCAGTAAAAACAAATAAACCAAATTCTTACACCACACCAAGCTTTCAGTACTTCTGAAATCTTAAACTGCTTTCAAATAAAATCAGTGCCGTCCCTCACCTTAAACACATCAAGGATTCTGCCTTTCCAAATCTTTAAAGTTGGGAAGAAAATTTCTAAGTGGTCAAGAAGACAATTCTTACATCATCTTCCTTGTTAGACTACAGAAATTGTTACTGAAGTATTCACTTCACACTCAGGTTTATAAAGCTGGGCATCTAAACTGGGCTGATTAAGCATGAACCACTGCCACCCCAGGGCTCTGCTCTGCAGGTACCTCCAGAGCAGGAGTTYGGTCCTGAGCAGGCTGCAAGCACCTGGCTTTTGCCATGAGCGTGGACGGACTCRAGGATGACAACGCTTCTAGGAAAGGGCCTAACCAGCCACAAGTCACCCAGACATTCATGTCACTAGGCAAAAGGGAGATGTTGCTTTTTGAAAAGCGGGCACTAGAAAGAAATTCTGCAGGATACTTATATTCCAGGGAGACATTGCCAGCCCAGCCTTAGTGCTCTGTATAGACTCTTTTATATGGATAAATAGACAGCAGATTTGAGGACTAATAAAATCAAGTTCCCTTTGAAAATGAGCATTTCCACCTCACTTCTCTACCTCAKAATTTTCTTATCTCCACAGAAGTAAACGCTTCACTTCGCTCCACGTTTTGAATATAGGAAATATCATTCTGCACTGCAGAAAAAAATACGGTAATCAATCTTAAAACTATCGATCYTCAGAGAATCTCCTTAGAAATCATCCAGATTTCCCCGGAGAAGAAAAACTGTGGAGAATAGCACTAAAAACACCCTTACAGAAAACACAAAGTAGCCGTTCTGCCTCTATCGCTCCCAGATAGGACTACTCCCATGTTCCTGCTCCCTGCATGCCAGTGAAAACAGGCTTAAGGAGGCAGTGTGAGGAACTGAAGCCTTGAATTAAAAAAGTGCTGCAAATTCACAGGAGTTTCCTAGGTGTGTTTCAGACATCTAGTATCAACCGTCAGGGCAATACTCTTTCACACTGCCGGAGAGGCAGACTGCACAGGAACGTCAGAAAGAGGAATCAGTTTTACACCCACAGCACAAAGCTTGATAGCTGCAAGGTCAAACTCTGCTCCCAAATGAGCAGCTCTGACTACTGTTAGGTGCATGCGAGGGGCCAGGAGAACAGCACCTAACTACACAAGGGATGGGACAGGTAATTGGAAGTTAACCTCTGGACCACAGATTACTAGGAGATTCATACTGAATTCCTACCCCGTCACAAGCTTCTTGCTTAACCTTTACATTTTCCAAATTGTGTTACTCTCCGGTTTCCCATCTGCAAAATGAGGAACACAGATCTTTCTGCAACCATTTAGGCTTGCAAAACTAAATCAATGAACAAGTGTGAAGCACTCAAAACCCATGGTAACGGGAGCCAGATAAGCATTTAACATCAGGATCACTTAAACGAAGGTGATTAGATTTCCAGAAGTTCTGAGGACCCCAGGTCCCACTAGATTGGAAGGAAGCTACAGATGTTCAGCACATTTGAAAAATCAGTATGAATTAGCTTAATATAGATTTACAAGCTCCAAATTTTGGTCCCAAAAATGAAAGGCTCAAAATCAGAATCAGAGGGTTGAGGTACCAAAACCCGTGCAGACAGAAGCAAACAGTCCTACTAGGGCACTAGCACTTTAAAGGACATGGAGTTTCTACAGAAATGTATTTTGAGAAGCAGCATACACCAAAAAGCTCCCCTTCAGAGAACAGAATTACCGTGTTAGAGAAACTCTGAAACATAGAAGGTGAGAAAAAAAGAGCTTAAGGTAGCATGTTTAATCAAAATCTCACACCAGCTTTGGTAAAACCCTCTCCAAAGAGATCTACTTGAAATCTAAGACACTGAACACAGATGTTTTACAAACCATACCACCTCTTTGTCAACAAGGCCACAGAGATCACTGGCCAACTAAAATTGCTGTAAAATTCTGGAAAGAAACACAAATGTTAAATACTGACAAAACTCATCAATTTGTCAAGAAAGCTCCTGAAAAAATGTTGTGTAAAAAAACCATTGCTCTAGCACTTAAACTACAGTGATGTTCCTATTAAAAGTGCAAACCTATTAAAACATTTTCTGTGGACTCCCTCAAACATTTAAATGCTTCAGCTGAGTCCTGGTATCCATTTTACTTATACTTAATTGAAAATACAAACAAGTTTCCTGGTAACTACATTTAGATACTGCAACTTTTAGGAAATGTTGCAGAATGTTCACAGGGAAAAAAAAAAAAAAAAGAAATCAAATTCTTAACTGATATCTTTTCCACTGAAACCTATCTTTAAGACTTCCAGTCATCCAATCATGTAATAGGAAGGTATCATGCAACAGAGAGGTATCAGAAATCTGTAATAGCAAAGATGTGGAATAACTGTGATAGAAATGGGGAACAGACACAGAACTATTTACAGGTAATTTCACACAAGTAATTGCGAACATGACAGATTCAGGAACTTCCACTTCATGTTTTAATATTTTTCAGACAAACGTTAAAAATTCTCATAAGCAATTTCCTATGGAACTCAGCCAGCTGTAGGTTAGGCAGCTAGAGAGCAGCCTGAAACCAGGTGCCAAAAAGGTTTGGAAAAGTGTAAGAGGAGATTAGAAGAGAAAGAGACACTTGAGAGATACTTTGGGACAGACAGAAAAATCTTTTCCAGGTAATGACAGTCCTTAAACTATGCTGAAATAAAGGAAGCAGCAGAGTCTGAAGTTCAACTAACTGGACCTCAATTTGCTTCTGAGGAACCTAACCTCAAAGTCAGTTAAATAAATGTCTGACAACACATCTTTTGAGCATTTATCTAGAGAGTATGTGTGAACCTCTCAGATGTCACAAGAGGAAGAAGTGCACCATGCACCTCTAGAGTTTTAAGTGATGATGAACCCAGAAAAAGACATCTAAGCGCTACAGAGAGGCTACAGGYGAACAGATAGTTCAGAAGCTGGATTCATGATCATTAAAAGAGGTCATTTCACCTTGACAGCTTTCCAAATCAGACTGCAATGCGCTGTGCTCAAGTTCTAGAGAGGTGGTACCCCTAAAAGGCAACACATTTCCCAGCTAACAGACAAGATGCTCAAGTAATAACATACTGTGAAACAGATGCCAAACAAAATCCTTTGTGTATGCTCATTTCGTAGCAGGTGGATCTAAAATCTGTAGTCTAAAGTCAGGATCAAGACATCTGTACACCAGAAGAGTACAATGCTTTCCAGAAAACCAATAAACACATCTATAGCACAACCCAACAGCTTGGTTCCACTGAGGCCAATGAGAGCCAGCACAGCACAGACTGCCGCCAGGCAAACTTCCCATGCCCAACTATACCAGTCAAATCTCACAGTATTGTTCCAGTGCTAGTGGTATTTGAGCCTCCTTTCAGCAAAGGCCACCAGTCGTAACTAGCTCTGTAGAGCTTACATACAGATAATTAAGTAATCTAATTTTGCTTGTGACCTAAATCCTATTTGGATGCAGAACAGAGAAGGTAAAAGGTGGGACAGTTTCAATAAGTTGAAAGTAGCAATTAAAAAACAGTGGTTCTGAAATTTAAGGGATCACTCTAATCATGGCTTGTGCTCTCTAGCCTCTGTAGTATCTGTTAGAGCAAAACAAAGTTAGTGGTTTTTTAACCCTGTGTAAATCAGAAATGCAGTCTAAACTAATGAGGACATGCTGTGGTCTCAAGCAACACCTCTCCAGAGCATCCACTACTACCCAGTCTTTAGAGCACAGGAACCGCATACTAGCTTTCCTGAATTTGACCAGGCTTAAGCAGGTGCAGATGCTTTCCTGGATTGGAGCTTCAGCTGTCAATAAAATATTTACATCATCTCTAGATTGCACCCTTTCAAGTAAGAAYTTCACTCCCCAAAGATGGTTTAACTAGCTGAACAACCACACCGAACAGACATCGCCCTGCTTAACGTGGCATGCAAAACACAAATTTTATTTTTGCAGGCATAAACTGCTTAAATACTTTATTTTTCAAATTAATCTCTGTAATAAAGGCTTTATTCTGCCTTTACTCTGCATAGGTTGCATGCAAATTATGTACATTACCATGCTAGATGCTCTACAGACAGGCTGGGTAGCATATCATAACTAGAAAAAAAACATTCACTGCACTCATAAAATAGATTTGGTAGCAACAGTCACAGTTGCACTAAACAAGATGCTTATTCTTTTTAGCTTTTTTAAGTGGTCACGCTCATGCTTCATTAGTCACATGCAGCCATAGAACCAGAATTTGTCTTCATTTCAAAACTTCTGCCTTGACTCCTGATACTGAACACTTCAGCCTGGGACCTAGCCCTGGAAGATGCCATCAAAGGAACCAAAACCATCTCACCTTTCATAAGATTAGTTATTAGCTCAACTTCTCAGAAGTTCTGGATTTTAGCAGGCATCAGCCCTTTAAAGCATTACTATTAGGGCACAGATCATGATGAAAACTCAATTTTATTGCATAATATATTCTACTTGTGAAAGAAAACCACAGGCAATACAAGCTACATTAAGAGAATTTCAAAAGTCAGCTCAAGCTCTGCCCATCCACTCCACAGGGTCTGTACAGAAAAGCCATTTATAGTGGCTTTTAGTTGCAAAAAGGCAACACAACGCTCAATATCACCAAGAAGGGAGATTTCAGGGATCCATAGCCCAAATTACAGCAACTAGAAATGTACCTTGTTTCTAATCTCATTCAAAGCCAGTCTGAGTCAGTCTCCTATTTAAAGGTCACTTTAAAGCCCCCTCATTTTAACAGATGTTCTAATTCAGAAAATATTTTGGGCAAAATCCTAGCTCTACTGAAGATGCGGGGASTTTTGCAACCGACTTCGATGGGAGTAGCACTCAGTTCCATCCTCCAGCTTTGCACTGAGCTCTGTCAGCCTCCTCCTCGCTCAGTTTCCTGGCCATCTGTAATGAAGTGCTGCACCTTCAGAGATGTCCTAATGCAGCTGATAGCAGACTTAAAGGAAGGGGGAAGAAGGGCTCGGCAGAGAAGTGTGCTAGCAGGGGCAGAAGTCTGGAGTGCCATGGGCTGGGAGGGACAAAACAGGAGCAGTGGGGCCCTTGCCAGCCCCCCTTGCTGCCACTCAGCCACTGCAGCCCTGGCTGGCTCTCAGCTCCGAGGCCCACACCGAGATGACACTGCTAAGCTCCGAGGTCCCCACCACTCACAGGCTCCATCTGCTCCTGCACACTGCACAACTACCCCACTCTCCCCAACACGGTCTGACCTCTCTTAATGTTGCTCTGTAGCCTGGCCTAGTACCACTCTCCTTTGCTCCCTACAGATCCACGGCAGCACATCGCTTTATGATATATCCCAGAGGGATGCAGCCCCATCCTGAAAACTGAACTGTAAGACGTGGCTCAAAAAACACTGCAGAAGATGGGAAAGAAAAGACGGGGTGGTGAAGGGGAAATGATTTGGACAAGAAAATGATTTGAGAACCTGTGCTCCAATTTTCTCCATTAGGTAACAACTTTTCTCCATTTTCTCCATTAGGTAACAAGTGTGTGATCTACGATCTCTCTTTCCCAGGAAAGAGTATATCAGGGCACATCCTACATACTAACAAAAGAGTTTTTACCCATGCAAACAGTGAAGTTCTGGAAACGGCTTGCTAATAGGAGTACAACTGTCCTGATCCTATACCAGAGCTCACTAGGTTATAGAAGGTATTCTGTAACACACGGTTTGCAACAACAAAGAAGTACAGCTGATAGTCCAGAAGATTCCTAGGCTCCTAATAATGGCACATTTTGAAATTGGGATTTCATGGCATTTGAAATATTTATTCCAGATAGCATGCCAATAAAAACAAGCAACTAATAGGAATGAATGGAGTCATATATCAAACATACATCACTAGAGTAACCTTTCATTGCCTTCTGTGGAAACCAGACCAAGTGCTGGGCTTCAGTTCACTTCAGCCAACATGAGTATCACCTCCTCCTCGCAAAAGCTGAATTCTATCCCTGGCTTAGGGTTCTTCCCCAAATTATTTCCTCCATGCTCCCCAACTTCTTTTCCAACACTCCTAAGACCTCTCACACCAAGAAACAAACCCTAAAAACAAGACTGAACTCACACCTTGACAGGATATGTGAGGGCCATACACATTTCACAAGCGTATAAAGCCAAGAAGCAGTTCCACCAGACCAGCAAGAGAGATCACAGACTGCAGACAATTTTGGTCTCTGGTTGTTACACCTTTGCCTTGATGATGAGTATGGCCACAACTGATGATCTGAAATTTTAGAGGTCATGTCTGGCATGACATGCTTTCTCTCTTCTGCAGTGGTTTCTTTGCTCCAGTGATACAGTTTATATGGAGGCTTCCTCCTTTCTAACAAACAATGCACTAGTACAAAGAACCCCATTTTGTTACTTTGCTCTCTATTTACATAATAAGAATCCACATTCTTACCTGAATATCCACCAATCCAGCCTGATCAGTTCCCCGATCAAAACCTGTTAATCAAGCAAAATACAGCTAATAGGCAATTTACATCTTGTGGCACCTGCAGGTCACTAAACTGCCTCCTCTCAGCTCCCCAAAGGTTATTTCCAGAGCTCAGAGAAGAACAAGGCAAAAGCATATTTGATGAGAGGAAACTCTGCCCTTCTGGAGGCAGATACAACAGGATAGCCTCCGGATTGGTGGATCCAAGTCACAGAAACCGAAATTTCATGTGAGAAATTGACCTCTCTGTATCTTCAGATCCACCCATCTGGACCAATAGGATCTACACAGGGAAATCCACAAAAGAAGTGTCGAGCCAGCACCTGTCACGAGAAGTCAAACAGTACCAACAAGCCCAAGTCCACTCAATTCCATCAGGCTGAGGAAGAGAAAACACTTCAGTAAACAGAAGCACATCTTGAATTAAGAATGCATCTGAGCCAAGTGATCTGAAATATCCAGTTTAAATTTAAAGTCTAGAAAGTTTTCTAGACAACAGAGGAAAAAATATTCCAGCCTATCTGGCGAACCAGACAGGGAATGCAAATATATTGCTGTGATGCACCAACTGTGAGAGGAACAGTCTTGGGAGAAATGCATGACCAGAAGATGTGACCATTGCCTTTGAAGAACAGAATCCACTAGGGACAATATAAAGGACATGAGGATATAATAGCCATATCCAAGCTTATTCAACCTCCACACAAAGAAAGCAATCCAACCTGCAACATCCATCTCTTTCAACTAGGAATGGCTACAGCCTCCCAAGAAAGTTTTAGCGCAGACACATGACCTTCGTCTTCATTTTTTGACAGTTTAACAACTCTCATATCTGACCCAAAACATTTCCAAACCTTCAAAACCAGTTACACTATTAACCAGCCTAGAATCCAACCCCTGCCAACAACTGCAATCCCCACAGAGACAGAGCAGCACCTTCTTAATTGACAATGTTGACAAGCACTTGCACAAATATGGAATTTAAGATGTCACCAAATAACAATGGGAGTTCTTCCATTCTAGACAGGAACCACCGTGACTGCCAATGAATCCAAGACAGAGATCCATGTAGATAAACACAGAAAAGTCAAATCTCTAGAGAAGGCTGATGGTGGGAACTTGCCAGCTGAAACTAAATCCCTTATATAATGAAGTGAGGTAGGCTTGAGATAGGAAGGGGTCCAAGATGGGGGTCTAAAGAAAATTATTACGAGAGTTTGATGATGTTGAGGGAGAGACACAGAAAGTGAAAATATAAAGCCTAGCCCTACAACCAATAAAAAACTCTGTTTTAGAGAGGAAAAAGAGAGAGAAAGAGAGAGGGAGGACTTGCTGGAAAACTCACTTGGGGTGGTAAGAGTAATCTTCTAAAGTATTCATGTAAAAATCTTTAGATTTTTTAATCACCAGAAACATATTTCTAACACAGTAAAAGCTTGCTTGAAAATCTCCAGTATGAAAGAAGCTACCAGAAATAGGAACAGACCATAGAGAGTATATCCTGGGGAAGCAGAAGGAACTCAGCTAAAGGAAAGAGGCAGCAACATGCACAGCAAAGCAGAAGCACGCTATAACCAAGGACACCCCTGAAGAGTCCAGGCAGCAGGGAAAGCTTCACGTGCACTTTCTGAGACTTGCCATTGACAAAACTCTTGAGACCCAGTAGGGAACCTAAAGAGGAAAAATTTGGGGTATCTTTGCATGCTATCTCGGTTCTGCCAAATGTAGAGGCTGTGGGTGGGTCACCCATCAATCTAGATCGGTGGATCTGAGGATACAAAGCTAATATTTTCTGTGACGACGTATTATTATCAATGTCAGGAACAGCTCTGTGCCACGCTTACATTCAACTTTAGATAGGGATATGCCATAACTATCTACCTAGAAAATTTGGCGAGGGCTAAGCACTGCATAACTCCCTTAAATCTCCATTTTGGTAGAATTATATTCCTCAGTTCCTCATTGTGTATTTGAGTGCTAAAGATTCTATCACAGTTATGTCTTTCACAAGTAACACAGAAACAAGAACTTCTCTCTAATGAAAAGTAATAAGCACTGAATAAAGAGACAGGAAAATGACAGTGAATAGGTCCAGAAATTAATTACAGGCATAACTTGCATTATTAGCTCCAATTTAGCTAAAATTAAACAATTCTGGAAGACAGTAGCTCCAGTGTAAAACAGGATGATCCCAAACTTAACCTTTTTTCATTCTGAAAAAAAGTGGGGGAAAAAAAATTCACAAAAATTCTTCTACAGTGATTCAAACTCATAATTTGAACAATCTACAGATAACTGAAGAAATCAGACTGCTTTAAAAATAACACTGCGTTGGCTAAATAATTTCAAAGTTGTTCCACTAGTTGTGCCTTTGGCTTTATACTCACATGTGTGGATTTTGGAAAGGAACTCCAGAAGTATTTAGAGTAAATCTTGCTGTGGACTTGAAAGGTGGATTTGCAAAATTTAACTTCAGCGCTTTGCGTTTACCTGGGAGACAACGAACATAAAGTAAACTTTTTGTCAGCAACAAAATATTATTTTGTAAGAGCACCCGGAAATAAACAGGAAAAAAACAAACACACTGTAAGAAAAGGAAAACGTGTTTTACCACAACATTAACAAATAATAATTTCTGTGAGGAAAACAGGAGCGGAGAAATGGAGTCAGTTCTCATCCCAAGGTCTTCCTTGGTCTCACTCTGCGAGGCTGGTAGGTCACTTAGCAGAGGTGCTCAAAACGTCTTCTCTGACAACGGCAACGCAGGGAGCATCAGGCGTCGGCTACCAGCCGCCAACAGCCTCGGCGCCCCCACCCCAGGGCCCAGCGCCCCTCYGTGCTCCCTCACTCCTTCAAACGTGTTTTGTGACCGGCAGGCTGAGCTTCAGCTCCAGCGCCAAAGGCATCCGACCTGCTCAGCACAGCCTGGGCATGCCTAGCAAATCCAGAAAGGAGGGAGTTTCGCTTAAGGAGGGAAGGGAAGCCACTGCACGTCGAGCGTTGGCTTGACCCTCCTCAGCCGAACAGCACGTGGACATAATCAGGTTTAAGCTAGGACGGAAGAGATCTACCGGCCTTCCTCCTGCCAAAGCGGGTCCCCGAGCCRAGCAGGGCGCCAAACGCAGCCTGTCGGAGAGGCGACCAGCGGAGAGAAAGCTTTGCTCTGTAGTCCGATGAGAAAGACTTAAAAGGTGGGGGGCGACTGAAAACAAGGAACCCTAAGAACAAGGCTGAGCGCACACTTTGACAGGCTGCGGGAGGGCCGTAACTCCCAGCCTCCCAACGGGCTGCAGAAGACCCTTTCTTACCCCTGCTCAGCCACAGCAAACTTGCATTCCTCCCCACRGAGCGGCCCAGCTTCAACAGGCACGACGGAAAGGGGCCTCTTCCACACAGACTGTTACGGATGCCCAGAAACCGGGAACAGCAGACTGAAACCCCCTCAGGGTGAGCAGGGCTCAGCCCAGATTTGTTACCTCGTGGGTGGATGCCTTAACCCTTGACTGTTCATCTAAAAGGTGGATCCTGGCACCTCCCACCCCGGGAGGCACTGGCCATCAGGAATGGGCTTGATACCCCGAATCCCAACACCCTTCTTCTGCCCACACTTGTAAAACAGATGTCATAATTCTCCACTATATTACAGGCCTCTCAGCCTGAAAAAGCACTGAAGAGCAAAAGGCCTGAGCAGAAGCACCCAGCACCTTCTGCAGTATTCCTCTACCTTGTATGTGTGTTTTTAGTAGCGCCAAGAAAAAAAAACAGAAAGAGGAAGAGAGAGGAAAAAAAGCTTATTACATGTGAAAGCGCTTAACAGCAATTTCCAGCCACGGAGTGTTACAAGGGTGGTGGCATTCATCTAAAAACAACATGATAAAGCTAGAAAACTCAGAATGAAGGATGCAGCCAAAAGAAATTTAAATGCAGTGCAGTCTGAAATGCAGAGGAAAGCTTGCAAAACAAGCCAATGTCACTGCGATGCTGAGATCACCAAACACTGACACACACCCAACTAAGGCTCCTAAATGTTTGCAGTTCTCTATTAGATTAACTAGATGTTAAATGACAGTTTAGAATGTATTTGGTTTAAATTTTGCTTTAAGGTACCACTGAGGGACACAGTTACAGCTGCTTGTGTTATCATACCTAAAGCACTTGGATTTTTGCAGTGCAACTCTGACCTTTCATGGTGTGTAGTTTTCACTTAGAGCTGATTACATATTTCTTCTATAATACCTTTTACTTTTAAATTATTGATACATACTTTCAGCTTTGATCCAACTGTAATACAACAATTTATCTGGAAATATGTGTATGCACGTTGCTTTTTTTTTTTTTTTTTTTAATCACTTAATTTGTCACCCATGAATGCCACAAAAGAAACTTGACCAAAATCCAACAGCGTGAAACCATTTAGCAAAAGCTTTGCATCAACCACCTAAAATAAACTACAGATCATCATTTTTAGGTATCAATTCACTGGCAGATTTGCATAAGGCCACAGTCAGTGATACTGGGCCTTTCATCACTAAAGAAGCTGGAGAAGAGGAAAAGCAAGGACACCTAGCCAGAAAGTAACAGGTACCTAGCTTGAAGCCCACAGCTGGTTGGGGTTAGGACTGCTGCACTAAGGAGCTCAGTGCTACAAAATAGAGGGTAAGGGGGGGGCACCTCCATTCCCACTGCATTTTTCTTGGCCACATTGTCCCTAAAGAGATGACACAGTAGGGCCTAGGCTGCAGAACTATAAGGAGAGAAACAATAAAATACTTGTGTTTAAAAATCTTGAGAATACTGCAACAAGACAAGCAATGAATAGCGCTCTCCTTTCCTAAGTAAAAATATAGATCTCTTCACCAGAATATGGAGAAATACCACTTTTGGTGCTGAAAGCTGGTCTGATTTGGTGTACTTCGCCTTTCATAGCATCCTCTTATTTTGCCTCTTATTAAATCCACTGTAAAAAAGTAGTTTATTTTGCTCTTACTTTAGGAAGTGAAGGAATGCCCAAACTATCCATTTAACCATCTTATTTGACAAACTGATTAAACAGCTCCTCAGCATGAGGTTCCACCTTTTAACAATGCTGCCACTTTCAAATCTTTTTCTCATTTTTTTTCCTATAAAGACAGTTATTTTCACACATGTATTACACATCCTTTATTCTACTGAAAAGCATCTAAYTGGAATCATATGTTCCCTCCCCAGGCTTGGCTGGGTGGCCTGATGGACCTCCATCCCTGCCTTTCACCGCAGCTGTCCAACATTCTGKAGCACAAAGGGTACCTGATCTATTACTGACAAAACCAACATAACCTCGCTTTGTGCAAAATAACACAGAGGAGGGCGTTTATAGACTTAATACTATCATGTTTCTAAGCAGGATAACCAAGCCTCTGCTACTACTAGGACTTTGTCACTCCAAAGCCTTCCAGAACAGGCAATGCAACTTAAAGTCCTATGAGGACAGTGAAAGGCAAATACCTCTAGATGGACAGAGCAGCAACACAACGTTCCAAAGAATGCCAGGTGTATTTAACATTTCTTTCTCCTTTAAATACTTGCCTATCCACACATACCATGTCCTGATCTCCATTCCTTCTTCCCTGCATCCCTGGCATCCTCCAGCTGAGAGGTGAGAATCACGCCTTTGCTGCGAAACACACAGGCTGTTGTGCAAATATCAGAAAGAAGAGTTTCTAAGCTCAGGCTCTTGTAGCACACATGAGCCCAATGAACTAGCGGAGAATCACTTAAAGTGTGGGAGCTCTATTCTCCCTCATACATAATCCACAAACGAAGGAGGAGTTGAACAACACCAGCAAGGTGGCAAAATCAAGATGATAGTCTATCATATCCTGTGAAACCTCARGACTCATTACCCCTCCGCATCTTTGAGGCCAATCATCTAGGAATATTCTTAAAGATCGGACAGTTGCACTAACAACAAGAATATTCAGTTAACACTAAAAGGATTTTGAGCCAACAAAGAAGCAGAATAATTTACATCTTACACCTGTCTCTTGACAAGTCCTGCCACTTTCCTCTGAAGCTCACAGCACTGAGCAGGTCTGACATTATAGAGGAAACAGCGATTTCCTGGCAGGGCCCTCTGCAGAGTACAAACCTGTCCAACAGCCCCAACACTGCACCACTGCCCAACTGATCTCAGAGACCTCTTTCGATTAAATCCTTGACAGCGTCTCCCTTCCTAAACAGAGCGAAGCACAAACACTGAATTCACTACYGCAAGGGATTTCAGATACTTATTAGTCTGCGTATGTATTCCTAAAACTTTCCCCTGCTCATTTATTCTTTCTAGGTCCTGCCCCTGCCATTGTGTGGACATGTGTGGGTGTAAGTTCTTGGCAGGTACTTGCAGATAATGGTTATACAAGCCCTTAGTCACTTTTCCTGTTACGGCTGCATAAATTCTGCTCTCAGACTAGGTCCAATGATTTACRGCTTTCATCATTCTTCCAGTTTTGTTTTATTCACATGTCTGAAACACCATCCCTCTCTTTGAAGGGCAATAGTACAGTGTCATAAGATTTTCCATTTCTAACTACAACATTTACACAACTTAATAAAAACATTTGTCCTTGAAGTGGCACAAAACTGTGACACAATTGACTCGCTAACTCCTATCAGTAAAATCTCCTCTTCTCAAAAGCTTCTCCTATTCTTTACTTAGTTGAAAACTTTTTATACCAAGTCTCCCCCTGTTTTCAAATTGTGCCAGAACACTTTTTGTCCCAGTTAAACATCAATCTACTGATTTCTGTCTCAACAGTCTTCCAAGAATAGTTTCAATAACGTAATTCCTCCACATAGATCTAGATTTTGCATGAATACATAARTACAGAAGCTTAACCTATCCCTGGGAAGAAAACAGGACAGCTTCCTTTTGCTCAAGTGATGAACAACACAYCTAGTAAAGAAACAGATATCCTGAGGAATGCTGGGAATTTCCATTTAGCACAAGTCATGCAGAAACACATACTGTAAATGAAATGGCAYATGAAACGACACACTAAAATGAATTAAAAGTCAGACTAGAATCAAAGCAAGTTATCTCCAGTAGCCTTTTGAAATCAAGGACTTCAGATAGGAAGCTTAAGCTTAAACCAAAAATCTCTGCTTTTGATAGCTTCATGCCTCTGTTCCTTGCAGAAACATTGCTAAAAAACAAATGAAGGCAAAAAAACAAATGAAGGCAAAAAAACAAATGAAGGCAAAAGAGTCACTTGAGATAAGAGCATTTTACTGGCAATTTTACTATCCACAGACTTAATTCAGATCACCCTGTTTCTCCATAACGAATTAAAAAGCCCTAGGAAATCTTGCTTTTGGATTTAGCTTATGCACTATYACCATCAAGGTTGCATGTTCCACTTTACGTAAATTAAACTTCCTTAAAAAGTTTTGTTAGCGCAATATGTAATTCTTATCACTGACTACTATAATATCCACTTCTTTGAGAATTGTGAATGCACTGGAGAAGCAAATATTTGGAAGAAACCAAAACTTGCTTTGGAACATATTACTTCTTCATAAATAAGGTTAAGCCTCAAAATCAGACCCAAAACTATAAATTTTCCTGACTTAGGATCTTTAGAATTTTGACTAATGGTTTTGTTAAGCAGTATGCTAATGGTCACACTAAATTCAGATTACATTTGAATGCAAGATTACCTTGGATTTGGCTGAGATGAAGCTGTAACAGAAGAATCTGTGTTTGTTCTGAGGGCATCTAAACAGGATTACGATGCCCTCAGATAAGAAAAGACAGCCCAAATAGCTTTTTGATGGTAAATAATTTTATATCCATAAAATGATAGTCTTCCTTATTTCAAATCACTGTATCCATAAAATAATAGTACTCTTGTTTTCATATCCTATTTTAAAAAAGAGGCTGTTTTAGCAACAGGCCACTGCATGACACTGAGGTAAGGGAGAACATCTTCCTTTGTGTCCTACTATTGTACAAATACACATTTTGGCATTTTTATCAACCACGGCCAAAATGGACACAGTAAAAGGCAGTTGGGAAGCCTTGCCCAGCTGGCATTTGAAGACCCAACTATACAATGGCCAGAAGCAGAAGAGGTACCTTCTCTGCACAGAGAGACCAGCAAAGCCTGAGCATTCTTTCTAGAAAGTCAATCCAGTCTCAACTACAAGGTAGTGCTCCATGGAGAGAAAAGATGACCTTACTGAAGCAGCAAAAAGAAATAAGAAAAAACAATTTCACATAAATTCCCTGAGCTGGGCTATAGCCAGCAAGGTGTAGCTTGTTCCTCACCATGCTGGTATAAAATGAGCTGCTTTGGCTCAGAAGCCCTTGAGAACTCCATCTTTCCTCACTGCAAGAATCCACATTACCTAGACTGGGAAAGAGAACAGGCCTTTATAAGGCACTGAAAGATAGCAGAGGACAATACTGTCTCTGCAGGACACTCGGTTAATAAGGAAATACTCCCTCACACAGAAAAATTCTGATTAATGCAGATTAATAGCATTCTCAGACAAACACAGAGTCTGATCACAAAGGTACATGCATATTTACCTGCCCATTCCTGACAGCTCATTCAATAGGTCCAATTTTAAGGGAAAGTTATTTTTCTGAGTCCTTTATTTAATTCCAGATATCAAGAGTCTTAAGGAACTGCCCTAACTTGGCCTATCTTCTCATTTCAGAAAATGCCATTCCTTTTCATATTTCTGCCTAAGAAGTGTGGCTTTCACCCAAGTATCTCTGAAACATTTGGGATTATACAATGAAGAGACAGCTTAAAGCAGGCCCCAGAACTTGATCTCCCAATGTTATTCCAGAAAAAGAACCAAGGCTCACAACATGCATTTGTTTCCTGCAGCACTGGTAAACAGAAGGCTAGCTTAATTATATGATTATTTATGTGCTGCTATCCATCACTAGGATTAATCTAGGCACTTGGCTCTGCAATTAGGTTCTCATCACTGTTTTTGAGGCCCCCCTACCACAACCACAGCCAAGCTGTCTTCATACAAAAGGAAAAAGCTATCTAGTACCTAACAGGCAGTCCAAAGTATTCCTCTAGAGTTGCATTCTTTACTAATACTTTTACTTCACCTGAGACATCTATGATTTCTGCAAGCTTCTGAATCACCTCCTGTTGGACAAAGCAATCATATTTTCTTTGCAGAATTTCCTTACCCCCCTTTCCTGCACACTACATCTTTTAAACATACCTCAACAACACTGGTAACAATGTTGATATTATGCATAGGAAAATGATCCTTTCCAGGCAGTAAGTTTTTCAAAATGACAATAGTTCAACAATTTTCTTCAAGGTTTCTGCCTTGCAGGGACACACTGACCTCTGCCAAAGTGCTATCCATTTGGTTCCAACCTGCATCATCAAGCACTTGTTATTTGTCATAGTGTGATTGTGACTATTCTCTCTGGCTGGATGTTGAAGTCTCTCTGCTGTTAATGTAATAGGAATATGCCAGGAACCAAGTCTACACTCTATTTTCTTATTCTAATATAAACAGAAAAAAATAAATATAACAAAAAATGAGTTGTGACAACAAACAACAGAAAGACGATCAAAGAATGTGAAATGAACTGCRTACCCCTTCCCAAGTAAAGTTACAGCATGTCAAAAAGAGACATTAAAAAACAGAGAGGAATGGGTATCGGGAAGCCAGATGGGTTGGTGATTTGCTGTAGTTTGGGAGGGAAGCTGAATGGGGTTTTTTTTGTTTATATTCTTAACATTATAAAACTGCAAAATATCAGGTCTGATATCTTCCTGGTATTACTTGACAATTTCTTCCAGGGCATCTCAAAGCACAGCTAGTGTGAACTCCCAACGAAGCTGGGAAAAAAAGAACGACAACAACAACAAAAAAAAAACAGAGCTGACCTACCAACGACTCTTACTGTCCAAATTGTTAGATCTCGTCTGCAAACAAAACATATGCTTTGATGTAGAGACATAAGAGGAACATTTATCCACGTTCAGAGCTGCAGCCCTGCTGCTGCTGATTTCCTGATACATGGGGAATTCACTGCTCATTATCTCGATTGCTGCTAGCACAGTTCCACCTTCCTATAAACCCTTCCAAACTACAGTCTTCCAGCTATATTTCCTTCCTTTCCAATCTTGGTGATGGATGTACTCCAAAATCAGCACTACTAACTTCTGAGTGAGGTAGGTCTCCAGCCTTACCCTCAAGACATACTGAATTAATTTTTTCAAGAAAACAACTAGTCCTATTTTGAAGCAAAACATGAAGAATTTCTGTACATAAAATAAGTTATTTGGGGAGTCTGAATGAAAGAAGAGAAGTAGAGTTTCAGTTAATAGTTTTAAGAACTGTAACTAAAGAAACTTACTTTCAGGAGTAATAGCACAAACATTTTCAGTATGTCTTGTGTAGTGCTACTGACACATATTGTCCCTTTAATGAACATGTCAGAGAAAGAGAACCTTTGATTTACGATAATCCAAGAGTCAGAATTTGAATGAAGACCTACTCCAGAAACATACTAAGCATGTTCATTTTTAGAAATCACTTCATTAGAAACAGTGTTTATCCATAATTCATTTACAACCCCAAGCGTGCTTCCACTTACAGGGTTCAAAAATGTAAGAGCCCAGATCAGCCAGGACTCCAGAACAGCTATTAGTTGTTACCTTCCTATGTCATGAAAACAATAAGCAATGCAACATTTCCCCTGAATAACACTTTAGCAAAAACCTTTCAGTGATTTAACCATGGGAGATAGCCAAGAGTTGCACAGATGCTCTCAGCACCAGCATTTACCTATGTAGCTTGCAATACATGCTTTATGCTACATCCAACAGCACTTGCAACAGCTTCTATAAATATCTTCACTAGGAAGCCTGTCTAAAGTAGGTTAGGCTTTGAGTGCAAGAAATTCCAATCAGATTAAGATTAGTTCTCTCAGACTGAAAATTCCCAGCAGTTAAGACTTGAGAATGAAGTCCTTCAAATCTCTAAAATCCACCATTAACCTTTAGCATTTATTATCCCTGATGCTGCCCTACATGGGAATATAGTTTGTATGAATAGCCATAAACAGGTTCAAAATTATTTGAGTCTTGGGAGCAGATGAGCTGTGGTAAAAGAACTTAAACCTGTGACCTGGGCAAGCATTCTGGGCTGATTATAGCTGTTTGTACTGATGCAYACAACTGTGTCCATATCAGGCTGTGATGAGCATCTCTCTGCTGACAGCGCGGAACCTAACAGTTATGTTAGAAGTTAGTTTTCCATAGAAACTGGAATTCTAGAAATTTCTAGCTGGAGAACGTTATTTAACTTGTCGCTCAGTCAAATGGCAAGTGTGGCGAAACCCTAAAGGAGACAACCTGGAAGGTCCAGTTCAAACAGCCTACGTTTGTGAGGCATTGCCAGACCAGGTGCCTGTGAAAATGGGGATGCTTTCAAAGAAGCACTTTGTTTCAGATGCAAATGTTGAAAAATTTTCATGAGGCAACTTCGCATTTCCTCCTGCTACAGCATAATCCTGTAAAGACTGTACTGGAGCTGTCAGAAGGAAATGGTGACGTTCCCCTGGGAAATTCATTGTGAGGCACTGGGAGCCCTTCTGCAAAAGACCATGCCAGGTACTTTTTCATCATAAAATGGCATAGCAAGTATTTATACTGTGGGGAAAAGGACTGGAGATTTTTTTGGTTGTATTTTTTTTTTTTTTAATTTTAGGAGCATGGAGTTAGATTAAAAGTTAATTTAAAAAAAAATCTGCCCTTGAGGCCTTTGCTTAATGTCAATGGAAAGGATTTGGTTTCTTTAGATAAAGCAACAAGTATGTTTTCATCATCCCTCTAGTTACCTTATGCCAGAAAAGTGGCAGTGTCAATCACAATCTCCATCCCGCTGGCTCTGTTAAGCATCTCGGACCCTGCCACTGAGAGTGCTGTAATCAATTATTAGGAAGAACAGCACGAATCAAAGGAGTGTGGGGGCTTTTTCCATTTTAAGATACAATTATTTGGGGGGGAAGCAACTGATTCTGTTTACCTTAGTGTTAGCATCTTTTTTTGTTGTTGTTTTAATTCTGAAGAGAAAAGAGATCACTAGAGGAATTTACTGAAAACAAGAAATACTACTAGAAGTTAGGAAACACTACTATAAGTATCTGTAAGAAAGCATGAAGAAACCTTTGGGCCATCAAGCAAGGAGGTATATCCTGACAAAGCAGCTTTGGTAATTGATGATACCTCTCTAACACTGAAAAGGTCCACAGGGCAAGTGACTTACTGATGTCTATGGTGGGATTAACAGAGCAAATCTGGACTAATTTAAGCAAAACAGTCTCCAAAATGGCAACAGAAATTACAGGAGCTTCTGATTCCTCCTCCTCTGCACATATCTCTATCTTGCCTCTTGCTTTTATCCAAAGGACTCTCACATAGAAACTCTGGGAAGTTTCCTGCCTTTTGCTTCTCAGGTTATCATTTTTTACCTTTCAGGGAGGGACAAGGGCAAGCTGTGAAAGGGAATCCAAGCATCCATGTCACTGACTTCCCTTCTTCTCATGTCTCTTCTTTCCCAATGCTGCACTCCCCCACTTCGGAACATATTATCCCACATCCCTACAGCATAAGAGGTTCATTTGTGTTTCTCCCCATTAAGAAGCCTGTTATACAAACTGGATTTTTTTTGTTGAGCCTGGTATCATCTACATGAAGAACACTGCCTAACAAAGCACTGCTTTGAGACAAATGGTTTCAGTGCAGTGTCAATTATGCAAAGTTGGCCCTTGACAGATATTTTCTCTGTGCAACTCTCATATTCTCAAACTCTTGCCTTAAAACAGGTCCTTAGCAGCCAAACCACCTAAGTATTCCACAACTGGAACCTCGTCATCTTGTTCTACCCTTAAGCCCTGAGAGAGGTTCATTGTGCACGAACACACATTTAAAGTAAATTTAAGAAATTGGCTCAAATTATTTGAAATAACAACAGGTTCCAGCTGGGCAGTGGAAAGCTGGGGAAATATCTCTAGAACTCTTCATAACTGGGGGAAAGAAGAGTTGTTAACACTATGTGTTATTTGACACTGTTTATTTGTAATACCTAAAAAGGTAAAGCAAAAAGAGTGTCCGTGTGAAAATGTTAGAGCTGCACTAATCTGCACAAATAAAGCGATAGAAACAACTTGCACTAGAATGAAAAGACTTGTATTGGAGGCAAGCTTTTAACATGTGCTAGACTCCATCATGCAGCTGGTAATATTTTGATTCAGGGACTGCACTTAATCACTAAAGCTTATAAGAAGTAATCCTTTGCAAAGTAAGGGCAGCACATCTCCATGCTGAGTTTGGATCAAAAACTTTGCAATCTAGACATATTTTTCCAAATACCTGATATCTATGCATAGCTAAAAATACACTAAGTCAAATTTTCAAGTTAGGATCTGCTTCATGCTAAGCTTATTTCCTTCTTCAGCTCCTGGGTGTCTTATTCTTTTGTAAATCTAATCATTGCCTTTAAGGACATTAAGAAGAGCTGAACGTTTTGGAAAGTCTGGTCTCAGTGGCAGGGTTCTATCTGCATTGTTGCATTGGGAAAGATTTTGGTGTGGATCATGAAAACTCCTACGGACTCATGGTCTCAAAAATCATTTTTGCTTAGCTCTGTTGAATTATAATGGAGCTATGTACAACTGCTGAACAAGTGACAGAATATCTTTTAGTTACTTGACTCTGGAAAAAAAAAAATGCAAACCTACAAATCGTAGAAGAGCCTTTACTTGTCTTTGAAGAAGTAGTTTTAATTTTTATGTATTTAACTCTTTCTTCAGAGAACTTTTGCACAGTCAAACTGAGAAGATTTTATGCTAAGCTTCCAAAATAGATCATTGTATATCTACAGATACCATTTCTGTACTTCTCCAATTTGGAATTTCAGAGAAAGATAYTTAACACAAGAGGTAGGAACTATATCCAAATTTGGAACATAAGAACAGTTATAGTGGTTCATCTTGCTCAGTAGTCTGTCCCCAATCACGCCCGCAAGAAGATGCCAGATGAAGAGAGTAAGAAGAGAACAAACTCATAACACGCTTCCTTCAGATATCCTCTCAGCCTTCAACCACTTTCAGCTCAAAGACTTCCTCAGCCAAACGTAGTACCCACATATTTAACAATCTTCAACAGGTTTCACTTTCACAAACACATCCAGTCTTCTCTTGTTTTCATGAAAACTTTCAGAACCCATCATGCCATGCAGCTAGATCACAAAATGCGCAGTTAAACTGTCAACGAACCACTGAAGAAACACTGTGATAAGAGACTTCAACTAAGTTTTTTGGATAGCTAGGTAAACAACATACTAAATCCTTTCAAAGAAATCCACCTGTTCATGAGGCAGGACTTCCATTACAAAACATATGCTGACTGTTCCCAACTGTAACACAGTTATTCATWGGTCCTGTAATTCTATTCCTTATTGCAGTTTCTAACTATTTGCTCCATGCAGGTATGCTCCATAGCTCCCTCGATCTCCCTTTCACTGTCTTTAAAAATTGGTATCACATTTGGCACTCCAGCCCTCAGGTATCAAGGCAGTTCGAGCAAGAGCAAGTCAAACTCTGCAGTCCAGCTATGTGCTGTCTTTCAAAAAACCTAGGTAGATGCCAAGCAGTCCCAACAACCTGCCACTGTTCACACTGTCTGCTTGTCTCTCAGCTCTCCTGGCACATGTATTTGAGACACAATGTGAGTTCACCACATTTCAGCACCTCATCTAGTATAACACCAGCATGGACCTCAACATTGCCATGCAAGAGGTCCAGCTGCCTCCAAGGTCCTTTATTTGCTCACATCCTATTTTTCACAGGACAGCAGTGGATGCATTGCAATGGATGTATGACACACAATGCTGGCAGTTTACTGCAGACAAGCACTTATCATGGCCATGAACTCTTCACTACTGAACCATAATTCGTCACAGAGCACTGTAATTACTTTACTTTTCAAGGAATTGGAGATGGAAAAATAAAGGAAAATTCACACAGCAGGAAAAAAAAGGAAAAAAAAAMCCCAAACCTTGGTTTACTTTCCCTTAAAATTATTTTATTCAAACTGTTCTTCATGCTGAAATCCAGCAGAAACAGCCAAACACATCTGTAACTCTACTTATTCCTCAGTATCAAAATAACACTCAAGTCTAACAGGTACTCAGAAAGGCCTTACTAAACGAGACAACCCCATCCCGCTAAAATCAGCTTTTGGTTTCACATTTCTTAAAGAAAAAAACTTAATATCTCCTTGTACGCTAATAAAAGTTCAAGATTTACGGTGCCTTCTGAAGTCTTCCATATTAATGTACTGTAAAAAGAAAAAATATAGGAGGAATCCATATGTTTTACACTGCTGACACATGTAGGGAAACATAAGAGACAGACATTGGTACTCCAACAAAATTTGCAGTTTTAATAGAATTGCAGCATCAAAAAGTCTTCGGAAACACGCACAAGGCTGGCATTCTTTCCCTAAATTTTCATTCAGCTGTCAAAACAACTAAACGTTRGTAGTAAATCTTGTTGCTCTATTTCTGTACTACTCTTCTGGGGGACAGAACTCGCTCTGGTAACCAGTATCTCTTATGACCCTCTAGCTGACTGCTGGATACAGCAATAGAGTCGGTCACAGTGCTACAGCTCTCAAAAACTTGCAGATAACCTGAAATTGCCTCTAATAGGCCAATAGCTGGATGCTACCATAACTTCAGATGCTTGCGGTATTTATTTATGCAGCAGAAATCCTCATTTTTGTCAGCAAAGATAATAAAGATGGAATCATCATGATTTTTTGCCTGATGGAAAAAGTGGATAGTTGCACAGAGTAAATTCTCATACCAGAACAATGGCCAAAGTATGTGCAACAATGAAGTCCACATAACTTCACGTAACCTTCTGCAACAAACAGTTGCTAAAACAGTCAATGCATCTCTAAATAAAGAGCTTTAAACCTGTTCGTCTAGAGAGGATGGAACTAATAGAATATATACAATTAGCTACTGATCTTAATATAGCCATTCTTATGGCTGTAAAAAAGTGCAAAAAGTAGGAGTATAAAGAAAGCACAGCATCAAGTTAACCTGCAAAGCAGGAAGCTGACAATTTTGTGACTTTTCTTTTCTGTGTGGTTCCAGATGAGTAAAATTCCACTGTTTCTAACTACGATGAAACTGGGCATCTCAAGATTTTGGCTCCAAAATACGAGTTACAGTCAGTAGGTGCAACTTCTATTCAGTTCTGGTTTCTTTCTTCTACCACCTAGTTCAAAATGCTCTCCTGCCTTTCAAACACTCAAGTGAAAGAGAACATTCAAATTGATTCTTTCCAAAGTGCAGGAACTTCAATAATAATATAATAAACTACCAATACTGGTGCCTTTTTATTGCTTTGTATTTATACTACAGCATTATTTGCAGGCCCTGATCATAGGAATTGGATCACCCTGTGTTTAGCACTGTACTGCCATGCAGAAGGAGGATTAGGCATTGCAAACGAGGCGTCAGCACAGCAGGATCTCCAGTTACTTCAAACCAGTATTACCACCAGAAGAAGTAGTCCCATCTTCCCACAGGTGCTCATTCCTGATGTTTTTTCCTGGGTTAGCTTTAACCCATATCTGTTCCCCATCCCATTCACTGTCAGCTGCATGCACTATGTCCTAGCACAGGAAAGGGTGAGAAAAGACAAGCTACCTCCTTCAATGACATCACTAGTTTAATTTACTCTGGAACCACAGCATAAAAACAGACACACAAAAGGCAAGGCTACCCACCTTTGGCTATCCACCAAATCACCCATCCCTGCTAGAAATTTCACCTTACCATTCCTCTAAYGCTGCTGTTTCCCACCTATTTTTCCTTTGTGTTTCAATAGTGCTATAAAGCTCTAGGAACATGAACACATGGGGATTACCTAGTTTGTGCCCTTGAAAGTTCACTGCTACCCAAAGAATGTAACATGATTATGGAAACATATTCTGTGCAACCAATCAAAACCTAACCGAGGTAGCCACCAGTTCCCAGACTGCTTTGAAAAGGAACCACACCACTAGAAAGGGACCCTTGAGAGCACACACCTGTAAGACAGCAAGTATTATAATGGGCCCACTACTAGAGGTGCTCAGCACCCAAAACTCCCAACTTCTTAGTACCCAAACTCCCAATTTGTTAGGAGATGCAAAGGTTCAGCACCCACAGGAAAATAAAAGTTTTTGAGTATTTAGCCCGTGTGTTACAGCTCCCACAGGCTGACAATTTCTGAATAGTCCCCGTAGCTTTCCTATCCCTTAGAGAACTCTAGATATTTTACAAAGCCAGTCCAGCAGGAGCCAGCCATGATGACACTCTGTAGTGGATTTGTTTTTTCCTTGGAAGCTCCACATACATGAATCATGCTAGGCAGGATCAAAYGGTCATTCTTCTCTACATAGTCTGATAACATTTTTGCACTCCTGGGAGGGGCAGGGGACTATCTGGAGATGCAGATCCAGCCTGTTTTTCTTGTTCCTTTCTTTTGGACACTCTTAGGAAAAGCAGCCAGTGTCAGTGAGAACTCATACTTAACTTGTGGCAAATCCTGAATCCTCTCTTTTAGAATAATGTTCCCCAGTAGCTTCCTAAATTTACAGTTAGCCACTAATAAGCTGATTTGACTGCCTCAAGGAATTAATGGAAATCTTAAATCACTTCTGGTCACTGTGTTACCAAACCAGATGGAGTTCTACAAACAAAGATGATCATACAGCTGGAGGTGACTTGCATGAAGACAGATTAAAGAATTAAATGTCTCTGTAGTTTGTCAAAGGAATAATAAATATAATAGCCTACTTGAACTGTGTAAATACCAAAGGGGGAAATGCTATAAGAAAATAATCAGCAATGACAGGCGACAGGAAAATCCTCTGGCATGACATATATCGAACAATCTCCCAAACGAAGAGATGAAGTCTTTGAAAATGAAAGCAAATTTTTCAAGCGACTTCCTCAAAAGAGCAATACGTTCCTCTATCACTAAAACACTGAATAATGAAATAGTGAATCTGAAAGGACCTTTGAGGATTTATGTAAAGAAATAAAAGAATCTAGCCTGATTGCAGCATACCTGCACATCCTGTGTCATTCTGTAACGCCCTCGGCTCGGAGCTGAGAGAGAGGTTAGCTCCAGAGCCTCTATCGATGCCTTTGTTCATCTGAGAACAGCCTGAATAAAATGTCAAAAGCTCCATTCAAAACTAGAGGCAGAAGAAAAAACGGTAAGAATCACATCGGTTTCATTCTGCTGCCACTTGAGAAACCCCAAGACACTTCTACAATAAGTGTCTCCTGTTTCAAACTTTTCAAGTGGCCCTCTAGCCATGAGACATCCAGCAGATATTTTGCATGCTTTGCCTGTAGCTAGCTTTCAGCTTTAGTCCCTGTCACACTCTACAAATGAGCTATATTATACTGCAAAATGTTATTTTTCCCTTCAAAATATATACTCCTAGTTACTGTTGACACTTTTGAACAATAAGAGAAAAAAGCTGCTTAACTAAGAAGAAATGATAGTAATAGTTTCAAATATGAATTACAGTAAATAGTGAATTTAACTTCACTGAAAAATATAACAATTGCAGTAGTTCCCCATCTTTCTAAAATCACAGACTCCACCATTTCTGTGTTCAAATCAATAAAGAACTGAAACAGTGACTGAAGTTCACTAACAGAAAGCAGCATTTAGTGTCTCATCCAAAACCATACTTTCCAAGCTTTTTCAGGGTAATTCTCTTACAAATGCAGTCATTTAAACTTCCTAAAAAGTCTAGTAACCATTGAAGGGTTCACGTCCATCTATCGGAAACATCTGGCCTAATGCCGTCTTCAAGCCCACACTAATCAACATTAGGATTTAATGTCATCCATCCTGTTCATCAGCTTACTGTAAGACAACCGTGCCAAGACAGTACAGAAATATACTTGGGGAAAAAAAAAAGTGTGACTGCTTATGGTGTGTCTTTATACTTGGCTACATGTCAAAAGGCAGAATGCTCATCGGCTCTTTTGCATTTATCTGTATCCCTGTTCTGAAAGGATAGGAGGGAAAAATTCCTTCACCCAACGCAGGAGTTGCTATACCTTGCTCAAGCAAATATCCTAGCTCTCTGCTGTATCTCTAACAACGTAACTGAGGGCTTAGGGTACCGTACACCATCAGGTCAAGCGTACAACTTACTTCTGAGCACTCTCCCAGCCATGAGGCTCAGGGACTTTCTGAGCCAGATGTGGTTTCCATGGAATGAGTAGTAGTGGATTGCTCATTCCAAGAACTTGTCCAACCTCTTCTTGATCACATGTAAAATTTTAACGTCTACAACATTGTGTGCCACAAATTTCCACAGCTTAACTACACATTGCACAACGAACCACTTCCCTTTGCTTTCTGAACCTGCCTCCTTGCTAGTTTATTTTGATGAATATCAGTTCTTGTACCAGAAGACACAATGAACAATACCCATCTACCTGTTACACAACACGTCTCATATTCAAATGTCCAAAGCACTTTGAAATTTCACCAGGTCTCAATTTATCTTTCCGAGTTGTTCTTCTTTTCTAAATTATAGCAGATGGCAATGTAAGCAGACTTTATTTTTTTTAAAAATTGTGTTTAAAAAAAAATTGTATTTCAGAAATTGTGTTATTTTACTTTTAAACACAGTCTCAAAATTTAGTAAGGTCAGTTTAGCAAATTTAGCAAAACTAGTTTTGTTAGAGCAGGCAGTTTTGCCTCAAAGAATAAAATACATGTCTGGAATTAAAAGAATACTGGATTCAGATGAGCCAGTTTTATTACTATTTATGAAGCTCATTAGGTAAGACTCTCCCTTGTTTTGAGCTGATCTTGATTTTATTTTTTTTTTAATTTCTTCATATCTGATAGTTGGACAGCTTCTATTTCTTATTTTGTCTAACTTTATTCAATCTGTAAGAAATTAATAGTACGGTAATTTCACCAGTAATTAACAGCAKAAAGCAGAGAGATTTTTTCAGAGAACCACAGCCTTAGTTTTATACACTGGTTATGAAAGAAGAAAAATCATATGTACGTTAATTTCTGGTGTCATATATATTAATATTCATGGTATAACATAGAACTATTGATGAAAAAAATATAATGTCAGTATCCTGAAAATCTGTTCTTATATATATATATATATAAGTAAAGAAAACATGTATTAGGAATATCTTCTAACAAAAGTCTCTGTTAGAGCTGTATCTTTCTTCATTTATAGGCCATACGAAAACTAGGAGAATAGCCTTTTGCCCCTCAGATCATTAAATCCAAGTTCTGGGTTCTTCTCATCAAAGGGATCAATGGTGCAAACAGACTCAGATCAGTCTGTTAGAATTAAGCCCCCGGATTTTCCTGTACAATCCAGGTATAAAAGCAAATTTCACCTGCACGAGGAAGAACTTGCCCTTTTGAAAATATGTCCTCATTGACTTGTTGGCTGGTCATAAGCTAGGAGCCTTTCCTTTATCCTTCTACATTATGTCTTATTTCATATTTAAGTCTCAAGTGTCCCTTGAAGCACACTCTGTATCAAACACGTTACACAGTAAATACTGATTCTGGAAGATTGGTAAGCCTGGGTTCTAGAGCAGAAAAAGATACACAAGTTGATTAATTATTAAAACAAAACCAGAGAAAGAAGTTAAAATGTCATCTAATAAAAGCAGAAATTTTGCTGCTATGAAAGTACAGCTGTCATTTCAAAAGTGTGATCTGACACACATGTAGTATTAAAGCAAACAAAAACTTATGCAGTAACCAAGCACTGAAAGACCTAGCCTAGAAAAATAGACAATATTCCTGTAACGTTACGTGAATGCTGCAGGTTTTTAGTAGAAAAAGGAAAATTACATTGGGAAACTATCTTATTACCAAAGTCTAGGAAATGTGCTTCAAATAGTTTTAACATTTGCAGCCACTAAAAAAACAGGGGGAAAAAAAAGAAAAATAGGCTCTGATTACTTTCTTGCCTATTGTAGGCAATGGTGTTTTTTCTTACAATATACAGACTTATCAACAAACAACAATAAATCAGAAAAAAAAATACCCCTACCTGTAAGAATACTTTGTGCCCCTTCCTACTGACAGCGCTTCCATAGGAGGAGAGCACAGGAAATTCATATGGGATCTGTAAAGGTAGGAGTCTCTGTACTGTCCTTGAGCAGACTCCAGCTACTCGGTTACAGAGAATTTGACTACATTAGGGGTATCACCTTTGCAAAAAATGCCATGGGAAACAGAAATGGATTTAAACTAGCTATGCATTTTTTGCCACGGGAGGTTTAGTTTTGCATTCAATTACTTCCTGGAGCTGGACCTAAATGCATACAGCAGAAGCTGCAGAATAAAAAAAAAAAAAAAGCTTTTATGGGAGCAGGAAGTAGATCACATTGCAACCTTTTCCCTGCCCCCATTAAATACTTTATTAATAAAATGACTGTTTACTGCCTTGGTCTCTCAACTATGGTTCAACAGAAAATCAATATCCCACGTGCCTCACTGGAAAACATGTGATTTTGTCAGATTATTTGGAAAGGCAAAGCCGAGATTCTGAACAGAGATATTCACTATTATTTTTCCATGAGAGAACTGTAGAGAACTGGGAATCAAATACTGCCACTTCTCAACAGCTTACAACTGAAATTTAGAAGTCTCTTTTACTTTCCTTTCATTTATAACAAAAAGAGAATCTGCAAAACAACTGCTTGCGCTGCACATCTTTGATCTTTGTATACGAAGAACAGCAACAGCCTGTTCAATTCTCAGCGTGAAAAAACATCTTCAGATAAAGAGGTTAGATTGCGTTTCCCCAGCAAAAACTAGACTTACAGTAGAAATCATCACTTCTCTGGAGAGAGGCCAGTGAGAAGGAGAAGCAGATATATCTAATTTAGTATCAGATCAAACTAGATCACTCCAGCACACTGCAAGCTCCACCAGTTTAGCTGCTAACACTTACAGAGTATTGATTGCAGACTAAAAAAAAAAAAAAAAAAGAAAAAAGAAAGAAAAAGCTCTCGTCATTCTCATTAGAAGCAGGTAAACATTTCCTAAAAATTTGCCTGTAAGACAAAAGCCCTTTAAGTAGGTAAGGGAATTCATAAATACATTAATGCTTTCATTACCCTTTCATTCTAAATAAATGTGACATTTATATATAACATGCACAAAGTCAGCTAATACTCGAACATTTTAGAACCTGTGTTAAAGAGAAAAATACAAATAAAATATACATCAGGGGCTAATTCAAATGAACAAACTGTCACTATGTAACAGTCAACAGTGTTTTTAATGGAAAACATTCAACATCAAAATCTGCTTTTGCTGTAAATATGCTTTTGCTTCTCTGAAGAAAGAAATCAGATAGAATTTTCTCTGTCAAAAGAATCTTCTTGACCTTGTACTTTCCTAATAATTCATTTCTTAATTAACTTGCTCAAAATCTAAAGGAAAAAAAGTCACCGTCGCACTACCCCTTTCACATTCATCTCTTTGGATGAACATTCACTGCCTTTTCTGCGGTGTGGATTCGCGCGCCCTTCCAACTGCAGCTGGGCCGGTTAAGAGGGTTAGTGGATCTAGCATGGCCCAGCTGCTCATTACAGGCTCTTCCTAACCCATTTCAGGCAGATTAGGCAGGACCCACTATTTAAACTGTTTGAGCCTTGCCATGCGATGGAAGGGGGAACAGGGTGTTCATATGAGTGTCTGAGTCGGCAGAGCGAGGCAGTGATTTATTTTAAAGGAGCCATGCTCACTCTCCCAGAACCTCACTGTGCTAGGTTAAACTTACTTCCAACAAAATTTAGTTTCTTCATCTTAAACTTTGGGGAACAACTAATTAGCTGCATTTTATGCACATTTCCAAAAGCGGAAAGGGAACTAAGCAAACAACCTAAAGTCTACAGTGTGCACAGGGGCATCTCTTCTCCCTTCGTAGAGGTGAAACCTTTCCTAGCATAAAACTCAGGTGAGCTGCAACTTCCCTAGATGCTGAAACCAACAGGAACTGCCCCAAGATGTATAGCAGCAGTTATTTCAATGAAAACGGGTTTCACTTCCACTACACCACCATGTAAGGATGAAGATCTCAACTAAGCAGTATTTAAGGAGAGGGGTACGTACACCCACACTGAGGCATCTCCCTTTTGCCAGACGTGACAGATTTCCGAGAGTGTTTTACATGCTTAAGTTCTCAGTTCCAGGCTGTTCTTGGCCACTGTTTTTTGTCTGCAGAGTGTCTGATGCCCCAGGGAGAAGCAGGCGAACTGGCAAAAACCCTGAGGTCTGACCAAACACAGCTCTGCAGCAGCTCAAGGGCCGGATGGACGGATGCATTTTTTTCAACCACTCTTGTGTATTTTGCTCTTTCTAATGTAAACTGCAGTGTTCTGACAAACACATGTCAAAGCTTTTTTTCCTAATGCCTCTCGGTCTCCTCCTTGTTCTGATCCTATAAACACTTCTAGATGCATTATTACCACTAGGCATACAGGTCAGAGGATGTAAGGGAGCTATTTACAGACTTACCCTATGTAAGCACCTACACAGGCAAGGCCTTGCCTTTGCAGCTCACTGAGCTGCTGTAGAGAAGTTACAGCAGGTACCTCTATATTTTCCATTTCAAGAACACAGGTGGGAAACCATCCACCTCATCCCTTCAGGCTGAAGTACATCCCTGCTTATAGGAAAGACCCCACTTTAGAAGCTGGCACACTAACAGGTTTGCACCTCAGAAATACAGATGTCAAAAATCCAGAGCAATGTTTTCTGTCTCGTCTTCTCATGAGGTCCTTACCAGTAGCTTTAGCACCATCCTCCTAGAAGACTGTGATGTTGTTCTGCCACTGACAAAACAGTACAGTTTTTTTTTTCCTAAGCTTTTAGATAGTGTATTTTACCAAATGTGTTGTTCAGAAATTATTCGGATTAGTTATTCGGTGCTTAAGCCTCAGAAGCTGTCAACTTCTGCAGTGGGCAAAATGACAAACTCCTTTGCCTGAGATCCTTCCACCAGTTTGCTTCAGGGCTATCTATCGCCAGACTCAGAGCTGCCAAGTTCTGGAGCAGCTAAACACTTTCCAAAACATTCTGATGGCAAAGCTGATTTTGTGCTGAAATGTCATTTATTGAGGAATTTTTGTTTTGTTCAGCTCCTCCAAAGAACAGGGACTACATATGCCTGACATAAGATCCCAGCTTCAGGTGATAGACACTACTAGGGAAAGAACTAAAACCCTGTAGAAGCATTTACAGTGTTTTTAACATACAGGACAACTGGGAATTTGTAAAAAGACTGACACAAAAGCAAGATGGTGTCCTAAAAAAACATTAATCATCTTTTTAATTTGCCAAGATTTATATAAAAAATGGCATGCCAGCTGCTCCCAGCAGCAAATTCCACYTCTAACACATAATTTCACCTGCAGAGCCATTAACACATCTCCATCAAATAAACTTCAGCAGACAACTGTTACTTCTGGTTGGTTGATTTTCTTCCATCACTTTTCACATTTCAGGATCTTCCATCTTAGGAATTTACTAGAAAGGTCTAGAAGCCTAACTCAACTCTGTTGTACAGGTCTAGCTTGTAAAACAGATTTGAAATCATTGCTTCAGACATCAAGTTTCCTAAACATGTATATATCATATTAATAGAAAATTATTAGAGGATAAATATGTATATTCCAATCTTGTCTTAAGGAAAAATTATGAGACACAGGAATCACTCTGCATTGCAACCCTGAAGCATACGTTCTTTTCAGCTCTTCCAAAATAGACAAGTATTGGTCTGTGAATAGCTATGGACAACAAAAGATTTTCTGTGTGCAAGCACCTCAGAAGAAATGTGTCTGAACATTGGTCATGTTAACTGTACTGGGATAAAACCCAAGAACACCAACTATGAAAAAAAACAGTAACAGTTATCTCCCTAGATATTACAATTGCCATAACAAATATGCATATTAAGTGCAAATAAAAAAAAAATCTAGATGCAAGTTGAAAGAAATGCAGAGTCAAAAATTTTCTATAATTCAGCAAAAAAATCCAAGCAGAGAGAAGAATTGCTGTCCAAACTTTACTTTGTCTTCTAATAAAGCTATCGCCTTATTGCAAAGGGTACTTTGACTGAAGGACAGAGCAACAGATAGCATGAGAAGCCAATGAAAGAAAATGAAAAAAAAAATTCTAAAGAGCTTCCATTAGTCATCACAAATTGTTGTGCAATATTTAGTGTTCTGCAGATTTTAGTGTTAATTTCTGCAACATTAGCCTTAGCTGAAATAGCCAGCCAACTTTTTACTGTTTTGAAAACTCTCTATACTGTTCTCACCTCTCAAAGGGGAGCACGGACAGAAACAACTCATGATAGAATCCATCAGCAATGCTGCCAGCTCTTAAGAAGGAAATTTTAGGTAATTTTAGGATATATAAGCATACTATACTCCTCACTTCCATTTTCTTAAATGGAAAAGTACATACAAAGTCAGGTGTTCATACAGCAGAAGGTTTAACAACTGCAAATCAAACTGCCAAATCTCACCTAGCTCACGTTTCCTAGCGATTTGGCAGGGAGCAAATTTCCAGTGTACCCTATGCCTGATATATGTTTAGTTTACCTGTGTATTTCCAGAGCATTGTTCATTTGTTACAGGTAAAACAGAAGGCAAAAGGCCACTTTTACAATTAGTGACCTTTTAAACCTCTTAATTTAGCTTTTACTTTATCAGCACTGTGAAAAATGGAAGCTCTCTTAAGAGTAGGACTGCCACAGTTGGTTAGTTGGAACAAAAAGTGGACACATTCCCAGTACCAAGACTGATATAAAAAGCAGGATAATACTATAAAAATATGTAGCTTACTTTGTGCCTTTTCACAGAAGTTTATCTGAAAGCCTAAAGCAAAAGAGACAAGTTCTTGTTCATTCACTGAAAGTCAAAGAATTGCACAACTATTAAGAATCATGTTTTACGTTTCAATATTCATTAATTAACTCTAAAGTCATAAATAAAACTAATTTATTAGATAAAATTTTAGCCTGTGCTGAATATAGAACAATCCCATCATTTCAGGATCCCTCATTCATAACACAGTCTCAAGCAACTGCACTGTTCAATGTACCAGGAAGGCAACCAGTGCTTGTACACATCAAGTAAAGAGGAAATCAATTTACTTTGAGGAATGTTAAGTTGTTAATAAAACCGGAAGAGTAATTATTCTGGGATTTCTTGCCAATTGGTATAAAAAATTACTTGAATATAACAGTTTGATTATGAGAATTCTGTGGTAACAGGTAACATTCCTGAAGACTAAAGAGGTTGTTTTGTCCCCCAAAAGTCAAAGGTTTTCATTAGATCTGCTCAAAATAAGCGGTGTTTGAGAAGGAACATATTATAATACATTTTAATATCCCAGGATGGATGCCGCTACCTCTGGTTTCAACCACACAAAAGCGACCTGAACAGCTGGCATTCCCAGCATTCCTGATTGAACCCTTCTCTCTTCTCTCACCAAAGATTTCTTTACGTAGACAGTTGTCATCTCTCTCCTCATGTCTCATGGCAACATGCTAAGATTCGCAATAGCAGTAACTATGTTTAAGTCCTAGCTACAGGTGCAGTTATTTGGGGGTACAAATAGGAGCCATGGCAAAACTCCAACTCCATCTCACTGAGCAATGTAGATGACCCAGCAACACTTGTACAAGCCACATGCGATGTAGCAGGAGAAGGTGGTGCAGGCACTAAAGTGTACACACGAGGAATTCAGGACTGTAGCACACTGTACATTGCAGGCTACTATTTCCGATCATTCTGCCTTTTAGACTGACAACTTAAAGGATGGAAGAATCCAAACTTTGCTCACGGCTCATAGCATTTGCTCATTTTGACATCACACCAGGGATGAGTAGTGCAGGGGCCTTCTGCTTCCTGCAACAAAGTGCTGCGCACCTGATGTGAAGCCTGCAAAAGGTAGTTTCTGCCAAGCACAGCAGCTGCCCAAAGGATGCACAAGATGTGCCCTGCCTGCAGAAGAACTGAGTGCCATCACTAGATCAGCCCTGGCCCACACCAGCACTGGCTGACCTAGTGGATGGAGACAGATATTCCCTCCGACTTTTACTGGGGTGTTTACAATATCATAACCAGTTTTGCCATCCTAGAACCAATTTTACAGGAGTCAGCCACCTTACGTCCACGCAACACATTACGGCCATATAGGATGGGAGCCATACTTCAAATCACACCTATCTTAATAAACGAACACTGAATGTTTCGCTTACCTCAGCTATGGTAAAAGACGGAAATTAGACTTTTTTTTATTACCTTCCATATTGTTAATACATATTGGGTTTGTTTTTATTTTTAATACCTATAACACAGTCTCCATGCCTGTCTTCTCAAAATATTAATTTCTGTTAACTAAGGGATGTTTCTATAGTGAACTAGGTTAGAGTATCCACTGTGCAGGAAGTTTATGCATATGTTTGCAAGGGACCACACAAGACAGATCAAAAGTTTCAACAACAACAAAAAATTAGAAGTTGGTGTTTCATGGAAATTCAGGCCAGAAGGAACCATCTAAGTAGATTTTCTGTAATTCACAGGTCATTAAAATAATACCCCAGCCAACCAATGTGGCCTGCTAGGACAATCGACCCCACCTGGGACCCATTTGGGAGCAGCTGAAGGGTCAGAGGACTAGCTGGGAAGTAACAAGTTCCTCTCTTCAGACACCACCTTGTCTGGTGTCTCCACAGTCTCCCCTTATCATACGACAAGGAAGGCGTTAAAGGCACTCGAGACAGAGAGGAGCTCACAGGAGCTTGCTTTCTTCCCAAGAGCTGCTCAATAGCGTATGGAGGCAGGTTTCTGGGAAGCATTTGGCTCACTGAAGATGTGCATATTGAYAGCACTGCACATGTTTACATGCCCAGGCACGTAGCAGAAAGAGAGCACTGGCACATCACCATACACCAGAATAAGAAATATCAGCCACCTAACAGAAAATTCTGGGTGCTCTTTGTCAAGCCTAAAGACTTTAGTTTAGCTACTATTTCAGCTTGCAGAAAACTACAATATGTACCACATATGTGGCACATTTTAGTCCACACCATGGAATATGTATCCTTGGATACATAAAAATACAGCAAGTTTTTGACTCAGTTTGAGTAACAAGTGAAAAGCACACAACAGCCATACATCCCAATCCCAGCATTATGGAGTCAAAAAAGAAAAATGAAAAATACAGTGCTGCTTTCTCTCACATCAGTAGCACTGATGGTGTAGCGCAGTTCCATGTAACGCTACAGTTACCAGCTAACTGTGCTGTACATTTCCTATGGACACAATATTGCCAACTCTGGACTTCATCAAGAGTCTTACAAGATTTGGTGTCCCCTCCCATGAACAGCTCCAACTTGCAGAATCTTCTGAATAAGACTCTATGTTTTTAATTTGTTTTTCCCTCTACAGTAGAATATAAAAATGGAAAAATAACAAAAAAGCCTCCAGAACATGCTTGAATTATGTTCAGAAGACAAGAAGCAAACAAGATCAGCAATTAAAATTACCCACAGAAGTCTACTAATGTCAGTTTTAAGGTTCTGAAAAGAAATTTTGGTAATAATAATGATATAAATTCATCAGTGAAGATCAAAAATACATCAGCTAACCACCTGACTAGCTGAAAAACATGAAAATTTAAAAGAAAGGAAGAATTTCTATTTTTTCTGCAAAGTTCCTTTTTCCCCATAAAAACAACTTTCTGACTAGCTTAGAAGTTCACACTCCTCTGTTTTGCCTTAGAATTTCTTCCCATTCATTTGGCTCAGCTCTGCATCTATAACCTCTGCTTTATCCAGAGAATGTTTTTTTCCTAGTTTCAGGTTTGGGGACAAGTGTGCACATTAGAGTTGGTCAGTTGCATCATGGTTCTTATAAACAGCTCTTCTACTCCAAACAGATACTTTCAATTAATTAAGATTTTTGGTGAACAAGAATTCTGTTTTTATTTACTGATATTTTTCTTTCTGATCAACTTCTTACTTTCTGTTTTGATAGTATTATTATAAGCCATAAAGCCAGACATGATTCCTTCTGTGGTTATACAAGATTCTTCATTCTTTCAAAGTCCCAGAACTGGGAACAAGCACAAAGCTTTTCTCTTAAAGAAATAAGCAGCACAGATTCTCCCCAAAATTCCAGAAGTCCATTGGATTCTGAAGCTCCTTGGAAAAAAAATTCTATCACTGTGCAGAGCGCAGGCTGGTCTTTAGTTAGGAAAACGAGTCTAGGAGTCTGCATGACTAATCCCCACGGTCTCAAATTGGGTAACAGAAGATGACTATTGCAAAAACATCAGCCTGTAGCCCCAACTGTCCAGCTATCTTCTTCCCTCGTTCAGGTCCCCATTAACTCCTTCTGAGTTAACTCTGAGCTCCTTAGAAGAGAGACTGTTTCATCAACTCCACATACAAAATCTGGCTCTCCCATGCAAAAGTAACAATGAATCTGCACAGCTTTCAAAGGGGCAGGTCCTGCAAGGTGTCAGAGCACCACAGATAGAAGTGTTCTCAACCTTCATAACACTCTATGGGCGGTCTTCAGGCCTACAGCCAGAACCGACGCTGCTCATAGTCTTCTGTTAAGTTTCAACCCAAAATGATGCCTCAGTTTAAGACCCCAAATTTTCTTGACTATAACAGGATGCCTGATTGCTTGCCGAGAAAGGTGGAAGCCATTTAAGGCCCTCCTTGAATCCACAACATTAACACATCTCTGCTCATATCTGATCCAAACTCTGCACAGCATAGTTCAGATCTAGTTCATGTACTGAGGCTACTGCTGCTGGCCTGGGAAGCACCAAAGAGAAATAGAGAAGTTGGAGGTATTGGTATAAAGATTTATGCTGCCACCTTCTAAGTTCAGCCTGGGTCTCCTGCCTCTATTTTCTGCCACATTTAAGTCAACAGGCAAACTAAGAGACAAAGTGAATTCCAAAGTAACTGCAAATAACCTCATATCAACAGGAACAGTGTGTCTGTTTCCTGAAAAGGGTAACAGAAGCTGGTTCCTTTAGCCTAGCCAAAGGCATGCCAAAATGGGAATATTGTAACACCCTGTAACATAACCAAATAAGAGGGGTTAATGAGAGAGTAGTGGCATGTATGTTGAAGAACAACAACAACAGATCATCAACAGTTGTAAATTTGTCATGAAATCAACACGGACTGGAAATTGAAAGAACATTTCTAACTAATGACTGAAATTCTGGAATAGTCTGCTGGAAACCAGAGTGGAGCAGGGGGTCTAAATTGTGTTAAAGGGGAGCTTGATAAGCTTACAGAAAGAATATATGATATTATATGACAGAAAGGGGGAATTACTGGAGACAAAATATTAAATTTGTGGTAGGAGTTCTTCGGTATCCAGCTTGTTAGCATCTCTAAGGGGCAACTGAAGGGATTATTGTATTAGCTTCACATTTCTGGGCTTCTGCTGATCCCGGCAGGCTGGGGCGGGGTGACAGGAAGGGGGAGGAAGTCTCTTCCTGCATTTCCATTGCATGATTTTTTTTAGAGATTTCCAAGGATCTTTTGCTTCCTTTGAATCCTAACATGGATCAGCATGTCAAACTCATAGACAGTTAAAACAACTGCCAGATTTGGGACCAGGAGAACTTTTCACCCAGAGCATAATGGTTTCTTTATTTCTCTGACATTCTGGCAAAGTTTACTTCATAGGATCACTTGCAAGTTCTGTTCACAATTCCCATTTCTGCAAGATCCAGACTACTGGGGAGAGACTTTTCCTCTGGCACATCACGGTTGCAAGTTTTAGACTTTAACTATGGGTAGAAATTCGGAATAAAGTACTGCTGCGAGAATGCTGGGAATACAAAGAATGCTGTAAGCCACGGTGAACAGAGACATTTAATCATCCTGTGGACCTCTCTGGACTGAACATTTACTGACCAGTTGCTTGTTCTTGTGGAACATGACTCAATGTTCCTACTGGGCAGTAAGCAGCAGCAGCTCTTGCCAGTTGGTAAGAGGATGACTCAACCCTCACCTTTAGCAGCTCAGCTACCATGGAGCAACCAATACTGGTTGCTAAACCCAAATCTCTTGAGTATGATGTCCTAAGAGATAGCAAGGTTTTGATCCCAGCATTATTGCATCTGCAAATTGGTGCATTGCTCCACAGCATGGGCAATCAAATAGTTGAAGAATGTTGCCACAGTGCATTCATTTTGTTTGCTTTGGGTCTCAAACACTAATGCCACTCCAGCAGACGATTACTTGGAGGATATGAACACTTCACTGTCAAAGATCTCAGAGTATTAATCAGATTTCAGAGGGAGACCCAACACAAACCTTCTCAGAAAGCTTCTATTTACTAAATGAAAATAGACAATGTGGACAAGCAGCTCCTGGAATCTATCCCAGGTGTTATGAGGGTAATACAGTGCCCTCAATGGACACAGTGTACAGCTGAGTTTCAGCAACTCAGTGATGAAGATGGTTCCCTGCTGCATGTTATGTTACGCGGTCACATTCAAGTCAGTTCTTACTAAGACCTGCCTATATCAAAGCAAATGACATTGACTGAGCCCCAGAGGCAGCCCATGTCTTAACTAAAATATACTCTGTGTTCACACATTCATCATTTACAGTTTATTTTTGTAGGGAAGGAACAAAGCAGCAGCACTAACAAATCAAACGGAATTTCCAGTTTAAAGCATAAATGATCCCAAATCATGTCCCTGCTAGTATGGACAGCGAAACCAGTTGAGTCCTCCTGCGTGAGTGTATGGACAGGCACACCATGTGGGCCAGAGACACCAGCTCCAGCCACGCTTAGCTCAACTTTCAACATATCCACACTTACTGAAATGTTCCTTCTCCCATTCTCTCAGCTGCAATCCTTGTCAGCAGGATCAGCAGAGATGAGCCACGTGAACAGGCCAGAGAGTAAATTCTTGTTCTCACCCCTGAGGATATCTAGGATTGGCAAAGCTTAACGTGTGTGAAGCTTATCTGGCCATGACTCTGGTATAACCAGCTAGGCAAATAAAGAGCTCCAGGATGTAACTCCAATTCATCTCAGAAAGAAATAAGTGAATTAGAAACATATTTTAAAATACATTTTGCATTTCCAGGACAACATTGGCAAGCTTGTTCTCATATTTAACAACATGTGCGTCCCGAGTGCAGTAAGAATTCAGTTGCCAAGTTGCTGCTTTAGGGTCTCCAACCCTTTAGATCTGACCACCTCTTCTTTCAACAGAAGTCAGAGCTCTCTCATAATTCCCTTGCATAAACTTGTATACACACTTCTTGTACCATACAGTCATATTTTCTAGCTGTAACAGTTGGGCTACATTAGAACAGTAGTTCTCAGAAAGGTGAGAGYTGCCCTCTGCTCTTCTTTGTATCAGCAAGGAAACCAGCTTTAAATTAGACTTCCAAATACCCCAGTTTACACAGGATGACTGTTCCTATTACCCTGAGGAAAAAAAAGTACTTTGAAGAAAGAACAAAACTCCCATATCCTGAAGCAGCATATTTAATTCTAAATGGCATGACTACATTTARTTACTCATCAAATTTTTTCTGGGAAGTAACACCTTTTCAGCAGTAAAAACGTTTGGGGTCCATATAGTCTCTACAGCTACATCAGGTTGTCCAAAAGTATAAAGGCCACCTCATGCATGGCTCTGGGCTTCCAGCCTTGATCAGCTCTATGAAGCAGTTCAGGTCATCCCCCTACACAATCTTCCCTCAAAGAACTCCTTCCTATTCTCCACCCAGCCACATTTCTGAGGGGAAAGGGAGGACAGGAGAGGACATCAAAGGTAGGGAAAGGTTTCCAACTGTTTGGCATGAGACCAGGTCCTGCACTGACACTGACACTGATTCAGTAGGGGAACTGGTCATTACAGGAAAACTCAGACATGGTTCCATCATTCCCCAGAAGGGATTTCCAAATGTGATGCTTTTATCTTAATCCATAACCCCTCCCAGGTCAAAGAAACATAGCCATGTGTTTTTAAAGGAAACTGTTTTATCTCTGTCCACAAACCTCTTCAAAGTACACTTTGCTCTCTGGTCCAAAAGCAAAGTGATGGTTAGTTCAATTCAGAGAACCTTTTCCAGAGAATCAGGTCCAAAGCAAACCATAAAACCCTCTTGGTCCACAGGAAAAGCCTGAACACAAACTGATAAAAAGGGCCGACTCCTTTTCAGTTTAGCTATATCTGCTCCCAACAGCTGTCCTCTTTATGCCAAAGGGCATCTCAGAAAATACCTCAGAAAGAATATTGGATGAATTATTCAAAACAGACTAATTCTTGGTGCTTGGATTCTTTGTTCACTCTATGATCAGTGCAAGATGTGTGCCTTCAGAAGGGCTCACACTGCCTTCAGTAAAGGGCAAATGCAAAGGCTTTGATTTGGAGAACAGGAAATCAATTTAGCAGCTAATAAATATGTAATTTGTGCGCTATACATACTCTTTGTCTCCCTTGATGCTCATAGAAAAGTTAATGTGTCTTACCCTGCTAAGCACAAAGTTATTGCCCATGTTCATGTGAACTGCAATTTAGCTCCTTTCAAAGCAGAACTGGGCAGCAGACAGGGAGTAGATGCTTGGCAACATCATGTTGTATTTCCTCACAAACAATAATAGCAGAGTTCCCTCCACGGAGGGCCAAAGTTGCGAAAGTCATGGTCGCACATTTTGGAAGATGCTCTGCAGCATCACACGTCTGTCCTGACATATCCAGGCCAACGACATGCATGTCTTGTGTAGGGTCTATGCAAGCATGGAGCAGACATTCAATGGGCTGTATGGGCTGCACAGAGAGTCTTACAAGGACCTTTACTTACTGATGTCTGGTCTTTTTTCAAAAATTCACAAACTGTGCACAGAAACTTAACTAATTCTAGGACATCTGACAAAAGTCATACTTTTACCTTTCAACTTAACCATAGGGAGGCATAAACATATTGCAGCTACACTAACAAAAGAACTTACATTGAAGCAACAAAATCGCCTAAGTAGAGGTCACAACTCTACCAACAAAAGCATACTACAGAAATCTTTCAAGTCTAAAGTCTCCCCCCAACACCATAAGAGGGCTCAAATGAAGGGAAGCCTCATAACTTTCCAGGTGCCAACAAGATACAGCTTAAGCTAACTTAAAATAAAGCAAAGTGAAAAGTTTAAAATTTAAGTCAGGTATGCAGCCTGTTCAGAACGCTGTTTCCAGAATTCAGATGCTCAGGGTGACATGAAGCTTTGCTGCTTGAACAAATACTGAAGCTGAGCAGGTTTTCAATTTTCCCCCCTTTACTAGCACCTCCATATGTAGTTGGCTGACCAAGTTTATCTGTCTTACATCTACTTTGGGTTAAAATGGATCCCTCCTGTGCTCTGGGCACACAAAGTTTACAATATTAAAACATATGAATTAATTCAAATCTCACCTTGCTGCCAACCTCCCTCCACTCTGCCCTTTATTCCACCTTCAAGAAGTTTCTTGGGGGGGAAGAAAGAATCTAATCAGGCATAGTAACTGAGAGGTAAAAAGTTTGGGATTAAAGGCAGGCAGGAAGTTATTTAGGTCCAGTATTGCCCTCTTCTAATTCATAAGGTTATTGTAACCCAGAGTGCCGATTTCTTAACTTCTAGCTGTTTGTAGATTGCCAATACAGTTCAACTGTGGCAACTTGTTTGTTCCCTCAAAAAAAAAAAAAAAAGGGCAAAACAAAAAGCCAAGGAAAAATAGCCACCAGAGCAACTAATTGAGCCCACCACCCATACTATCCACTCCAAAGATGCACTGGAGAAAGAAAACAGCTGGGGAGGCCACATGAATTATTTCGGCAGTGGGGCAGTTGGGCAGCAGAGGGTGGCTCATTGGCAAGGCAGAAGCATCAGCCTGTCTTGCAGACACCCCATCACACCTCTGTCCTCTTAGCAAAGGAAGTTGTGAGGTCTGTCTGGCCTCAGAAGTTGACGTAGCATCAACACCCAACGCAAGCTCCTGCGGGAGTCTGTTGCCAGACATGAACAACTGACTTTGGCTTAGATTAGTTTAGTAGGAACAGGATTTAGGATAAGCATATGCCCAGTGTTTTTGTGTACAGGTATGGTTTGACAACCGAGGCAGCCAAGCCAATCTAAAGCTAGCTGGCTACCTCTGAAAAAGTGGTTCTCCTCCTCTGTGCCACCTCCAGCAGCACATCCATGCCTGCTTCCTCTTACCAGTGCTGGAGCTCATCAGAGCCTGCAGCAGAGCAGTTTGGGAAGCTCTGCCACTTTTGAGGGGAAGGTTAGTTACTTGGATGACCAACATGGCCCGAATAAGGGCAGAAACACGCAACCATGGGCAGGACAAAGACCCTTCCCACAGCAACTACCTATTGGATCAGTTTAGTTGTATCAGACAGCACCAGGCATGGATGATTCATCTGCACTGGTATATCACCAACAGGAGTGGCATTGTCCCACTCCCAGCCCTGACCATTTTCTCTGGTGTCTTCCTTGTGCTGGCGCTAGCATTTGTGCAGCAAGCTGCAGCAAGGAGATTAGCCAGCTACCAACTAACTTATTTTCATCAGCTTCAGTTTCAGCTAGAACAGTTTCCTGATCCAGCTCACTGCCCTGCCTGGAGGGGTAGCAGGGAAGGCAGAGAGAAACGAGCAGACTGGGGAGCCTGGCTGGTGGTTGAAGGGAGTCAGGGAGCAAATGAGTCAACTCATTCAGGGGCAGGACAGACTTGATGAGATTAAAGTGACCATGTAACCTGCGTTGTTTTTTCTATATAAGCAGGCCATTATGCTAAATACGTGCAGGCTAGAGTCTCTTTCTGTTTAAATCCAATGAAGACAAACCTGAAGTGAACTGAGATCGTCACAACCTCCAGGGCTGAGGCTGAGAGACAGGCAAGGCTGAAATAATCAGGAGCCCACTCACACAAGGCTGTCTATATTAAAGGTATAACCTTATGAACACTTGCAGTCAATATGAAGCTCATAACACGGGAATCTTGTGCTTCTCCTAAGACATACCCCTTACAGAGGCTGCCACATGTCATGCCACCTGCAGTGTTAGTTTTCCAAGCTTCTTATATACAGTTTATAAAACAAGTTCACCTAGCAAAAAGAAAATCAGTATGAGATTAATAACAGGCCAACTTTTCCAACGGTATAAAAAGGTGGGGCAGGGGCTATCAAGCATGCCAGAGTCATAGCAAAAATGACTTTGTCTTGTTCATACCTCCAGAAGAACACTGAGAAAAACCAAAGAGGGTTTCAAGGCTGCATAAATCCTTCCTGCAACCCTGTACCAGAAGAATGTAATCAAGTGCACCCTCCCTGCAACTTCATGCTTTGTGGGCAACTACTTAACCCCTAGGCACCTTCAAATTAAGTTAGAGTACATTTTTTCTTATAGATTTTTATAATTAATCATTTTGACCTTTGAAGAATCACCCTAAACATCTGAGTCAGTTGCCTACCAAAGGGGGTGAGACTCACAGCAATTTTTTTCCAGCACTCTGCAAACAGAGGTGCCAACATCACTGAAGAGTGGCATGTATGGATGGATGGATAACTAACACTCATTAGCTATTCCACTGTCAAAGCCTAGAACAGACACAGTATTCAAGCTTAACTACGAGTTGAACTGAAGAAACAGAGGCAAAGTGTCTCTCACTAGGGATTTACCATGAGTTAACTACCACACATTAATTAAACCAGGTTCAGCAACACACCTCTTTAAAAGGAAGAGAGTTTTCAGGGCTCAGCAGGCATTGAACTGTCAGTTACCCACTGTTCACAAGTTTCTTCTGCAACCAGACAAGCCTGCAACATTAAAAAGAAATCTGAGGATCCAGAAGACAAATAGAGGCCCTCTGCGGGGAACAACAACAGACTAGTATAATACGGTGTAGGATTTGCCTTACTGAAAATATAGTTGCCAGGCAAACAGACTAATGTAATAAGTAACTGCACAGGAAGATTTCTGAAGGAGGGCTACCTGGCTAGCAATGACATAGCCAGAGCTAATAAYAGAAAGCAGAAATTGCCCAAAATGAAACAGAAATCAACTTAAAAATGCAGTAACTACTGGAACACCTTACTTAAGGAAGCAGAAGATTCTCCCACGTTGGCATCTTTACAGGAATTGGGTTTCTCTTTGTAAAAGAGATGCTATAACCCAGTCACAAATGATCAGGCTCAACACAGGAATTACTGAAACATTTGTTCATTTTTCCTAATTAGGAAGCCAGACTGGATGATTATAATAATCCTTCCTGACCATAATATCCAGGGAGGAACCCACACCCAAAGAGTCTAGGTGACAATCCCAGAACCACGACAAAAAGGTTCAACTGACAAACTCAGCTTAGTTTTCTTCATAATTTGTTGCAGCACATAACCACCACCTCCCTGAAAAGGATGCTGTAGTCTCAGTATGCTGGTGGAAGTGCAGCAAAAATACACATATCTAAGGAGGCATTTATCTTTAGTGAATAGTGTAGTGCATTTTAAATAAGGTATGTGAGATCTGGGAACTTAGAGAGGATGCCAGAAGCATAACATTCATTCAGAGATTTTTTGGTACCTTCTTTATAAACATCACTTCAGTGAAACTCAGATGGACATCTGCTGCTGGTTCCTGCACTGCTGGACAGAGCAGTACGCAAACACGCCGAGCAGTTTTTCTTTCTCTTGTGTATTTTTTTTTCCTACCCTCCACAGGTTACAGCAGCTACTCTCCCCACTGGAGGGTAGGCCTCCATTTTTCTTCCAACTCACATAAAGTTTTATCAAACTTAAGTCCAACAGAAGATGCTGGACTTCAAAAGCAGCGATGATGTCCCAACTAGAAGATATAAGCAAGATGTTTATATTTGTTTGAAGCACTGGGAGCTTGATATGGTTACACAAGACTTTCATTTAAAGCAGTCATATCCCATAATTAATGCTTCATTCTATACACCAGGGACTACGAATAAGTTTAATTTTGGTGGCCCCTTTTCAACAAGCTCAAGTTTGGGAAGTACAAAATCTCTGTTGTTGCTTCCACACACACACATCTTTCTTTCACAGGATGTTTGTTGTTTTGACAAGCAACGGTGTGATTTTCAATCCTGTCAACTCAATCAAGTCAGCATAAAATAACTGAAAAAAAAAACCTCCTAGCATTTGATTAGACTGGCTAGTACTTTGGGGCCTCCCCTTTGCTAGGAAAACAGGTGTGTAGGAATGTCAGTTGATTATAAGTAAACCAAAATGTAAAGCTGAAGTGCAAAAACATGTGCTTGCATATAAATATGATACTGCATGCACAGGTGTAACCAAGACACAAACACACATAGAGCAGATCTGGTCAGCTATATCCTGGCAGAACTACTGCACATGAATAAACTGGCAGGTACAAATGGACTGAAATATGTAGACTTGCTCACCACACAAGTATCATTATCTTCCATAATAAATGCAAACACATCCAAGATGACACACACACATCAATCTAACAAATCTACAAATGTCAGTTTGCATCAGCTGGGCGCATTAACACATACTGGTTTTATAATTCCACGGTGGGCAAGAGTAATTGCAGCCAACATCAGATTTTATTCAATCAGTTCCCACATGCTAGAGATATAACTCACTTTGCCTACATTAGAATAAGAACAGGTGATTAATATGCATTTAAAGATAACATGTATTTTACCTATTGAGTACAAGCATTAATTCTCCTCTTTGATCCCTTCTCCTTTTTATCATGTTCTTTTCTAKCTTTCTTTTTTTCTTAACTAAATTATATGTTTCATTTTCCCTGGCTATTCAAACACTGCTTCATATCTAATCTGCTCACTTACTGCTCTATTTGCTTCATGACCTCTCCGCATCCTGACAGTCTGTCTTCTTGTTCCTCAAATTCTGTCCTCTGAGCTTCTCTAAGCAAACTTCTGTTTACTGGGACTCGTCCTTCTTACCTTCTCCACACATTATGCCTTTCAGCTCACAGACCAAAGTCCATCCTCTAGCCTTTTGGCCTTTTATCTGCCTGCTGCACCCTACAGACACTCAGCTCTCAAGGCATCTTCCTCTCACTTTTCTTGGGCTAGCATAAATAATTGCTCTGCTCTCAGACTTGCAAGCCCACTCATTACTGGTGCAGCTTCTACTTCAGGAACTGAAGCAGTGCCCACACTGCATCCCTGCAGGTGCAACATCTCAGCATAGAGACATCAGTGTCTCTGTTGTCTCCCTCCTCCCGCTGAGGACCTCCTCCAGGAGCACTGTTAGTGCGGAGAACAGCCCATTCCCTGCACTCACAAAGGGAGCAGCACAAAGAGAAGGAGGATGCAGGAGTGATAGTGTCTTGGTAAATTCCTGTACCAAGGAGTGTACTGGTCACAGTGATGTCCACAACCGGTTTCAGTAATACTCTGCTTTTTACAGCACTGTCTAAAGTAACTGTGATCACCCCCAAAACATCCTAAATCTCCTAAAGACACAGTATAGGTAACGCACAGGCAGCAAATCCATCAGACCACGGCGACTGACAAAGATGTCTACCTCAGTGCTCATCAAGTCTGTCATCTGTCAAACGTGAATGATACTTAACCTGTCTAAAAGCCTCCTTTAAGCTCCCTGTCAGCCAGGTAAAGAAAAGTACAAGGCAGAACTTCCTAGTACTTATGCAGAAACATATCTACCAACTCCACTACTTCACATGATGTTCTGAATGGCAGCCAAGGGCAAGAGTGGACTCAAATTAGCCACTTAGTGCACTCAGACAAATACTTCTCTGCCCTTTCCCTGCTACTCTTCCTCACCAGGTTCATTGCCTCACATCCACATACAAGTCTGTCTAACCAAATACCACACTTCACTGATTTTCACTGAAACCAAAAAGATTATGGCTGGAGTAGGGGCAAGGGAGTAGAGATGGACAAGGCCTGGATGGGTGTACAGACAGGATGATGTCTGAGAATCCCAACTTCCAATGAATATATTGGGAATTCCCAGCCCACCTAACATGCCTGATCTATTCCTGCACATCCTGAAAAGACATATACAATATATATGCTTTGATTTTGAAAGAAACCAGCATATTCCAAGCAACAAGTATTTTAAAAAGTCCCAGTTACCCTTCAACTTATATTGAATATAGAATCTGATTCCGTAATAGCTGGTTATAAGCATTTCTAACTTTTGCTTGGCTCTGGAGGTATAATGAGCGATTCCGCAGGCTGCATTTAGAGCTAAAATTCTTCTTCTGTCTTTGAATTAATAAAATTTCTAAATTTCATACAGTAATTCTTCAAAGGATAATTTTCTGCATAACATCAGCAGTAAAGACTACTACTAATTTTGGCAGTGAGAGAAATATAAAATTGCTCCAATTATAGTTTGGATTTTTTTTTTTTTTAATCACTTTCAAAGTTGGATATCCTAGTTCCCACAGAATCTCAGTTTTCTCCACAGAACATCTAGGACACAAAACATGCAAGACTGTTCCTGTATTTTTAACATTACACACAACTAAGAGAGACAACAATTCTTCACACCAACAGTCACTGGTATCCAGACAGACTTCAGTTTGTACACGAAAAACAAAAATTACAATTTCAAAGATGCTGAAATAGCCTCTATTTTCATCACTTAAAGTTCCAACTCTTCTTTGTTTTTGATCTATCAACTCTGCATTGTCACCACTGTCAACTAGACTGGCCAGGGGAACCCTTTGGGAAGGAATGAAGCTCTCAGGTGCATGGGCATGAAAGACTAATACAGTTAGCCAGGAGAAGACACACAAAAATAAAGCTGGGACATGCAGAATGTTGCGGATGAAAAGATCTGAAGCAATGCCCTGCTTGACTGCAAGGCCTGAGGGTCATCACTGTACAATAAGCCTAGTGTGAGGACAGCAAAGTGTCTCTTCATCTCAGTAGCGCCACTTGAAGGGGCTCTTGCCTGTGTACAAAGACAGAAACAGTATAGAAGATCTAATTAAAAATAAAACAAAACAGGGTGATGACCTATACAGAGACCCCCTGATGTCCTGGGTCTGCTGCCCCAGCTCCAGACTTCAACATGAGGGGCCCATGAAGTCTTCCATGAAGACTTTTCCCCTGCACTACCACTTCCTGGGCTACTCTTTATCCCCCTTATCTTCTCTGGCAGCAAATACCCATCACAAAACCGCCAGCCTCTGCATCAAAACAGAAAATGCCCAGCAAAAGGCTCTATCACAGGCCGTCCTTTCCAAGCATGTGTCCTATCAACGCAATCATCTACAGAAGTAACCGCAGTCTAAGGGAGTGGTTCTGCGGCCACTTTGAGGCTCACATAAGCGTGGGCTGAAGCTAAGGGAGTTGTCCCACCCTTTCCCTCTCCACAGCCACTCATCCCTTTACTGCCTTTGCATCAGCAGTTGCACAAGCTGGGTCAGAGAATGTTTCTGGCTGAAAATTAACTAAAACTTTTTTTTTTTTTTTTACTACAGTTACTTTTTTCCAGCCTAATGACTTCCCTGATCCACCTCGCCATATAGTTTAAGCCAATTAAGTCATCACTGACACAGCCCTACTTTCTTTTCTCCCCACCCAGCAATGCATTCCTGCCACCTTCCTTGCACCAGTGCTCACCCAACCCTATAATAAGTCAATGCCGAGCATCCGCACTACAGAAAACTTTCCACTTCTTTTTTCTGGGTTCATTTTCTGATAGCTTAGCTCACTGAACCAGCTTGCCTTGGTATCAACATGGAACCAGAGTCAGTGAAAGGAGGGAGGTAGGAAACACACACCAGGGACAAGACCGCAGTACATCTACTCCTATCAGCTTTACTTGCCGTGGTACCACAGCTTCAACACACTGCTCAGCAAGCACCTTAAGCCTGATGAGGAAGCAGAGTCACCTAAAGAAATGTTCCTTCCCATCCCACTCATATCCTTCCCTTGCTTTGCACAGGTATTTGTACAGAAGCACAGGAATCCTGGTGGAGGGTTATCCTCCTGAGAAAGAGTTTCCTGCCAGCTACAGGAGCTTTCCAAGCAACGTTCATTCACAACCACTGTAACAGTAACATGCTCACTTCTGCAGCAAGGTCTGGCTTTCTAAAGCCTACCTAGAATACATATACTCAGTTCTTCCCAGGGTGCCTCAACACACATCCGTTACCTTAAAAGAAGTTACACATTTAGCTAACACCGGCTTTCTCTGCAGATGCATGCGTATCATGAAATTACCCCTCGTCTTCCTGAATTCATATTTAAATACACATTTTAAATGAACTGCAGAAGAAATAACTGCCCTTCCTCTACCTGRAGCAAGACGTGGATATTTCCATGTCATCACGTACTTGCATTGAATCACACGTTCTTTTGTCACGTAAGGGCGCAAAACCAAACGATCAGCCCTAAAGATGCATCAGATTCAGGGGAATGATTCATAAATATGAAAAGTATTGGCCAGATAGAAATATAAGGGGCAACACAAAGAGTTAGAAACTACAGTGCAATCCTGCTATTTCTAATTTATTGATATTGCTTTTGCATTTCATGCCTTCAGTCAAGTTTTTAATTCATGCAGTTTATTTAGGAAGTTTGAGATTATAGTTTTTGAAAGATATTATAAACATGCATAATATTAACCTCCCAAGGCCCAATAGTTCCCAACTCCTTAATCTAGCAAATGTGAGATGTTCACACAGTGGAAGCTGCAAACAGCATAAAATCACCATCTTGTTCTAAGTATATTAAAATCTTCAGTTTATATAATCAGTTCACTACCCAAAAAACTCCCCATACCAGTCTCCATTTTCAGTGCAATCTAATCTAACAGGATAGAATACTCTTGAGTATAGGAAACAATTGCGACAAACAAATTTGTTGCTGAGAGCTCCTGCACCAATGCTATCATCACAGAGAGCTATCTTTCCTTCTTTTTTGTTTTTATTATTTTTTTTTAAAGTTTCCCAAACAGGGCAAACAGCTTCTTTAGTATTACAATTCCCGTATTAAATTAAAAAAAATAATTCCACACTGTGTGGCCACAGTCTAATGTTACTCAAGTAGAGAAGTCCCAATGGCCTAACTTTAAAGAAAAAAATCCAAAGGTTTTTGCTGTGGCTTTTCTGAAAACTAAATATCCACTGTTTTTGCAAGAATAGTCAACCATCAAAAAGTGCAGATGGGAACTCTGGCAATATTACCCTACTATAATACTCTAAGTTTCCATCAAAATAAACCAAAGAATATTTTAACCAGAAGCTCACTATTAGACTGTTTTTATTTAAACATCTGCCTTGCAAAAAAATGCATAAACAGATACAAAGGAACACGAAACACCAAGCAATAAAAACTGCTTGGTGACTGAGGAATATACCAGGAGTCAAATCACAGCCATTCTTCCGGAGTTCGCAAGAGGCTAGCTACTGAACTGAAACACAGGCAGCAATGTTTTAAAAATATTAACCTGGTTGCCTCCGTGGTCACCCTACTCCCCATGGGTCTACCACATCTTGTTAACACAAACACCAGCGTGTCCATAAAGAAAGGAAAAGACCATGACATGGTACCTGGCACRCTTCTTTTGTCAGCCTGGACCGGCCATCAGAAAGTTGTATGGGGGCAGAGGCGGCCAAATGCTGCTGTGTGCCCATCTTAGAGATGTTGTAGCACGCTGTCTTCTAAAGTGGTTTATAACCGAGGGAAGAGGGGAGGCCGCAAAGGGCACAAAACAGATCATGTCTGAAAGGCGCCAGAGCAAAAGTCCACCCAGGCTCTGTCTCTCTCCTGACCGTTTTCCTTTCTCTCCACTCTCCCACCAGAAGAGTCCTCTCCTCTCAGGCAAGCACGTGGAGGGTGCAACACCTGCTTTGAGCCAAAGCGAACTGGGAACAGGACGCTAGTGGCCCAAAAGCCGCGGTTAGGCCCTGTACACATGGCAGCAGCACCCGGCCCCTCTCCCAGGTGGCACGAGAGCCAGCCTGAGCAGCGCGGGGGGCACCGCCACCACGACCGCAGGCAGAGCTGCCCTTCCTCCTAGGAGAGCCCTCAGGCAAGGCCTGGATGCCGTGAGAGGCCGCGCGCAGGCAGAAACGGCGGTGTGCGCAGGGACAGGGGACAGCAAGGGGAAAAGCCCCCGTGCCCCCGGCAGTGCAGGGGCACCGCTGAGGTGCGGCGAAGCACGGAGCCTAACGGGAAGCCGGGGGCAAGGCGCGGGCCTGGCRAGGCCCGGAGCTGGCCCTGCTGGCGCACAGGGTACGGCCTGCGGGGCAGAGCCGGGGGTCGAGGCTGGGGAGACCAGAGAGTGGGAGGACCAAGGGGAGCGTGGATTAAGAGGCGCACAGCGGGCATCCAAATTATCAGCAGCGAAAAGCACCACGCAGAAGCGTGACTCTGGCCAGGACACGTCACTCAGGACGAGCGGCACCTGCCCCCTTCCCGGGGGCGCCTCCTCCCGAACCTGCTCCCGGCGAACCCCAGCCCCGGCCCGGCCCCGGGGGCACCG